>NC_045483.1:26955213-27278492 GCF_009650955.1 Corvus moneduloides | reverse complement strand
CATGAGCTTGATGAGTCACAACAAACCCAAACCCAGAATCAAAGTGAAGCCAGGCTGGCCAAAATTGTTTTAATTGTTCAGATAGTCGGCTGATTAATTTCCTGACCTGCACATAAACACATTGTGATGTGAAACAAAACTTCTACACAGCATATAAATCCTGAGAGAATAGCCTAACAAAAGAGGAGAACAGCAGCTACAAGTGACGCAGAATGTCCTCCTGAAAGCATGTGAAAAGGGCAGATAGGGGAGTTCTGCTAAGCCCTTGGGATAAGTTTAATCTCTATTCCCACAGAGAACAGCAGTTAGGCTGCAGGAGTGCAAACAGTGATTTCTAATTCCATGGGGCCAGAATATCCCTTCCTACCTTTTGACTGACCATGGGGTGATTGACCCAGGAGAGTGAGGAATTTGCTGATGGTAGGAATCCCTGCTGCAGATATCAAACTGTCTCCCCTCCAGCAAGGACTGAGCAACAGCAATCTTCTTCCCCTTTCCTCCTAATTGTGAACCCCACCTCAAAGATTGGCATCTACAGTTTACAGCTAATTTCAGAGTTTAAACGTGTGCAAGTTTTCCAGAGAGCGTCTAAACTGTCATTCTGCTGTCTTCCATTGATGCCTGACTGCTTAGACTTAAAATGGAGGTTGATTAAGAAATAAAAAATTAGGATGTGTCACATGATAAAGGGCAGAATAAACGGAGCCAGGAAACTGCTTTGGATACAGCATCATGGTGTCATGCCAAACAGCAGAAGTGGGCAGCTGACTGAAAACAGGAGGAGAAAAACAAGACAAATCACAGGAAAAAAAAAAATTCCGGAAAAATATTTGTTTCTGTGAAAGAGGGTTCATCTGTTCTGCTAGTTTAGTTCAGCTTAGAAGTGCAAATCTTTTATTCACACTCACCCACCATACTTTAGCATCTAGCTAGACACCTTTTGGATCCAGCTAGACACAGAAGATTGAGCTCTGCATGCACACCGAGCACATCCCCACTGCTAATGGATAATTGCCATGGAGCCAAAGCTGATCCAGAGGGAGGGCCCTGAAAGGAGTGTAAGGAGTTGTGCTGGGCTCTCAGCACTGGGTGGTTTTTCTCCAGAACTGCTCCTATCATGTTACACAATTTGCTAATGGAAATACATCCAGGGTTTGCCAATAGCAGCACCAGGCACTGTAATGCATGTGCGAGATACACTGGAGATACACTAAGAGTGATAAGATACAGCTTTTAAATGTTTAAACAGTGAATACCCACTGTCATAATCTTGCAATCCTGGAATCATCACAGGCATTTCAACCCCTGATATTCGAGAGAGCTGTTGCTGTCCTGAGACGTCTTTGTGCTCCACACCATCCTCCTTCTTTCTAATTGCACAGAGCACTTGCCAATATCCTATTTGGGTTTTCAGCTATCTCCAGTGTTGTTCCCTGCAGTGTTGTTCCCTGGGCTGTTCAAAGTGCCAGGGATCTGTGAATGCATGGCACTGAGCACTGCTGTGGTGTGCCTCAGGGCTGGGAACTCGAGTGGGGAGGCATGTCCCCAGCTGACCATTCCCAGTATTAATATCAATTGCAGAGAACTTGTTGACATTTAATCTGTGCATTTGACAGCTGGGATCAGTGGCAGGCACACACTAGGAAAGAGAGGGGAGCTCTAAGGGTTTTGGGTTAAGTTTTGCTTGGAATAGCTGTAGGGTGCTTGAGTTCTATGGCGTATCAAATGGTGGCTTTGGCCACGGGAAAGAATTCAGCCCTTTGTTTCATCATGGCAGGCACTGGAATGTGGACGCCCTGGCAACCTGCTGTTCCTTACTGTCCTTGGGGGGAGCACTCAGAGCCACGCAGAAAGAAATGAGGCTGAAGTGATTCTACACCTATGGAGGGGTGCCAAGCACCAGATGAGAACAACCTTGGGTAGTGCTGGCACTGCCTGATAGAGCTTTGGCAATGACCTGGTCACTGCTGAGTACAAGAAAATATTCACTGGTTTGGGGGAGTCTTTAAGTATTAACTAAAAAATCTATAAATTAAGAGATTATAAACCCTCCACAATTTTTCAGATGCACAAAGGAACAAAACCTATCAATAGTGTGTTCTGTCTGTGGCTTTGCACCCATCCCCATCCCTGGGGTGGACATTAAGAGATTCCGGTGAGATAACCACCCACTAAATATCCCTGCCTTAGAAGTGGATTAATCCTTCGTCTGTATGACGCAGCACAGAGCTTGCTGCAATGCAGACACCACGTGGCTGGGAACAAGCCCATGTACATACACACACTCTCAAAATGTCCCTCAGGGTTTGGAACAATTTCTCCAGTAACAGATGCTTCCCTACACCCTCCACCTAGATCTTCCCTTTAGATCTATTTGTCCTGTCAGTTTCTATGATTCAGTTGTCAGTTCATGACTCTGTCACTTTGAATTGGGTCTGATCTTTGTTTTACTTCACTCCATAAATTTAATGAGCGTTTGTCAGTTATGTGCAACTGCTGGGCGTGTTCGCTGGCGTTTCTGTGCACCTGATCTGGCGCACGTGGGCCGCACCCACACCATGGCTCATCTCTTTCATAACAACTGCACATCTTGAGTGTGGAAGGCTGATGTGCATGGCTTTAATTCCCTTCACTTACACCCTGCGATGCCTCTAACGCAAAGACAGTCGCACCCAAGGAATTAGAAGCAGGAACTGAGTGACCTCCCTGTTCAAGTTAGATTGGGCTGGACAACTGCCACTAGAAGAGAGCAACCAAGGGCCTCTCAGAAGCCACCAAGGGAAGAGCTGCTAAGCAGGAGGAGCAGGGAAATCAACAGCAGAGCTACCTAACAACTAAGTAGAATAAATAGCTGAAACTTCTTCCCCTTTGTGTTCAAGCTTCCCTGTACTTAGTTGATGCAGTGATGCATCCCAGTGGTATCCTTCCACATCTCATGGAGCAGGGGAGACTGCAAAAGTGGCATGGAGTGGGGTACTCTCCCTACAGGCACTTTTTCTGTGCTTCCCTCTCAGTCTCATTAGTGCATGCAGGCATACATTTTCTCATGCAAAATAGCTGAGTTAGTGGCACTGGTGAAGCCTTAAAGCCTACAAGACCATGGATGTGCTTCATGGCTCAAGGCCGTATCCCAGCAATCCCATAGGATACACTGTTAAATATGTATTATTTGAATAAGCAGTCCCAGGAAACTGTCAGAATCTGGCTGCTGGATAAAAACAAAGCCACCCAAAAGTCTACCTGGATTTGTAGGGTAAGACTGGAATCCTGCATGGCCCTTCGTCTGTCCTGTTGGTGGGTCCACTCACTTTAATCAAGGGTTGACCCCTTACTCAGAGCTGTCAGCATCACTCTGAGCACACTCAGGCTGAAACCTGTCCAGGACAGCTCGTCCACAGGACCTGTCAGGCTGCCTGTTCCAAGGGAGTGGTTTGGGGATGCTGCCAGGCAGCGTTGTGTTTGCTCCAGCACCCAAGGTCAAGAGCACTACAGGAAGCTGAACCTCTCCACCTTATGCAATTTATATCCCATTGAGGGCTCTTAAATTTGTAGCAGATTAGGCTGGCAGTGAACCTCTCTGGCTTTACAGCCTTAAAAGAATAGTAGTAATAATAATAATGAAAATAATAATGAAATCTTGCTTGCTACTGAATTTGTTGAGATTTGATGAGTATATTCCAGCATCCAATATTTGGACTGTCTCTGTTATATAAGGAAGATAATCTTAGTAAGATTGTTTATGTCCAAATATTTGGGGACAGCAACAAAACTCCTGCTGGTCTATAAGATAATATAGACAAAAAATATAAATCCCACTTTGTATATGGATTCAGACAGCAGAACATACAAGCCAGTTGCTGAGGAGCTGAAAAAGGGAATTTCATAGAAACTGTGAAAATGAGAAATCTGAGGAATGAAATTGTAATTAATTTCTTTCAGTATTTCTGGGCTTTTAAAATCAGTTTTTAAAAAAACTTGTTAAAATATCTGAACTCAGAAGCCTATAGTACAGTCTGTTTAAGATCCCTTAGCATTGCACAGGAATATTTTTATAAACAGCAGGTCTTAATTTGTTGAGTTTTTCATTAGTGATAGCTGAGCATGTACCTATGTTTCATAAATTTAGTGAAATATTGTATTTTATATATATAGATCTTCTGTGGTGTATATATTCTGCATAAAAATATATTTTTAAACACACAAAATATTTTAAAACTTGTATAGTATTCCTGGAAGCAATTCTAAAGTCTTGTGTTTCACTTAACTATTATGTTCAAGTACTTCACTTTTCTTTCTTCACTAGCAAAAAAAGATTCAACTGCCCACCCAAAAATAAAAGAAAACAGCCCATAGCAAACTAAATATTTAAATTTTTTTCCATTTTAAATACTTTTTTCTAAGAAAGCACGTAATTTCTGAGGGGAAAAATTCAGCTTGCCCTTTAAGAGCAGGAGAAGCATTACTAATTGCTTCATGGTTTCAACATGCCTTTCACTTAGAAAATGTTACCCCTTTTAATGAGGAGATGAGCACTGACAGGAATGGCAAAACTCTTGCAGTCCCCCAAGGAAGTTGGATTTTCACCCCTTCTTTCTTGCCCGGCATCGTTCTGTGGGTCAGTGTTATAGCTGGAGCTAGTGGCCAGGAATTTCTGGCTCTTCATCCAAAGTGAAGACCCCTACACCACATGGTCCTGCTCTGTATGTTGTCTTCCTGAGCAGTTCCTAACACTCAGCTAACACCCAGCTGAAGAATGCAGCCCTTCCTCAGCTCCTGCTCCCTATTCTGGGCAGGGTGGAAGCGCGTGAGAAAAAGGCTGTGAGGCAACATCCCTAACATGGCCTGACACCTCTTCATCCTGCTATTGTGCTGGTTCCTCCAACACCATTTAGGAACACCCTCCAGAAACTCAGTTGCTTCCCTTTCTAAAAATAGGTGGTTGATTTTTAGCCTTCTGCAGCGGTCTTGGCAGAGAGCTCGATCTAAGGGATCTGACAAGCGGCACAATAGCTGAACAGGGATTCTCCAGCCCACACATTGCTCTTGGATACAGTGTCCCGAGGGTGGTCCTGAGAAAGGTGTCCCTCTTCCAGGACTCTTTCCACATCTGCCAGAGCCGAGCTCCCTGCCCACAGGAACAATAGGTGGTCATACCCTGTAGGAAGATGGGGTGCACTGCACTGTTCCTTGTGTTCCTGCCAGCTATTCCCCAATTTTCCCAATGCACCTTAGGCAGTTGCCTTTGATTGACCGTCATGATTTCACACAGCAGCTGGTAACTCCACCTGCAAAACACGATGAAACACCTGCTGTTGCAGCTATTGTCAATGGCTTGCATTAGAGGTTTCTTTCCTTTCCACCTAACAATAAATAATCTGTTTGTAAAGCTTCAAAATACAATTTGAGGCTATTTACCTCCTTTGGCCTAACGTGCACTGCTGAGTTATAAGGTGTAGATATGCAAAGTGTAATGCAAATGCAAATGTAAAGTGCTTTAAAGCCACAGGCTGGATCCTGAGGCTGAATGAGCCTCCATAAATTGAGAGTAGTGAGCTGTTTGCTGGCAGCAGGAGAGCTGACTCATTTCAGAAAGGCTGTGGCCCAATGGCTCCATCAGAGCAGCGGTCTCTCCTGAAGAGACACAGGTCTCCTTGCAGGAGAAACTAGCTTCTATCATGTGCAGTTTGATGTCATTTGGTTACCTGGGCTTTCTTAACACAGCTCAGGCTGGTACCAGCAAGAGTCATTTCAGCCAACAATGCAATGCAAGTTAAGGGCACGTTCCTTAGGAAAAGATGATTTATTTGTTCCTCCCAAATTTCTTCACACTGAAGGAGTCAAAACTCTGGTCTCAATGACAGAAAAAGAACTGATTTTCTGTATGAAAAAGACCCTAAACCAGGCTGTAAGAAATTGAATTGGCTTTTTCATAGATATCTGCTCTAACCAGTAGCACAACAAAAATGGATTTCAAGCAGTATCTGCCATCTATTAAAGCTGTTGTTTTGCTTGCATGTGTTATGCTCAACCCCATCTTGCAGTCTGTCTAAGATTAGGGCAGTGACTCTGCATGTGTCAGCAAGGACAAACATCTTGCTTGTGACTTGGCAGGAGGACCTGGCAGCGCCGCAGCCGCCCGAGCAGCCCAGGGTGGAGGGAGAGGGGGCCCCAGCGAGCACCGGCACGGAGGTGAGTGGTGCCACAGCCCTGCTGCCCCGGGCGCTCTGTGCCACACACGGGCTCCTTCTGGGTTACTGGCTTCCCCCTGGGAGGATCTCCCCTTTGCCTCCTGTGGTTATGGAATTGCCATGCAAGGAGCCCATCACTGTTCCCACTTTCCTGAGTTATTGGACAAAAACCTGAGCTCATCTGTTCTCACTTTTGCCACTTCCTTATCTTGGGAATTTTCCATCAGTGACAGATGGACAGATTGGAAACTGCTGCCTGAGTTGGGTTGATTTTGGGGTGTGAATGCACATATAAAAGTTAATGCTGTCCTATGGTTCTGTCATCACATGGAATAGCTTTTTCCTGGTTGCAGCCATGCTTTAGAAGAGATTTAGATAATGTTAGGTTTTTCTATAGATTTTTCTGTATTTAAATTCGTTCATTTAATTTTTGAACTGTTCTACTTGCAATGTCCTTTTGAAGCCCTGGGTCAAACATCAGTCTCTGGGCCAATTTGAGGTCTTGAACAAGGATGACTGGATGACTTTTTGTCCAACATGGGCAACAGGGGCAAACGCATCTCGTGTGGTATTTCCTTTACAATTTCAGTGTTAAGGCCTTTGTCTGCCCCATTCACAAATACTGCATGCACCCAAACCCCACAGTTTCCAGCCTTTCTGAAGCTCAGACTGTTTTCATGGTCCCCGAAAGTCTCAGCTTGCACCTGCCACTCTCTGCCAGCCATCACCCCCCACTGCCAGTCCCAGAAATGGGCCCCATAATCCCACTGGCTCCATGGCTGCACCAGTGCTGATGCCAGGAGCACAAAGCAGGATACGCCTGCCAATGGAGCCGAGCCTCACCACGTGTGAATTCACACCCTCGTTTTCCCCAGAGATCTGGGTTACATCAGGAGTGTGTCTGGTTTCCAGAAGGAATGGATAATTCATTTATTTTCTGCATCACCTACGGTCTTCATTGTTTTCTAGCTGTTTATGGGGTTTTGTGTGGTGACTATCAGCATTGATTTTTCTCCTAATTTTATTTATATATGTTTTTCACTGGAAATATTTACCTAATTCTGTTTTCTTATCTGTCTTCTCTCACAGGGTGAAATTGAAGGTGATCCATCAAGTTAGGGAATTCTAGCTCAAAAGAGACCATTCCAAGAGCATACATGAAAATATTAGCTGACACCACAATAGGAAAATCCCACTGTCCATAGACTAACTACATGCAGCTCTGTAGTCTTTCACTTGCCTCATAAACCAGTCCTACAGTATATGTAAGCCAGACTCTTCTAATTGTAAGTAAAGTGCAGGTGTGTACTGGGCTGTGTGTCTTTTCCAACCTCCCTCCTGGCCTCCCAGTTGCTTTGTATATTTTGGTTGGACTCACTAATCTGTGTCTTGCATCCTTATGCACTGGCACTTGGGATCTCTAGGCATTGTGGAAATTTTTTTTTTTTAACTAATAAAAAGTGTTTGAACAAGTTTTTTTGTCTTGTCAGTTTTGTTTGCACATTTTAGATGCTGATCCTTCCAAACTGATGCATTCTTCCTGTAAAAGTGCAGTATTAGAATACAGGGATCTCAAAACTGTAAGGGCCTTAAATCATATTGTAAGAGATGAAGAATCATGAGAAATTGTATTTCTTAAGTCAGTACTGTAGGTAGTCTGGCTTTCTGTCTCAGGGCTGAAAAACAAATATTTCACTTTTTAAATACTTGCCATGTTTAAGAGAGAATGTGGGGGGGTGATACTGGATGAAAGGAGGCCTTTTAAAGGAATGTGAAAGTGATGTTGAGCTCAGTTTATTCTGTTTGCACCAGACAGCTGCCCTGACATCTGGGGGTAACAAGCTGCCAGAAGGTAATTGAAAACTGTGATGGGCACCAACCGACCTGATCAGAACTGCACTGCTGCTGGCAGCACGGGCAGGATTGCTGTGAAATGTGTGAGTGTGAGGGCAGGTGCCAAAGGAGAATCTCCTGGTGCACCACGAACACGGGGCTGGTATCAGTTACAGCACTTGGTCAGGCTGCAGATCAGCTGCTGAGTGAGAGCGGCAGAGACCTTCCACATTCACCAGGGTAGAGAGCAAGAAATGTTGCTCATTGCTGTAAATAATGGGCTAAGTTTAAAGCACATCAGTAGTTACGGGTATAAAAATGGATTCTTTTATTTACCTGCAGGCAGAGCACCCACGAATCCAGAAGAAGCCAGTGTAAACTGTTGAGATTTAAACTGCTTCAAAATCAGACCATTAGTCTTCATTAAGCTGCTTAATGATGATGACCACGGAAGGTATTACAGAAGAGACTTGCTGTGGCATGGAAGCATCTAGCAAGTGTGCTGGCAGCCTCTCTCAGGCATAACAGTATGTGTAAAGCATTGCCTTGCAGAGACCACAGGATTTCCATCCCAGTGAGTCTTTGATCTCAACACAGAAAGGGAACAAAAGAGCCCTAGCAGGGGTAACAAGGCCCCTCAAAGGAAGATGTATCTGGTATGTGCATACTCTTTTTCTGATGTCCTGCAAAACATCTGCATTTAGAATAACTAAAATTGAGGCCAAGGTAAGAGGACATAAAGAGGTACTCATGCCCAGCAGCAGGAGGCTGGAGTCTATTCTCAGTGCTCGCTAGAGAGAGACAGAAAAACCTTTTGCTCAAAAGCTTTGCTTTATGGGGATACAAACAAAAGTGTTTTGCAAAAAAAAGGAGGTGAATGCCTTCACTATGTAGGGCATGTGTGGGAGGGAGGAGCGGGCTGTAACTCAGAGGAGGAGTAAGCTGCTCCCCAAATGCCCATCTCTCAAGCAGGCTTTGCCCCTGGTTCCAAGGGCTTAAATCAGGAGAGAATGATAATTACTGAGCTAAGAGTGCCGGGACACATCTCTGCCACGCTGAGCTACATGGCTGCTTGGGAGGGAGGCATGCAGCACTCTGTGTTTCCTTCCCTGGGGGAGGGAAATTGTTTTACCAGTATTTACACAGCTGTGTCTGGAACTGTGGGACTGAAAACACTGCTCAACTACTGCCCAACATATGGGCACAAAAGTGTCTGAATGTTTCCTAAAGATCTGCCTCTGCACTTGCCTGCTTCTCACACAGGAGAGCACTGCTCGGGGCCCAGGCTGGACAGGCGTTCAGCACTTCCTTGGTGCAGTCCCTGCACAGGCCTGGTCTAGCCCCGTGGCAGTCAGAGCCTAGAGAGTGTTTCTGCATCTTGCACAGGCAACCACAAGTCTTGGAGACAGACACCAGGACATGCAGTTTCCTCCCATATGAGTACCCTGTGTCAGTGAGGGGGAACAGGGTAGTGCTGTGCCCATGCAATGGCTCAGTGAGCCTCTATTTCCTCGCTGTCCCTTCCTCAGACTGGCTGTCACCCAACTGGAGGGAGCAGAAGCCAGAGGTCTGAGCCACCCTTGTCAGAGGTAAGAATAGTGAAGACTTGTTTCCTTCTGAAGTAGAAGGGTCTTTCATAAAAGAGACAAAATATTGTCTATTAATTATTCAACCAAAGTTTGTTGTACATCTGTTTGGTTTGTTGCATGGAAAAGAAGTCCGTGCTTTCAATGAGTATTCAGGCAAGTGTAACAAGAGGTGATGGAAGGAAAGTGAAAAGTGGAGTGATGGAGGAGATGCTTCAGAAACATCCCACAGAAGAAGGTGCTTTCACTACAGAAGTGCTGGCACCCCCTGCCCCAGGTAAATGCTGAGGGAAGCAAACGTTAGCAAAATCATTTTTTGCTGACAGGTCATGGTCTGGGTGATCAAGTATTTCTTTCACTCATCTCACCCTGTGAATTGTTTAAGTGGACTTTGTACATGTGATACCACTGTCACACAAGCTGTTAACTTAATCCCACTATGGTGAGACAGCACCCAGTGCCAGGCACAGTGTGGCCACCAGTGACGTCCCCAGTGAAGACCCTGGGCACTCGCACTCTGACCTCTGAGGGGATCCAATGAGCCAGGAACAGCTGCTGCCAAGTGTTGCATCAACCTTGCCATACAAGTGGCCAACAAAGTGCTGAAAACCACTTTTTCCCCTTGTAACAGCAAAACTTCCTTACCATGTAAAACTGCAGTTAAGCTTTATTAAGTGATTTTTTCTGATAGACCTCGCAGCCTTTGAGAGCTCCCCCCAGTTACATCCTAGCCAGGGGCTGAAGGGCATGCAGAGTCTGATTTTTCAAAGATGTCTGTCTGGGATGAAGAAGAGGAAGCAGTGGCTCTCTACAGAATATCCCAAACAGCATTCCACTAATTTAAATGCAGATCAGGTAATAATACACTTAAAATCCCACTTCATTTGAAAGTCCTATTTTTGTGTCTGCATAATGCATGCCCTAAAACTGAACTCACAGAGCACCCAATTAAAAACTGAAGGGCTGTTTTTTTAATACTGTTCTCTATAAAACCATATTCTCACCTCTTTGACACATTGAAACTCGGCTTAACTGTTTCATAAATGCACTGAAACCCTACCAAATCACAAGAAGATACTCCATACTGTTAACAGCATAGCAGAAAAAGTTCAGATTAAAACTGAGCTTTCTGAATATCAGCCCACACAAGTTTGTAGCAGCACAGAGTTTCTCTGTCAAGCTTTGGCACACGGATCCCAGCATGCGAGGCAGCTCCACTTCTCCACCCTTCCCCTTCCACTAAGCCCACGTGGGGTGGGCAGCACAGCTGTGTGCCAGAAGAGCGGAGCCACAGCACTCCTTCCTCTCAGTGTGCCTAGAAAATATACACAGCTCTACTGGAGGCTTTACATTCAAGCTCACATTCTCAGCTTTCCCAGCCAGCCACTCCTTGGATAGGACCAGTTATTTATTTCCTCAGTTCCATGCCAGATTTTAAGGTGGGAATCAAGCCTTGCTCATCTTCCTACCCTTTATAAGTTAAAGACCTGGCAATTTTTTTTATTTGTAGTTTCTAGTCCTGAATCTGCAGAATATCATGAGACTCCACAGCAATCCCAGCATTTAAGCATGGTTTCAGGTGCTCCAGAAGGCGGTAGAAACTTGACACTTCATCTGGATGTTACGGCAAGATTGAGAAAGCAGAAGGTAAAGAACTCCATTTGCACTGGCCTTATGTTGACCTCATGCTTTGAAGCAGAGCTGACTGATGATTCCTGGAGGACGTTACTACCTGTGTAAAGGATGAATCAGTTAAACCTACTTTTCTCCCAGAACTGTATATCAACATTTGAACTGAACAGCTAATTTAATTAGAACAACTTTAGTTTGATCTTGTAAATGACTAACATATGACTTAAAATAATTATTTCTATTTATGAGCACACCATTGCATTTCTTAAAACAATTCTGTTTCATGATATAAACATCACATCCCTTCCACACTTGTGTCAGTCTCTTTTAGCAGCTGCAAATGCTGAACACTGCACGCTTCGTAAACTTCTGGAGTGATCTGAGTAGAACTTTTTAGCCCTGACACATCATTGCATTTGCCTTGCTGATGGACACCAAACCTGTCTATAAATCCCAACCCTTGTAAAATTAAAATTTAAGAAAACCCAAATAAATTTCAATACTTCTTAATTAACCTCACCCATTTTCATGTGTAAAACATGTAAAACTCTAGCTCTGATTAATTACTTCTCACCTTCATCAGGTAATAAAACAGAAGGGTTCATGTCACTGATATACGAGAGGGTGCTCAAAGACACCACAGAAGATGTCTGAAAGGAAAGGAAACCAGAACACTTTCTAATTTCCCTGTGGTGCTTCAGATTTAACTCACAGCTTTTTAGGCTGCATGTTTGGAGTTGCCATTTCCAGGGCCACAGGTAGTGGAGCACTCCTAGCACTTAAGGAACCAGTTCCGGGTTTCTTTTCCCCAAACTGCTCATCACAAGCAACAGACTGTGAAGGTGCAGAATGTGGAGAAAAAGCCCAAGGACTCAGACACAGAGAAGGGTGTCAGACAAGTTACATGTCAGAGGTGAGCAGATGGTGCTTCTGGGAGTGTGACACTTTTTAACTTTGGTCCAGGCCAATGTCAGCGATGCACCCCGGCATTACCAGGTGGACTAACTTTTGGAATAGTCTGAAATTCCGGGGGCACCTTGGCACGTGGCTGTGCCTGCACACTGTGGTACTTGCCCCAGCTGGCATTAACCAGGATTTCTACCTGCAATCTCAGCAGATACAAAGAGCTGAATGGAGCAAAAGTCCAAACTAACCTTCCACCCTTTCAAATCCTCATTTTTGAGCACTCTGATTTAATCAGCCACCTGATGCATGGATTGTTGGTTCCATCATATGGAATAAATACTATACAAATGTCCCTCTTCCCTCTGCTCTGGGCTGCATTATAATGATCATGCCATGTCAATTTGGGCAAGGGTAATTTGCTCACTTTTCTTTTTTTTCAGTTTGGAATCAGGATAATGATATTAATGCTAAGGATAAGGTTACATTAGATAAGAAGTCATGCTGTCAGCAGTGTGGGTTTACTCAGGAATTCATGCTACCTAATGTTTTGAGCAGGACGTAAAGCAAGCAGTGGCACAGATCAGACACCCCTATTGAGTCCAAAGTGCTAAACAGAGATTTCCACTTGGAAGAATAATAGTTGGAGCTGGGGAAATCTAGGTAGGTACCAAAGCAAAATTAGAGAACAATATTTACCTGAACTGATTAGGAGTCTATAAAATATTGCTCCAATGTGGTGCATGTTTAATGCTTGATGTAAGCATGTGTCAGTTTTAAATTCTTTTCCAAATTCCTGGTGTCCCTTTCAGGCAGACTATCCCAGCCAGCACCTGCAGGGATCTTGCACTGAAAACCCAGCAGTGGAAACAAGCTGGGAAGGCGGCTGGAAGGTATTTGCTGCTGAAGCCTGGGCACACCTCCTCTCAAACTGTGACAAGCTGCCTGGTGGATTCCAGAGAGCCTCTTCCTTCCTTTCACTCACACTCTGCACAAAGTTAATCTACCTGGCTAGGGAGCTGAGAACAGCTGAAATCCACCTTTTTGGTGTGGCTTTGCTGTAGCTGTGTTGTCAGGTTTGGGCAAGAAAAATAAGTAGGTCTGTGTTAGGGATTTGATTCAAAAAATGTCAGAGCTCCACAATACTGAGTGTCTTTTTATCTGAGTTTTTGCAAATTCAAGTAAGAAAATCATTCCAGGAAAGAAATCAGCAAGGAATTGAAAAAGATACCTGATGTGAATGTATAATTGAAAGTCTAATTGACCTGTTGAGGGGGAAAGAGGATTGCTGTTTGAAATAACAAAGGAGTGGTGCAAAAGCTGACAAGAGCTCTCTGAAATGACAGGCAGAATAGGAGCGGCAGAGGAATGCACAGAACCTTGTTTTCTGTAACTCTTCCTCCCTTGGGTACTAATGAGGTCCTAAACTTAGGAGAACTGTCAGTGCCCACCCTAGTTCATCTATGGCATCTTGTTCTCATGCCTGCTTACCAACACAAATCTTTACTCAGGAAGACAAATATGGGTATGAGTGTGGCCATCTGAACAGAGACACTTTGTACCCCAGAAAATGGCAATGAGGAACTCAGACCCCACAAAACCGGAGAGTCATTTGGCTCCTGACTCTGCCAATAGTTTATTTGTACAAAGTACCTTTATACTGGGGACTGATGGCAGGAAATATAAACTCCAAAGGCTAGTGGAAACCTGGGAAATGCCAGAGGTTAAGGCCAGAAACTTTTATTAATGCGGTGATGCTAGGAAAGGAAGGGACTTTAAAACATAATTTCTGAACTAAGAGAATCTTACCACAAAGCCACATTAGGAAAATGTGGGTTTGTTAATTTGGCTTCTTTTTTTTCCCTTCCCCTGAGAACTGCTAGTGCTGGCACTGGTTACCTGCCTCACCCAGGCAAGGCCTTCTGTGATGATGGGATTTGCAATCCACCTTGAGCAGGCAACTGGAAAGATGACCAGATTAGCAGTTTCTTATAAAAATACACATAAATCACAACTCTCACCATCCAACATTATCCCACCTGACAAGAAAGGGAGATTGTGACTAAAACTTCTAAAAACAGAAACAAGTTTGGGCTTGTTTTTGTTCTCATGAGGGTCTGCTCAGGGACTGAAGGAAGGAGAAGGAAGTCAGCCCGGCGGGGACGAAAGTTGGCCGTGCCCACACACTGCACTTGAGTAGTTTTCCAGCACTCTGTAAAGCTCAGTCCAGTGGCTTTCCTCTGCCTGTGATGGTGGAACAGGTTTTTTTTTTTCAGTTTTGGTTAAAAAAAACCAGACCCCACAAATTAACAAAGACAGTGCAATGGAGCAGAAATCTCAATCTGGGCACACCCTCTCATCAGGGAAGGTAAATAAACAGCTTTTCTCTATTTTCAGCTCTCATTCCTCACATTCGAACTCCACCCATTGTACCAGTCACCCCCAAAAGAATCAGCAGGTCTCCTGGCAGATGTATAAAACCAGGACAAGTCAGGACACTATCACATAGTGTGCTATACATCACCAGGTGCTCAGTTTTATCAAAGGAGAGGACTTTTACCAGGTGTCAGAAGCCACAATGTCGAGTAAAAGCTTCCAGGGACTTAAGGAACAAGCTGAAGGTGCAGCAAAAGATGCTGGTAAGAAAGATTAAATATTGTTGCGTATTTGGAGGGGGTCTTAGTCGCTACTTTCACTCAGAAATACCACAACCTGTAGCTGCTTCGGTGCTAGCAGGACACAGCTTCCTCTTTTTTCTCCACTTTGCAAGTTTTGGCCATCACCTGGAGAAGACCACAGGCTGGTCATGGCTCTCAAAGCTGCCTCAACCATCCACCCACTTCTCCCTCTGTGTCTCCTGAGCGTTGTCCAACATTTATCACTCTCTAAAACATTAAACTTAATGTTTTTAGAGCAGTGAAGCCTTTTTTTGGTGATAATAACCTTTAGCATTTACTTTGCTCAGGGTGGTCTTTTCTTATGCTCTGCAGTGGTTTTTAATCTGCTCTCCTTTTAGTAAATTGGAAGTAACCTTTGATTAACATTTGCCACTTGGCCTGTCAGTGCCTTCTGGTAATATAACTACCTTGCAATGTATAGTTTGTAATGTATAGAACATGTTTCTGTTGTGTTCTTCAGCAGTAATCACCAGACTCTGCAGGGTTTAAAAAACCCTGTATGCATGTTTCTATCATAGCAATGCCCATGATGTAAGACCAAGCACTGTTGTCATTAGCACTGGGCATTGGAAACCAACTTTTCAATGCAAACCATGAAAGATTTTCCTTCAAATGAAAAATTGCAAAATGTGTATGGCTTATACTAGCTTTTTGTAGTATATTCCCTACTGTGTTTGCGTGCAGCTCTTTCCCAGTAGCATATAATTTGATCAGATATGGTTCTGGATTCTGCTCCTGCAAACACTTTGTTGTAAAGCTGAAATATATGAGTAACATCATTGGTTATATTTAGGTTACAGTAAGTTTCCATACATCTGGGACAAATATGTAGTAGCCCCACAAACATGACAGAACTCCTTTCTGAAAAACAAAATAGCCTTTGCTGCATCCTGAATATATTGATGCCACTGAGGGGGCACTTTGCTGTTTCATAAATGATCAACTATCTTACAATCACAAGGCATCTCACATTTTTAATATTTCACATTCTGGAGTTGATCTGTTATGTTTCTAGTTTCTTCTCCTCTTCTTCCATTCATATCTTGTTTGTAAAAATCTCCGTTCTCTTGTCCTGCTCTGTTTAATGCACTTGTTTCCATTTTAGAACAAGCCCTGCTCCCAAATGGCCCACAGAAAAAATCCACATTAGATGGCCAACCTACCCCAAGCATAATAAGGTAGAAAAATCAATAAAAGCAAGTGTAGTGTTAAATAAGCAGCTTGCAGCTAAATGTCATCATTCCAACTCGCTGCTAATCTTTGCCTCTTTATCTCCTGCTTATCTGCCATTGATTTGCTCTGCTGACCGTAGGTGCCAGGTGAGCACTAATCTCAGAGCAAGCAGCTCTGGCAGCACACAGTTCCCAGGGTGCCCACCAGTGAAGGGCACAGCCTCAGCCTGCTCTGTACCAGCCTGGGCACTTGCCAGGGGCACAGCCTGCTGCAGGCGTGCAGAAAGCTGACTGACGTATGGAATTCCTGTAACCAGAACTGGGAACAGCTGGAAATGATTTTGATTTTGTTTTACCTTAATTGCAGCAAACACATTGGAAAAGGCCACTCAGGATGCAGTCAACCAGATTACAGATGCAAGCCAGAAAGGTAGGAGCAATGACATTCAAATCAAGATGGAGCAGCTCAACACAAGCCAGAAGCGGCCAGTGCTGATTCCCCTCTGTCCCACAGGTGTTCTCAGCCTGAAAGCCCTTGGTTTCAGTGACAACTTTATATAACCTTTAACATTTTATAACAACTATAACGTTTTTATAACAAATTTTATAAATCTCATGAAAGAATTTCAAGATCTGTTGCTTAGTAGCTCCGCACATGTACTGGCAGACAGTATCTGACACTCCCTGGCCACCAAGTCTCCTGCACAGCGTTCAGACATTGGCCTTGTGTTTAGAAAACTTGTGCTAACAGCTCTTCTTTCCAGAGGATTAAGTAACACTTTGTTACATCTTGCTCCCCCCACCCCAGGCAGGGATCTGTCCGGGTCCAGCCCTACGCTGGATCCCAGCACCTGCCGAGGCAGCAGCTGGGGTCGAACATTACTGATCCTGCAGGTGAAAAGGTGCTGTCTAGAAAGTGCTGGCAGCTTGCAGCTGGGGTTTGGGAACAAGTTAAACTAAAACCTAGACTGATTTTTTTTTTTGTTAGTAATTTAATAATATTCTAAGTATGAGGGGTGAATTAGTAATTTTGGGGTGTAAAATATTTCACAAAAGCCAAAATGCATTGGCAGTATCCCCTTAAAACCGACACCTGCCACAGCTCCATGGATGTGATGAGAAGGGCAGGCTTGGGCACGTGTTGGTGTTAGATGGGGAGGCAGCAAAATGTCCAAACTCTTTTTTAGAGATATATCACTACCTTTTTTTGTAATCTAATTATTTTCACACCTTTCTTCCATCTTAAGTATTGAACCATGTTGCATTTTTCCAACTTTCTGTGTATCTTTTCCCTCTCTTGCAGCTTTTGACAAGGCTTCCAAGAGGGCACAAGATGGAGTAGAAAAAGTGGCCGGACAAGCTGCAGAAGCAATGTCTGGCTTCGGGAAAAAATGTGAATTTAAAAAATGATGCTAATTTAAGTTGGCAGTACTGCTTGTATAAACCTCTCTTTGGTCTGCAATTCCCTACTTCTTTGTGTAGAAAAATGAAAGCTGTTTGATATCTGGATGATTTCGTCCTCTTCAAATACAAATTTTTAAGGCAGAAGGTCCCCTCATCCTTTACTTAGAAAAAATATCTTATAGTATATCTGCTCACAATCATCAACATGGCTCAAAAGGTTTCAGCAATGCTGTTGCCCTGCTCTTACAACAGCTCAGTGATTATTGCCACATTAGCTGAGTGTATTTACAAAGCCAGTGAAACTGTTCATAACTGGGACACCAGAACATTCATGTGATGAAACTGAGTCAACTTCCAAAAGTTAAGCTGGGGTTGTATTTCTTGTCAGTTGTTTGATTTGTTCCCATCCTCTGTATTTTTAGATTAAGATAAATAAAGGTACTGTAAGATTTCCTCTACTCAGATTGTCTCGTTGTTTAATCTCATTATTTTACTGGAGCTTTCACTGAAGGATCGCACAGTGTCTTGCTAATCTCTTTTGCTCTCTGATTCAAAGTCCAGTGAGGTCAGTGACAACCCTGTAAAGGAGAGGAGTACTGAACCCTTCTGCAGTCTGGCAGACGGATGGAAACCAACAGCCCCGCACTGCAGACGAGCCCTGTGGTGTCTGTGAGTGAACGGAGTTTTGGTGTCCACCCCCTTCTCCTTTCTCCTACACGTCTGTTGCCCATCTAAATGTCTTGTTTCCATTATCCACAATACACCTGTTAAATCTGCTGGGGACAAAGCCCGGTGTCTTTACCCCGTGCTCGCTGGGGGCTCTGCTGCTGAAGCCAGGCGGCAGCGCTGAGGTGCGAGAGCCCCCTGGGAGCGCTCAGGCTCCAGCCACGCCGGAGCTGCAGTGTCTGTGCAGTTCGTGTGGCTGCTCCGAGGCAGCCCCGGCCAGCCATGGCCTGCTCAGGGACGGAGCCGCTGCCACACAAGCAAGGGGGCAATCTTCTTGCCTAGGAGATGGAAGTATTTGTTTGAGATTGCTGCTTGCTGGGCAATCAGAGGCTGTGCAGACAGACAGGATGCCCACTTAGTGCTGCCTCTGTCAACAGAAGGCACTAATATCCACTTATTCACAGTAAGTGCTCTTACCTCAGCCTCTGAGCATTTCTCATGGCTAGGCAATATTTCTTTTCTTCTTTTTACTTTTTTTTCCCCTCCTCTCTTGCTTTGAAGCCTTACCAGCCTGTTTCAGTAAGAATCTAATTTGTGTCTTACAAAAGAAAACCAAAGCATGACCAAAACCATCTGGCTGCAATGAAATAGGGCAGTCCAGGCCTGTTTGAGGTATCACAGTCTCGCGCCTCTTGACCAAGAGCTGTGGTTGTCCAGGGCTTTTTGGAAGCCAAAGTTTGTGAATTTGGTCCAAGGAGAGACTGGCTCATCACTGAACCCAAAGACCACCCTTGTCTGCAGTCTGCACAAGGACTGTACGAACTGAAAAGACTTTCCAGGACCCTATAAGTAATAGACCATCTGTGAGTAAACATAGTCCAGGGCTTTGCACAGAGTGTCCCTATGCAATGGCTCCTGTCATTTAAAGCTTTAAAAGCCTAAATATTTACCCAAGTACAAGCTCACAGAAAAAGCATTAGACTATTGCACTCTCAGTTACTGGGCAACCCCCAATAGTACTTCATTATTTAGTACTTTTCATGGTTACCTCCCTGATGGAGAAATCTTCAGAGACCGAGCTCTTTAGGCTCAGCATTTCAAACACCAGTGCTGTGTTTGTATGTTATTGTGACCCATACACCACTCTCCATCACACTTTTATTCTGCCTGCAAATCACTTTAATATTACAAAAAAAAATGGTACCGTTGCAGGTATTTTCACCAGTAAAACCTGTTATCCCCTTACATTACAGTCATTAATCCTGTTTTGTTCATGCAGAGCGCAGTCCTGACTCCTGGTATGCAGTTTTATATCCCCTTATTCCACTTGTCTTCAGTGTAACACAGTTGTCAGTTCCCACTGCTCTGGCATAGTGTTGGCAGCAGTGCTGGCAAGGTAGGGACTGGACAGCCTGGCCGGAGGGACTACTGGAGGTCACACACTGAGTTGAGAGAGGAGAAACCACTTTATCCATCCAGCCAGGGAGCACCCAGAGGCAATTCCTGACTCCTGATCCCCAGCACAGGGATGCCCTTGTTGCTTCAGAAGCCTGATTGGAGTATTTCACATCTCTTTTGTCCCCAGGGTGGACGCTGTGCTGTGGGTGCCCATGAGTCTGAGTCACTTGCTGGCAAGTGTTTCCAGGTCTAAACTTAAGCACTTTGCTCCACGAGTAAAGTCCCTGCCCTAGTCACAGTGCTCTTTGGTCTGGAAGCATTTGGGGTTTCTCTCACCCTTGTGCATCACACAGAGATGTGTGTCCCAACCAAGGACTGCGCCTTGCCATCCCACCCAAAGCCTCCAGATGTTCTGTAAAAGTAAAGCAGGCATCCCTAGAGCTCCTAGCAGCTCCTGTGCCATCAGCCCTGGACATGTGAAGTTATCTAACACCTGAGTTCTCAGATTTCCTAAAATTTGCTGCTGGGTGTGCCTGCAGCTGCCTGAGCTATGAAATGCTGAGCAAAGGGGATTCGTGTTTCACCCTGGCTGGGCTGCCCAGCCGGAGCACCTTTGCTCCATGCCCCACTCCAATGCCCCAGAGACCTTCCCAGGGTGGCTGAGGGGCAAACAGCCCTCCCCATCTCCTCTTCACAGCTCAACAGGCCAGAGGCACAGCAGGTCACAGACTTTACCAGATTTTTCTCCTTCTCTCAGGTGAATACTGCAATTAATGGTCAAAGGTTATCAAGAAGCCAAGCTCTCTGAAACACGTCTGCAGTAGTAGTTTCCGGTCATGTGGCAAAGTAAGACCAAGAAACCTGGAGATGAATAAACTGTTGGTGTGTTGGATGCTGTTGCCCATGTGCCACAAGGATGTCCCGGAGGGCTGCACACTCTGCCTGGGTTATGCCATTTCACCAGGCCTGAAACAATGTCAGGTGGCCCCACGCAGCCTCTCTCATCCCCAGAGAGGAGCAGCACGGGCAGCAATAGGACAGGGGGCAAACCAGGCCCCTCTTGGCACCGCCTGCCAAGCAACCATGATTGCTGGATTAGCAATGATGGAGAGTATATCCCAGGCACTCCCTGAAGTCTCTGGTTATGAGCAATGCTGTCCAGCTCCCTTTTGGGGCTGTCAGGACTGTTTGCCCCTAGGGCCCGTGGCGGCAGTGGGATTTCCTGCCCACAGGACAAGTTGTCTTTCATGTTCCCACCCATCACACAGATGGACCCTTCACTCAAAACACCCCAAGGTTTGGCAAATAAGGGCCTTTTCCCAAAACCTGCTGCACCTGGGCTGGGGCTGCCCAGCTGAGCTGGGTGGAGGCTGGGGAGGCTTTAAAGGGGCTGTGAAAGGATTCCTATGGGAGTTCCTGGATGCAGGCATGATAGGCAGGTAGGACCCGGGTACGTGAGGTGGCGATGCTCTGGAGGGTGGGTGTTGGTGTTGTGGGTGCTGCGATTCAGCCTGGGGGATGAGGGCCCTGCAGCCCGCGGCGAAGGTGCTGGGCTTTGTCTCTGCCCTGCAGCTCGGTATGTCTGCCGGCTGAGCTCAGGCAGTGTTTGTGTCTGTGCCTCGGCAGCTCCAGACCCCGCGTTCGGCTCTGCCCTGGCATTGCCGGCCCTGGGCGCCGTCCGGGCTCAGCGAGGCCGGGAAGGAGCGAGGCCGGGCCGGGCCGCCCACAGGAAGAGCCCTGCGGGGGCGGCGGAGCCAGGCCCGCTCTCGGCAGCCCCCGCGCAGGAACGAGCCGAGCTCCTCGGGACGTGTCCCTGGGCTGGGAGGGCTCAGGGGCCCAGCAGAGCAGAGGCAGCGGCTGTGGTGCAGGGCCTCCGTCACTGGAGCTGGGGAGTGCAGTTACCGAGACGTGTTGCTGCGATGGGGATGGCAGAAACCGTGACACTGAGTGCAACCTTACATCGTTCTAAATGCATGTGTGACAAAAGGCCTGGTGCCTGCAGGGGTCTGCACCTCCTCCTTGGTCTTCTATGGCTCTGGTCTATATGTAGTGAGAGAAAATGGGTCCTTTTTGTATTTGAAAAGTGAGATGCATTTTAATGCTGTGTGCTTTCACTCTGTGAGACAAACATCACCTTTACCTGTGCGTAGGGAGTGTTGCGATGGCAAGTGCTCTCTCCCATGTTATAATGCTATATGTACGTGCAGTGTGTCAGTGTAATGTAATTAGGGTTGGCTCTATAATTTTATTTCTGCACTGATGTTCACTGGGAAGCTAGTGCTGGTGCTGTACCAGTCTGCACTCATGGAAGTTGCTCATGGGCTAATGTGGCTTTCAAAAAAACTATTTGTTGTACTGGAGTGCGTGAGAGTGGGAACCATTCTTCACTTTGGAATTAGAATAGGATGAGGAGAGGTATTTCCGGTGACAACATAAACACTTGTACCTCGACAAATACACAAACCTGTTGCTTACTCTGAGTCTTGCTATCTTCATGCATCTCTCTGCTCTCAGTAACTGGAGCAGCAGCAGAACAGGACTAGGAAACTGCAATTTCCTGTGAACAAGGCTGGCTGTGGGTAACTGAGGATGTCACAGGGAACAATGTGTACGTTTTACTGCTTGGCTGCTGTGCAAAGAATTTCCACTGGTCAGGTGCTGGTTTGAGTTATCTGAAATATTTCTGGGTTTGTTTTCTTTTTTCCTGCATTGCAGTTCTGTTTTGAACTTTGTCAACAACCCTTGACTTGATGTCAGTTTAAAACCAATATTGTTACTTTCCTTCTGGCTTTTTGTGAGCATATTCTGGTAGAATTTGCTTTCAGATATGGTGAGTAATCCTTTCCCTGCTGTCAGAAGATAAAATGAGGAAGGCAACCTCATCCCTACCCTCAGTAACTCTACATCCTATTTAATTGGTATAAAGTAGGACTTTGTGGTCTGTAAAAAAACCTGCAGTGGTGGGAAAAAACCAGAACTTTTACTGTAATGCTGGAAAGGGACATTGCAGAGGAACTGTTGTTCATGAAGTGCCACGTCTGGCATCAAGAGAGGCATTCCTAGACCCTGCTGTAGGATAAAGAGCAGCTTGATAAATAAACCCTTGTTCTGAGGTAGCTTATGCTTCCCTCTCTGCCTCTGTCCCCATCCCACCCCCTCCCTCCCAGTCATTTTCAGCAATAATTATTTGATCATAGAGTGAAACCTTCTGTCTTGTGTGAAAGGGCACATAAGTAGTTCTGCTGGAAAGCTGGTGATCCCAGAAAAAAGCAAGCCTAGTGTTTTGGGGTGAGATCAGCTCCTGTGTGGCAGGACAGCATAAAGGTGCCCTGTGAAGAGGAACCAGAGTGGCATGGGGGCTACATGCTCAGCAGTCTGCATCCTGCGTGTCCCATCCCATTGGCCACAGCTGGGGGGACAAGGCTGGGCAGCCCAGCTTTTTGTCAGCTGGGCAGGTGGAGCCAGCCTTGCTCTGAACCTCACCACCTGTTGCTGATGCCTGAGATTCTGGAGGCTGTGCTGGGTCATGCAAAATGTTTGCTGTGGGGAAGGACACAAACCTACCCTCCTGAGCCAGACCTTGGAAATAAGAAGTTAAAATATTAATTATGACACACCATGAAATTATGAGCTTTCTCTAACACAATAAAGATTTCGTCAGATGCTTTAGAAAGCAGGGTTAGCGCCTCCCATTTCTTTTTATAACCGTGAATTTTAAGTCCCACTGGGGATCAAAAGAATGTGGGCAAGTATCATCTGAAACTGGATACTTTTCTATGTAAGGTTTTGAAATGACGGAGTTGATTTAAGCAATTCTTCAGCTGAGTGTTTCGTGATGCAATGTTTTTCTGCCTGGTTCACGACGGGCTGTGCCAGCCTGCGTATCCCCCTGGGGCACTGGAGCCTTTGGTCAGGACAGCTGTGGCATGCCCACTGTTTACCAACTGCCCGATATGGAAAAACAAAGCTTTCATTCCTGGGCTATGGAAAACTTCTGCCGATGAATCCACGCCCTCTCTCCGGGGAGGAAAACATAAAAAACATTAATGTCTCTTCACCCTTTTATGCCTGGTATATTAATCACCCAACAAGGGCTCATGACTTTTCCCTGTTTAAGTTTGCATTTGCCCTCTAACTACTGGGAGGAGTCCTGCTTTGTCTATAAAAAGCTGCACTTTGCCAAACAGTGTAACAGAACCGAACTTAGGGATTCACTCACCCATCTCATCCGGGGAGAGAGAACTGAGCACAGCCATGTTCGGGATTGGGAAGAAGCTCGCTGAGGAAGCTGTGCAACAAGCTGAAAGTGCTGCACAGGTGGCAGGTAAATACAAATTGCTGCTTTCCCTCCCCCTGTGCCTTGGGTGTTAAAGTATTTGCCCTGCTCCCGCCCCTGCTGCTGGGAGCAAATCTGCCCCTGGGGCATGAACTCTATAGATGCTGCCCTCAGGGGTGGGGTCAGCACATCCTGTAATCTCCAAGCCCTCTAACACTATAGTAAGTGAAGGTCTGATATTAACTACTGGGTTTTCAACAACTTTTCCTCTTCTGGCTCGTACTGCGTGGGTGCTGAGATGATGTGCTGATGACGGGACAGCAGAAAGCTGAGAGCAGAGGCGAGGCTGCTTATTTAGGGCTTTGCTTCCTAATATGACCAGCCATGACAAATCCGAGTTCTGTAGCAGTACAGTGTATCAGCTCTGAGGGCTCTGACCCTCTCGGTGCTGCACAGAGAGGCGCAGTTAAGTGCCCTGATGTCAGCGCACCAGCCCTGCCAGCGCCACAGTTACACACCCCACAGAGAGCACAAGTACAGTTGCAGGGGCTCAGGGCATGAGCCAAATTCACTCCTGCAGAGTTTTGCTGAACTGGCCCTGAAGTTAAATAACCATTGTTAGTGGAGCTTTAACATGGAGACCTGCAATGCTGAGATTCCTGAAATGTTTGTGCTTAGTACGTGAGTGCTGGAAACTGTTTCATATTTCTTTACATGACATCTAAGTGAACTTTTGAAACCAGTTACTTTGCCTGTGATTTCAAATACTGTAGAAATATCACTTGTGGGTTATGTGCCCAATGAAGCAAGTGGGAAGTCTGCTACTTATTTACTATGACTTGGTTCATTTTGCTAGGAAGATGAAGGATGCATAATCCCACAGCCACCCTCTTTTCCAAAGGATTTGGATTTATTCTTAATTCAGCTATTTTTATGCTGAGGCATGGAAGAAAAGCACCAGGATGTGGGCAATTGGAAGGGAACCACCAATTTTTAAAATGAAGATCTTTCTGATTTTGCCATAGAGTAGTCCTAGAAATGCATATTTTGTGGCAGGTTTTTGATGTTCCTAATTCCTTTAACACTGGGGACACATCTACTGTTTCCTATGCTGGAAGACAGTATGGATTTTTCAGAAGTCACATTTGTCATCTTCAAAGAAGCTGAGTACTAATCTCAATCAGCTGATGGAACTAAGTGTTCAGGAGTCAACAAACTCTGAGAGCAATGTTCATAAATAGTAGCTGCAGTTCTTCCCCCTCTGTCCCAGCTCTTTGGATATCATCAGTCTGAAGCCCTTTGCCTGAACCCTGCCAGTGTCTTCCCAGCAAGTCCTGCACTGCAGCATGGCTCTTCCAGCTGGAGTTGGATCCTAGAACAACAGAAGGGTGTCCCAGGCACTGGCCCAACTTTGGCCACTTCTGGGCAATCTGCACATACCTTGATGACAGGCAGTAAATACACAGCACATGGTGCTGAACTCATCACACCACTGTTAGTACTGCACTGACTGCAGAAGGATTCTAGAGGTACCCTCTAAACCTCCATTTAAATGAAAGTAAAGGGGATTTAATGCCAGATTTCAACTAAAAAAAAGACTGTCTAACTGGTGGTTTTGCAACGATTAATTACCTTGTTTCAATTACTGTTGTGCTTGCACGTGCCCCAAAGGCACAGTCCCGTGAGCCATTGCCAAATACAGAGTGGCACAACTGGGCTTTGCAAGTATCTAAAATTAGCACCTATCCCATGGGTCCTGAAAGGAGTCACAAACTCGGCTGTGACCCAAGACTGCTACGGGAAGCATTTGCCTTAGCTGCACCTTACGAGCAGTGAACATCACTCACATTAGGAAACTGCAGCAAAAGATGATGTGTAATGATAATTAGCATGTCTTTTAAGTGGTGGAAAATGTCCTACAAGCTCAGGGTGAAACAGGCCACTGGTTTTTACAAAACACTTAACCACTGTTGAAGAGCCACTCAACACAAGACCTTTGAAGTTTTAGACACTCTCAGTAGACTTAAATGCCTTTCCTCACCTCAGCATTTCTCCCTCCTGCCACTTCCATGAGGAATGTCTTGATCAGTCAGCCACCCCTTCAGTATCTATTGTGCAGAACACATCTACAGTGTTTTTAAGAAAAGTAGTACTTGGAGCCAGGGGTAATAAAACAAATACAGGTTCAATGAAAGGCCATTTGCCCCAAACTTCTGACTCTTGTGAGCAAGACTTCCCTAAGCGTAGCGGTTAGAAGCTGATCATCCAAAGATTTACCATTATTTCCTAGGCTGCAGGCCTTTAAGACGATACCTTCTCTTGCTCTTCATTTCTCAGTATTCATTTCTCTTCTATTGAACTTTTCCATGCCTTTAAAACTACTCTGGTCTCTTACAGAATACATTTTCTTTAGGTATAAGAGACAGTATTAGACTAATCACTAAATTTTTGATGTGCTGCTCGTACAGCACACCAGCTCAGAGAGTGAACACCAGTTTATGCAGCTGGTGAAAGAATCTTTACCAAACTGCTCTCAGCAGATCCTAGCCAGGCTAAGTAAAAGGAAGGTTTCATTGCACCCAATTCTCTACTAGGGTTTATTTCTTGACATTGTAGGTGTCACACATTACAATCCCATAATCTTCATCTATACCAAGACCCATGGATACTGTGGGGAACTGTAACCAGAGTCCTAATAGCACCTCTCCCACTAGATCAGGATGCCCATCCTTATGGAATAATTATTCATTTTCTAGCCCTGAAACATTTAGGGAACCCTTTGAAAACGTGACTATTGAAATTAGGGGGAGGGTAAAGCCTGCTAAACTGACATTTTTTTTTTTCTCCTAATTGTAGTTGACACGGTGAGCCAGACTGTGCAGCAAGCAGCAGAACAGGCTAAGGATGCTGGGCAGAAAGGTACGGTAATGTTTGTGTTCATTTCAAAATGTCACGACAGTGAAATCCCAGACAGGGCCCCCAGCCCTGCCTTGCTCCTTGTCCCACACCTGGTGGGAAAGGGAAGCTATTGCAGTGATGCTACAGTTACCTTTGTTTTTCTCTTTTAAAAGCACTTGATGAAGTCTACAAAGTTGCTGAAACCGGTGAAAAAGCTGTAAAAAATGTAGCAAACCAAGCAACTTCATGGGGCAAAAGCTTTGGACAATGAAGATAAAAATGTACCACTGAAATTTTTGTAAACAAGTTTCTGCTACACATATGCTTAAATAAAGACAATACTTACACTCTGCCTGGCTTGCATGTATTCCTTTGGTTACATATATAAAAATAAATTTACAATCACTGGTCTAGAAAGACTGGATTACTGTACAGACCAGGCAGCTAGAGAGCTGTGGCACGCTACTAATGCAAAGATGTTTTTTGGTTTGGGTTTTTTCTTTTTTGGGAGGGGTAAGGGCTAGCTTGAAGTCGGCAGCAAGTGAAATCAAACACTTGAGAGCTGGTCTCCCATTTTGTCACTGAGCCTAACTCCTGATTGTGTGTACACAAATCTCACAAGCTGAGCACCCAACAGCCCTCTCCAGACAAGGTAAGAACCTCTGTGCCTCTCTGTGTTTGTGCTTCTGATCTTATTGATAAAATCACAGCTAGCTGTGTGTAGAGGAAGGCTCACATGTGTTTAAGGTTTATGTGACCACTGCTCAGCAGCACAGTGACGCTCAGAGCCAATGGCAGCAGCAGAAGGTTGCACTGCTGCCAGCAGAGCACTTGGCTGCACGAGCTGCTTGGTGCTGAGCTGGGTCACTGGTGCCACTCCAGCAGCGCTGCACAGCACAGGCAGGATGGGTAATGCAGCCACACTGTAGGCACTGACCATGTCTGCAGGGCTCCTGTTAAACCCACACAGGGGGACAGCTGCTGGAAGAATCAGAACCAGGTAATTTTGAGTAACTCATCAACAACCAGAAAAAGATCCCCAAATACCAGGAACACCCTGTGTGCATATGAACTTAGAATGAGATCTTAGAATCTGATACGACAGACTTCTCAATTAGTAACAGAATAATTTAGAGGTTTCTTACCTGGCATCTTGAAATCACAGCAAGAATTTCCATTGCTTTGACACTTCTTCCTGATGGTGATAGTTGGCATCAATGAAAAGAAGTGTAGTACTGAGTTCTTTGCTGGGACAAAAAAAAGGATTGTTCTGCTTGCTCTTCTGTATAATAGAAATATTTTGCATTTAGTAGTTTGCAAGCACCATGCAACTCTGAACACTGTAGTTGTCATCCTTATGTGATCCACTTGCAGCTTTAGAGGACTTGCTGAGCTGCTATTCAACACAAACTGCATACCTATGCAGTACTTAGTGCTGAATGAGAGCTTAAGAGCACTTGGTAAGGATGTGCTTTGCTATATGAAGTAGGCGTGGCTAGAAAAGTTACTAATCTGTGTTCAGATCTAACTTCAGGTCCTGACTGGCTCCCTGCCAAACACCACAGCAAGTTTTGTGGTAAATGTCTGGTGGCATATAAGTGAATACATGCAGTGATAAGGTTATTAGCTGGCAGATAAGACTTGTGTGTGTGGGTACATGATATATAAAGAGGGTCTAACACCTAAGTGAAGTCACAATTTTAGTAAAAAACCCCCAGGATTTATAACATGCACCTCAGAGAGTGACGTCTGTCTTCAGCTGTGGCTTGGGCTGGGAAAAGGCTAGAGCTGCTTTGCAGCCAAACCTCTAACATCACATTAACTCATAGAAACTGTACAAAATTTTGCTACTTTCTTCTCTCTGTTGTTGTTGCTGGGTCTTGAGAGGTATGTGCACAAAATGTGATAAGGAACACGCGACTCCATTTTTTTTTTTTCTTAACTGTCTGATCACATTAGGAGCGAGGTTAACAATGCTCAGAACCGGTGTGAGATTATTTCAGAGCAGGCTATCACAAGCAGTCGGGGATCACTGATAAGGGTTTGGTTCTTGTGTTTAGCTACAAAGGGCAAATCAGCCGACATGCTCTTAAGTCAGCCTCCAAGCATTTGTCTCCTCAAGGATTTCAACCCTTTGATTGAAACTACCTTAAGTTGTTGTTACACCCACCCTTGGATATGCTTGGATTCGTGTCTCCAACACTGACTCTGTTAACAAGAGGTCAGTAACCTTACAGTCAAGCCGCTGAGCAGAGATCCAGTGAACCTTAAGGGCTCATCTCTAGGTTCAGTAAAATCATGCCAGGTGCTAGATCTGCTTTTTTTCCAAGATGTCCCTGGAAAAGAAGTGTTAATGTGTGTGTACACAAGAACAGAGGATGCTAATGAATCGGGGAATACAGACAGGCATGGTGCAGGCTTTGGCTTTTTTTCCCTTCCAAGCTGGGAGGAGGTAGAAGATATCCCAGCTAGCTAACTATGCCAGCTTTCTGTATGCTCCAGCACTGAAAGAGTCCTGTTTTTTGAGTCTGCAAAACCAAACTAGCTATAGAGGAAATTAAGCAGGGGAGGGAGAACAATAATAAGAATTTTGCTTTAAATGAATTTGCTTCCAGATAATGCAACACTGCTTTTAAGATTATTTCTATTTTTTTATAATCCAACTGTTTATTTGTGAGCTTTTAGCCTACAAGTTTTGGTTACAATTTGTTAGAGCTGAATTGTTAAAATCATAATTTTGTTTTACTATATAATGGTTTATGTAAAAACTGCACTGAAAAATATGATCCAGGATACAGAACTTGTGTTTAGAGATCCACACCTTGATCACAATAGTTCTCTCAAGCTCAAAGGGTTCACATTTTAAAAAATGTGTGTATGTGTATATATATATGTTGCACTTAGGTGATCTGTAGTACTTTTACAACCCTAGATGCCAGCATATACGATAGAGTAAGCCACTAATTAAATGTATCACACAGGTTTATTGCTCCATACTAACTCCTAAATAGTTCTTCACGAAAATTTTAGAGGACAAGCTAAAAAGACCTGAAATTATTTACTAAATATATGCAACTTCAAAATCTTGCTGATAGGCAAGATTTTTCAAGAGATGAAGATCTGTAAGAGTGAGCCCCTGAAGGTAATTCAGGGGCAGTATCTTAGTAGTGGTCACGTAATGAACAGACAAGGGTGCTGTGAAGATTTGCAGATTGACTCTAGCTACAGAAAGCTATCGCATGAAATAGAAAACAGTAATACACCAGCATAGTAGGTTTGGAAAGGTCAACTTTTTTTTAATAACTGCTCTCTCTCTCCAGGTTATGTCATGCAGTTACAAAGTAGTTAGGAAAAAGCATGAGTTTCTGGGAGGGACTAATTGTCTTTTTAAAAAAAACATTCATATTCATTACATAAATAACATCTGGCACTTCAAGGGGACTCCAAGGGACAAAAGCCTTACACTTCAAAAACTGTGCTTGATCCAATATTTTGTTGAGGTCCAATTTGTTGTACTTTATGTTCAAAACTTTCAAGACCTCCTGATGACAAAAAAAAAAAAAAGGCTGTGTGTATTAAGACAGTGGATTAAGTTTATAGCAGCATTCTAGCTCCTCTGTGGTCTGGCCAATGATTTCTGGGTTCAGTTTCACTTTAGTTGTTCACTGAGGCAGTATCTAATTCTCAGAAAGCCTCTGAAAGGAAAAGACTGAAAAAGAATTCCAAAAAATCTAAGTATGATTGCTTACCAAATTCAGAATATCCCTTTCTTAAAAAAAAAGGAAACAACCTATAGTCAGAATAGTTATGTAGATACTTGATTAAAAACATAACTAGAGTTGCTCAATAGTTTCAGCTTATAAAAATATTAGTCTGTCAGCGCTACAAACATCATGATGATAGTCAAACTAGCTTGAACAAGCAAGAAAAGGCAGTACTGTAACAGTAGCACAGTTAAAGAAAAAATATTGCCTTAAGAGAATCAGGCCTGAAGCTTTACTACAAATAAAAACTAGACTCCTATCAAAATTAATCCCTGCTGGAGGCCCATTCTTCCTTTGACAATGCCACAGCATTGATCATACAAGGCCTTACTGAAAGTGCTGAAGCCAAAATTATGTCATTAAACAAAAGTGCATGAAGTAATAATGAGCTAGGTGCTCATATAGTACAGTATCTGATCTGAAGTCTGAGAAGTGGCTCAGGTGGCAAGACCACTCTTTCATACATAAAATGTACCATTTTGTTTTGTAGGCGAAACACCCAGAATGGCCCCCACAAGTGCAGATGAACTGTTATCTTCAGATACATACTTGTATACAATTTCCTAATCCACGGATTTTTATTGTAAAAAAGACTAGTTTGGAACTGAAACTAATTGAGAATAGAATCCACTATAATGTCAGAAGAAAAGAAAAGTTTGTGGTTACATGTAAACTTGTGATAAGCTTTCTCAAGAAGAGGGTACATTAACAGCAAGGGGTGGGATACAATAAGGAACCGTAATGGCCTGTTTATGTAAAGGTCAAACCAGCCTCATTGTATACTTTGAAGACTTTCTCAATTGCATTGACATAGGCAGCTGTTCTCAGGTCCAGACCCAGGTTGTATGTCATGGCAGTACGCATGATTTGCTGAAACAGAAAAGGTTACATGTGATTTCTGCAAGTTTCTCCACAGGACCTCAACAATTCTGCTTGTAGGATCCAAGTTAGGAGTAAAAGGAGCTGCTAGATTGGTATCAGAGCTGATCCTTTGTGGATCAATTCTGACATTTCTTGATTCCCCTTACAACTGAGAACTGAAAGGGAAGAACATCTTTCCCAGGTCACTATATTATCCCTTTTCAAGTCTTACAGTGATAGGGAGAGACCAGATGTTTAAAGTAGCCTTTGGCCCACTAATTAAACATACAGCAGAGACGAATTCATCTAAAACTGTTAATGGTCAAGTAAAGCGCTCTCATGCTTTAAAGCACTTTACATGTCCCAGATTAGCCAGGTACAAGAAGACAATTAAAAAGTTTCTACTTACTACAGCTTCTACTAGAATAATCTCTAATGTTTATTATACCCAGTTAAAAGTTGGCCATGATGGCAGGGAGCAGAGATTCTTCATACTCTAAGTGACTTCCATTAATCATGTACTGTTTATCTACTCCTTTAATTGCAAAGAAATTCTGTACAACATATTCAAAAACTGTCCCAAAGTCACGTGAGTTTCCTTTCATGTAAGTATATACAGCAGTGCAATATTTACCCGGGCAGAACGTTCCATTGTATAAGCCAATCCAGAGTGTACAATGTCTTTCTCAGATGCACCCTGTAACAGGGAATAAAATCAGAGTTTAATCCAAGAAACAAACAGGTTCTCATTGTGTGCTGAGGACAATGACGTGTTCGATTCCCATAATTACTGAAGCTTGTTCACTCATTCTCTTCTAATGATTCGTGAAGAATCTAAATAGCCTTCACTGTGTTACTTGAAGAGCTAGTTACGGTCAATTCAATTCTAAAACCTCAGATACCAGCACTGAAGTCTTTTATAGGCCTAGCTTCCAGATGCATGATGCTACTATTATCTACTGCTATAGTAATGACTGTTTTCAGCCTTCAGACCACACAGTAAATATTAAACAAAAAAGCTCCCAAGAGTCAACAACCTATAGAGGCCTCTTGCAATTGTTTTGAAGACAGACAGGTTTTAGGAAGGTCATAGATCCCAAATTCATATATTCCACATTGTATTAGCCCTTAGCAACTCCATAACTTTATTCCCATTAAAATTTAAATACACAGAACAATAAGCAGTTGAAGAAATTACAGGTTCAATGTTCCATCATCCTGATTGCTGTAATTTACTAATAATTGGACATTGGGCTCCACAAAATACTTGCCTTCCCTGAAATACCAATTTGGGCTGGAAGTAGAAAGTACTAGGCCAGATTCTATGGCTTGTGTTTAAGTGATCCAGCATTTGCTTTAAGCCACAGAATCCATCACACATGCTACTCATATAGCCTAACATGCATGAACATGCACCCCTCTGGATCAGGCTAAAGTCTATTGATATCATCCAACTTAGTCCAAGTTTATATGCATTTCCCCTGATTTCTTGAGGAAGCATGGTATAATATTTTTCACAACTTGCTGGACATTTTTCCCCTCCTCATTTGTCCCATCTCCTCCTGAATTTGTGTTTAAGAACAATTGATGCTTTTAGTTTCCATGTATCCCTTGGCAGAGTATTGCACACCTGAACTATCTGCTGTGCTAGGAACCATACCCTTATTCTTCTTTCTGCACCTCACTGTGCTGGTTTTGTTTGAACCTATCTCACTCTCTTCTATCATTCCCTGCAGTAAACAATCTATCCTTACCCACCCCTTTTTATATGCCTCATTCTACAGATCACTGTCTCCACCCCAGGCCTTGTTCAGGCTAGTGGGACCTAGGTTAGTTCATTGTTCCATGTCAGAGAAGCTTCTGTACTTTTATCTATCCTTATGATCTTGCTCTGAACTTTTTCCACACCTCCAGTGTTTGAAGATGCAGAGACCTAACCTGCACACAGTATTCAGAAGGCAGCATACTCTGAATTCATATGGTGCCATCATTAGTAAGTCTTATCCCTTCAGAACAATTTCTTATGCTGGATTTGCTTATTGACTCTTATAGATTTCTAGGCTTCCAAAACTTCCTTTTAAATGCAAATGGATCAGCTTGCAACCCATCACTTTGTGTGGGAACTTCCCTACCATGTATTGCTGCATATTAGATAGCAATGAATTTTACCTGGCATTTCTTTGCCCATTGATTCACTCTTTGAGGAACAAGCTAAAATTTTTCATCCAGCTCTTATTCTGGAGTTACAGAAACATCAAACTGTCTGTGGTGTGGGATCTTGCTTAAAGTTTTTTGGAAAACCAGGCAAACTATATCAACAAGAGCTCCAAAATACAAAAAGCAACTCCATTAAAACCATAGCTTTTTTACAATATTGGAGGTATTTTGCATGGGCTGAAGTAAAAGAAAGAAAAAATAGCTTATTTCCAATATTCCGAAGCAGTTCAGATCATTTGCTTGCTTTATTTGTTTGGCCATCAGGCTAATTATGTACTAATGCTTTGCTTGGGGAAAAGTGCTCTGTGACAGCTACAATGGTAAAATTGAGATTGCAGTTCTAATATCAGAGTACAGCTCCCCTGACAGTAAAAAAAACCAGCAGCAAGCACTTACCGATATCCTATCTTGAAATTCTGCTGTAGGCACAACTGGAATAGTTCCCCCATGTTTCCCAAATTTTCTTTCCAAGCTTTCCTGGACAGACACTAGAAAGAAAGAAAGAAAGAAAGTAGATGCAAGGTAACTGACAAAGAAAGGAATGCTTCCCTAACAAAGGAGGGGACCCCAGGACTTCCAGCATTCAGTGGCATGAAATGGGGCTGTGGGTAAAGGGAGTCATCTTATTTTTGTTTTCTAAGAAAAGGGGAAGATACTGATGTTTCTTTATTTATAGGTGAATGATTCCAGTATCAGTAGTAATACTGCTATAGTACAGTCACAGGACAAGTGTGACTATCCTTATAAAACTGGTAAGAGTAATCTGGATTAATTTTCCTAACTTGATAGATAGTATTAGACAAAATATTTCTGCAAGTTAAAGCCATCAATTATCTCTTATTATACTTGTAATACACAGTAATTGCTAAGAAAAAATGGGAAATTTTAGGATTTTTTTTCCTTAGGACATGAGCAGTGCTTTGGTATTTTCACTGATAATTGCCATAACTCTCAACTACTTTAGAAACACCTTGCAATGCATGATTTATGAGAAAATGTTATATTAAAAACTATGCAGGTGTATGTTTTGTCAAGTCCAGTGTCTCAGGATTCTCATGTTTTCTACAGAATATTGTTTAAAATGAAACATCCTCCAGTTCTTCTCCACTGAGCTTCTTCTCTTCATGTAATTGTTATTGTTTCCCAGAAAGTAGGCAGCACAGAATGACTGTAAGTGGAGCTGTGAGCCATAAGCAGGTTTTTCCAGTGCCTGTCTCTATTATATTATTGGCCTTTATAGAAATCCTCTATTGTTGTATGGGCAGAACAATGGTACCCACTTGAACTTTGAATGTTTCTTAAATATCAAGTGTACAGCTGAAAGATGTTTATTAAGAAGTAATAAATATTTCACTTAAGTGGGTTGACTTCAGGGTTTTATAAAACTGAGGAAAGAATTAAAAGATAACTGAAAAAGTATGCATTTAACTTAAGTCATTAGAGTTGCAGGTCAGTTAACCTACAAAACCTTTGCTTTAGTATGCAGCAATTACAGACTTCTGGGGAAATTGTGGTGAATTTAGAAGAGTTCTGTATTAATTTCTCCCACCCACACTTGGTGCTTGCTAGTCCAATCTATCAATTAAACAGTGTGCAGAAGCAGAACTGAGCACTTACTGAGCAAGTGGTAGTTTGAATCTCTCTCGTATTTGAAAGTCAAACGGCCATAACTGACGTGGTTTAAGTTTTTCAGCCATTCAAAGTAGGATACTGTTACACCACCAGCATTCAGGTAAAGATCCTGCACAGAAACAGTAAATATTTTGAATTGTGACCATGTGACAAAGACAGCTCTGTCATATTCTGCAAAAGCAAGCAGAAATATTATGTGCAAGGCACTACTTTAAACTGCAGTATGCAAGACAATCCAGTTCTTATTGTTACAGGACAACACCCTCTTCAGTTCAGGGATTACTTCTACTGATTTAAAATAGGACTTGACTTTAGAACACATGAAGCTTAGGTGTGCTTGACTGACTATTTCTATTTTAGCACAAGTGTTTAAGGAAAGTAGGGCATTCTTAGGCCATCTCAGTGAGTAAAGGCTGAAGATAAACCACTCTATCTGGCAAGATCACTTGATCAGGACACCCTTTCTCTGTGAAAAAATCGTCATTATAGCTGGATAGGTCTTATTCTTTCAAATTATCATTACACATACTCTATATAATCTAAAGCACGCAGTTCAGTCAGAGCATCACCCAAAAACGCTGTATCTACAAACTGGCCAGAATATTTATTCTTCCTTCTTCCTTTGTTTAGTGCACTTTTTAATTGAGCAAATGTCAGCTAATAATTGTTATCTTTGGTCACTTACAGTTGTAGTGAGGTTTTTAACAAATATTATCAATCTTCAGCAACATTGGCACCCATTTCCTAGACATCAGTTACTAAAAGGCACTCTTAAGAGAATGAATGGCTAGTAATAAAAGCCTTCAATAACTAGAGTCTTGGTTCTCTTCACAAAAATGTTCCTTTTGTAATGAAAATCAAAGGTCATGATAGAACCTTACAGGGATAACCATGATATTCCGCTCCAAGAAGATTTTGTCAGCTTCAGGAGTTGTAGGCCCATTGGCACCTTCAGCAATAATCTGAAAGAAATCACAGCAGAGTAACTCAGAGGTATAGATTTGGGTTTCTCCATGCTGATTATAGAATGTTAGTACTTAAACAGATCTTCTCTACTTTTCATTTACATTTGAATTCTTTGACTTACTTTTGCTTTAACCTTGTGTGCATTGGACTTGGTCAACTGCTTCTCGCTGGCAGCAGGGATGAGAATGTCACAGTCTGTTTCCAGAATACTGCCCTCAAGTGGCTTTGCTTTCGGGAAGCCCATGATTGTCCCGTGTTGCTGTGTGAAGAAAACAAACCACTGTGGTTTTAGTGTGCTGTGCACTCATTTGAATTTCTTCCCTTTTTCTGACTTTCAAAGAGAAAAAAGGGAGCAGCAACAGTACTAGAGAGACAGCAGATAACATAATTCCTATCCTTACTTACATGTACAAAGCAAGCTACAAAGCTTCAATAACAGTCAAAGTTCCCAAGACTGAAGCGTAACTGCTCTCTGCATAGACACTGATAACCATTTGGGCTCTGGAATATGTAAAAAACCCCCTCCCTCTCAGTTCTTAAAATAGTTTTTAAACAACTGAAATGACTCACTAGTCTGCTACACCCAGGATAAATTGCATCACATAAGATTCAAAAGGTTTTTAAGATTCAGTACTACAATGATGGACTTTGTTTAGTGATAGAATCTTCATTCCTTTGAGAAAGAGGGTGATAAAGAAATTCAAGTACTCCCTATATAAAAAAAGACACATCAAATAAGCCCCTAAGAAACTTAAGTAGAAGATTGTATTTTAGTGCCTGTGAATTGTCCCCTCAAGTCTGCTTCACTTGGAAATTGAAATAAAAAGACCACATCCAGTTTTTATTATGAACTACACATTCAAGTCACACTGCCAGGCAGGCTTTCATTCTTTCAAAAACATTCAATAGGTAAGTAACAGCAAAAGTACACTTTGTACATCTTCAATGACCATGTGCTTGTGATTCTCAGTCAGGAATCCTTAAGGAACCTCCTTGCCCTGGTTCCTTAAGACATCCTTCCTAGTTTAGGCATAAGAAAGCCAAAATAAGACGAATTCCAATTCTGAAAACAAAGTAATTAGCCTGCACACATACAGACATTTTTTTGAGAGTCAGGTCAAAGGGTAAAAATGGTACCACCTGCATTTGCGTTCTTGTTGGGGATAAGGAGAATCAGAATAATCAACATTTCTAAGCCACTTTGTAAGGACTATTTGCAGCATCATTTAAATATCACAACACCAGTCATCAGTCTTTCTATGTATTTGCAAAGCTGACAAAAACGAAACTCTTTCTGCTTAGCTGAGCTTCATACCAATTTGAAATCTTCTAGTTCCTTTGGGTCAATCCCATCAGGATTCCAGATAGAACCATTAAACTCTCCGACAGCAACGCATTTTGCACCAAACCGATGCAAGTATCTCATAGAATGCAAGCCCACGTTACCAAATCCCTGAAAGTGAAAAGAGAAAGGAAAAAGCAGTTAACCCTCCAGCTAAAATGATGATTACTGCTAAGGCTTACACAGTTTTAAATAGTCCTTCATCTATTGGCACATCTTGGCATTAGGTGATGTGTATAGGCAAGATGGAAGAAATCTATATGCATTGTATTCTTATCTGAATACCATTGCTGAAATTATGTACAGTTGTGGGAAGATTTTATACTGGAAATATAGAAAGGAAGAGTTAATGCTACTACAAAAGTGTCAAAATTATGATGTTTATCAACATAGGAACATTCTGTGTATCTACTTCATGACTGGCACCGTCTTAAGAGATCAGAGAATTTTTGTGTGACAAGGCCATTAAGTTCCTTTACTTCCAGAATGCTGACATTCTGGAAGTGAAAGAACACACATAGCAAACCAAAAAGTCACGTGACTGATGTTGAAAGTTTGTAGTACAATTCTGTGCTGAAAAAAAGGCTGAATAATAAATTCCTGTATAACCTAGCTTCAATTATACTTAGGATTTTTGCTTATGCATTAGAAGCAAACTTCGATAGAAGAGTCTGTCATGCCTCAGGTCTCTTTGAAACGCTCTGTGCTCATTTTCCTACAAGAATTTTTCGCTTTTCTTATGGCCGTGTTTTCAGTCTAAGTTTTGCTTAAGTGCCTGTTGGTGAGTCCTCTGCCAGGCATGAAAATGCCAAAGTGCAGGGAGATGAGTGTGCTGCTGGGTCTGTGTAAGGCAGAGATATTTGTTCCAGGCCACAGGTTAACTAGAGGACAATTTGGAGGTTACAGTTACTCTGCTATTTCTAACAAGCACGTTTTGAAAACAACAAAACAAATCAGTTCCTCAAATCCTCCATTTAACACACTGTTTAAAGTTGAACAAGTTTCATTTCTTTGAAATTTCAGGAACAATAATGCATACTACTGACTATCAAACCCTTTCAAAATTCAACTACATAAATCCTTAAGTCTTAGGAACACCAAAAATGTACATTCAACCTTACAAATTTAGGATAAGGTCTTGGTTTCTATTTTTCCAACTGCTCATTTTATAATGGAACAAGATCATAATGCTCAATTCCTTCTCTCCTTGAATTTTTTATTATAAAACATTGCAACAAATTTTGTGTAGGGAAAACCAGTGTCACAGCTCACTGAGAAGTGTGCCGGGCCATAGTTTAAAGAACTCCTGTAACAGTGTTTCATTTTGGTGCTTGCAGCTTACAAGATCATAAAGACTGGAGATTTGGCTTTGTGCCTGTAGAGTGCAATTGAAAGTTCGGGTTATAAAAACCAGTCCAGAATAAAGGACACCTGTGTTGCCTGAAAAACATTTCTGAAGTTTGAGAGTAAAGGTTAACTTGGAACTTTTAAAAGCCCTCTCAGGTTATAAGGGCTACAGCCTATTTTAAAAACAGCTCAACTGAAAATCTGTGCACTATTTCTTTTCCTACAGTCCAAGGAAAAAAAGTTACCTGAACAGCAAATGTTTTATCTCCAAATCCTGGAGTCATTCCTAATAAGCTCATATATGATGCTTCATTAACAAAATTTTCAATTCCATGGAAGACACCACGACCAGTTGCAGATATACGTCCATGGATCCCACCCTGGCTGATGGGTTTACCAGTTACACATGCATGTGCATTAATGTCCTGTAAAAAAACAAAGGACTCATGAGACATGGAATTAATCAAAAAACAGCTGGAACAGAAGTTTTGTACACTTTAGACATAAGGGAAAACAGAAATTGTAAGAGTCAGAACAAGATATAACTTAAATGCATTTAGTTTGTAAAGATGATTTCCTTCCTCACTTTGTGTGAACACCTTGGAATACTCTGTCAGGAAAGGTGTGTAATGCCATAGTGGATATAGTCTGTGATTTTTTGTTGTCTCCTAAGTGTGTATGTTAACTTCACTTTGTGTATCATGGTGACATCCACAAACAGACAAATCAAGCTTTGAGGAATATTTCTCAGAGCCAGCTCCTATTTACACCCACAATTTCTTTACATCATTACTTCTGACGTCTTAATTTTTTTAAGGGCTCAGACATATCCTTGAACTGGCTTTTAATAATCTTTAAACAGTGTTAAGTGTTCCCTTATAACAAATTCAGTTATTTTGCAATTACAAAACAATGTATTAGGTCTGTAGTCAGAATATGGGGATGCTCTATCTCAGCAGAAAACCTGCACTTTGAAGGCCGTATAGGAAAAGTTGGATATTTACTACTTTTATGCAGAAAAGCAGCACTTACAATCAAGCCTCTATTCTTAACTTGGTGGCAATAAAATTAAGTTTCCCAGACAGTTAGCCAAGATAAAATAGCTATTTAAAACCATAGCTGATTTTTCCAATTGGAATTTTATAACTTGAAAGAAATTCTTCCACTGGACCTCCCTCTTCTGTCACCAGTGGTTCCCATGCTCCCACACCCTGGGAGCACAGTCACATGGTGGCTTGGCTTCCAACACAAATTGAGAGAGTAGGGATGAAAGAGAATCCACTGAAATGAGTCTGCCAGCAGCCGGATGGGTTTCCATTCCACCAGCCACACATTCACTGGGAGGCTCCCTCTGCTCCATCCCTTGTGCCAAAGGCATTTGCATGCCTGTGGTGTGAGTGCAGGATGCTTGGTGAGAGGAAGGAAAGGAGCAGACAAAAGTAATTGGAGGCAGAATGGCTGTGGAGGAGACTAGAGCCATAATGAAGACTAAAACTATTTACTGTTTGAAAACCATAGTGAGTTAACATACAACCTTCTTAAAGAACGGTAGAAGAGATGCTGGGCTTGCCACAGAATTCCTAATTCAGCGTCCCAAAATACGGCTCGCTGCTCTCCATAAGCTGTATGCTCCCCCTGGTGGCGTATCAACTGTAATCAAGACTGGCAGGGGTGTTTTCTTGGAATGACTCGGCCTGGTATTTCGATGGACTTTCAGGTTTTTACTCTGTTATATAGTGTTAAACTATGCTCTGTGCTTCGTGCATTCACAAAAGAGGAAACGTGTTTTATAAATACTTGAAGAAATACAGCCTCCCACTGTACCTAAGAATGTATTTATCAAAGTCCCTTCCTGTGTACCTGAAGTCAGTTGATTGTGTCAGGAAGTACAGTAGAGCGGAAAGGATTAATTTAATAAAAAACTTTAGCCATATATAATTCAGTGATCCAGAAACTTCAGATGGATTTTCTGGAACAGTTAACATGGTAGTTATTAACAACTTGCATGGTTTGTCAGGAAAACAGGACATGAGGTGAGGACAGATCCAGGTCTTCTTAAAGTCACATATAAAAACCACAGCTGATGTCAAAGTCCTAAAATATTTGGTTTCAAGTCAATAAACAAAAATTTTTAACACATCATGAGCCAAAGAGCATGGCTTTTAATGAGAACCTTGGAAAATAGCTTAGAGCTAGCATGAAAGATTCCTATACCAGCATTGGTAGCTTATGAACTTAGCATCTGAACATGACTAAATTTTGCTCCTTTCTTAACCCCTTTTCCTCTGCAATAACATTCTCCCTGTCTCTCCAGCTTCCTGACTCTGTATGTTAGATTTTGAGCAAACTTCCCTTATCTGTTTATATCTGTTATTTGATTTATCCTTTCCACTTGAAACTCCCTGAACACAGCTGTGTGCAGTGCGCAAGCACAGACCCATCAGGTCTGTAGATTTCTCAGACAGATCCCTCTCACCAGAGTCATCTTTCCACTCCACTGAATGTAGTCCCCTCCATGTTTGCAATCACAGCTTGTTTCACTTTTGTTCCTTGTTCATTTTCTGCTCTTAGTTCCCTTCTTCCCCCATGGTCACTTTAATCTTTTCAGTATTCCTTAACCACCTTTATTTTTGCTCTTGGTGCCCCAATCAGATAGCTATCTGAAACATCTTCCTCTAAAAACTGGTTTTGATGGATTATTGCCCTTTTTATAGCCTTGTCAGAATTCTCACTTTCCTTCTCCATACCTGGTCATTCTCTACAATAGCTCTGGAGTTCCACTGTGGCTACCACTCTCTCTTGGGCATACAAACAAGCAACCCAACAAAATTAAGTAAACTAACTTCCCTTCCCCGCCCCCTTCAATTCCCATTTTTTAATTAACTTTTCAGAAAAATGTTCCTGAATCCTCTCAGGTTTTTTTCTTTTTCAATAAGATACTGCCATACAGAGAGAGTCTAAAAGAAGTTGTTGTAGCATAATTCAAATTTTAATCCTCAGTAGTTATTTTGTTTTCTTTTGTCATGGAATCATGAGAATGTGTAGGACTATACAATAAGGTGAGATGACAAAGTGGAAAGAACAAGAAATTTAGCCATTTGAAAACTTCTTATCGGTGCTTAGTTTAATTTTTAAAAAACTGGAGCTTTTGTATAAGACTGTATGAGAGCTCCTCAGTACAACAAATCTTAAAGCAGGTCACTTGCTGTGATCCTTATTGTCAGTCTTAATAATACAGTGCTGTTGTATCACAGTGAAATACACATTTTAGTGCAATGAGTTAAAACTTACAATGCTTTGAGGCAGTAGTTTTGTTATAAGCTAAAATTTCAAGTTCTAACTGAGGGAATTAGTTGCCACTCTGCATGTTGAAGTCCTTCTGAAGTCATAATTTTGGCTTTTTATCAGATTTCAAGCTGTTATTAAAATATTTACCTATGTGAATAGCAAAAACCAAGTAATGTTTTACAGTGACACCCCTGAGGGAGAGCTCTCTGTAAATGTGATTTACCTCAACTAATCAGCATGCCACAGCTGATTCCTCAAGCATTCCTTTTTTCCTTCCATAAAATACCTTAGACTGTATTTCAGACTTAGAATAACCTGTGCCATTCCACCTCCTATTGTTCAAAGCCTCAGACAAGTCTTGTGCCAAGAGACTGTGGGAGGACAGCCAGGCAGGTCTTGAGCAGATGTGCCAGAGAGAGGCACGTGGTGGGTGGCACTAATGCCCTTCTACTGGAGGCATACACCCTGCTGTATTTCAGGAGAGCTGCTGGAAGGGACTGCACAAAGTACAAGGAAAGAGTCTTTTTGTTTCCAAAGGAGCTGGGATAGGCTAACATGCAATAGATTAGCACATTAACACACTAATACACAGCTACTAACAAATAAGTTATCTACAATACATTTTTCTTTTAACTGACCTGTCAAAAGTATACAGCAAAAGTGTTTGGTTAACAGTCAGGTACAAATAACCCCACTGACATAAGGACAAAGGCCAAACTAAGGGCTAGCATTAAAAAGTAATTTTTAAAAACTTTGAATTTTTTTTTTAATTGCCTCCTGGGCTAGAAATTATGTCAGTGTTCTTTTGGTTTACATTTTGGAGAATTTGCTGAAGTCCACAATGAATACCTGTTACTTCTAGGAGACTGCAGAGAACCTTACAACTTTTACAAGTTATACCAATAGTGTGAACTTAATTTTCATGGTCTCTTGAATGTACAAAAACATGAGCATTTCTTTAATAAAACTTGTAAATTCAGTTATCAGTTAACAACTTTAAATTATAATCATAGTACCAATGAAAAACAGAGGAAACTGATAGACATAGAAACCAATTTTAGACTATATACCTTTAAAAACAGTGTATTTTCTTTTTGTTGAACAGCTGCAGTCAGTATTGTATCAGACAAGATTCTTTTAAGGCTAGTGTAAGAATATTATCCTTAAAGCTATTTTTCCTTTACTGTACCCTAAAATCCTCACACCACTGAAGCTGTCACAGTTTGCAAGAATATTTTTAGATCCAATAAGTAAACAAATTGATATGATTAGGCAGGTTTTCTGCTTGAAAGCCTCTGCTCAAGACTTACATAGTGTCCTATGGTACTGGCATAGGTGTCAGCAATCCAGGACATCTCCCTCTCCCCCGTGCTCATATCAGGAGCAGGCACATCCACACCAGGTCCTGTTGGCAACAGTGAAAACAGCTCTTAAGGATCAAACACAAATCGTTCTTTTCAATCATTATTCCCTTGGGAACTGTGCAGGCCTTGGCAGAGAAGAACTGTTTTCCTATTTAATCCTCAGTTTATTATGCAAGCAACACATTCTTCTGGCTTCAGTGCAGTTTTAGATGCTGTATCATACCTTTCTACACTATCGTCAAAACCCCCAACCTTTACACAAGCCATTTGATAAAAGGTGAAGGCCAATTTGTCAATAAAAAGTCGGAGCAGGACAGTGCACCAAAAGTGGTTTGGGTTTTTTTTGACAATCATTGCTGTAACAGGGAGGGTGCTATCTAGGTATGATTTCTATATACTGTGACGTTGATTGGATTCTTCTGCATAAGAATTTCCTTTCTGTTCCTGGGTGAGTTCAAAAATTGCAGGCAGGTTGTTCCTAGTCATTGCACCATAGCACATGCATTTGATTTTACTGCTTCCTTCAAGAAAGGTTTCATTTATCTTTATTGATGAAATAAAACTTTAAAAGAAGTTTTACACATCTGTTGAAATAAAAAAAAAAAATCTGTTTTTTGTAGATAGCTAAAAATAGTATTTCCCCAGACTATTTAAGATTATAGAGACTTGCTAATCAGGATTTTAAATGCAACTCTGCCCCTAACAATTTTTTCTAAGTAATTTAGAAAGGTTTGTAAAAGTTGTGTAGCACCAACTAGAGAGCCAAAAAGGAAGACAAGTTTACCAAACCATTTTAATTGTCACTGAACTATCACTATAGCTGGCATTGTGTATAGTAAAACCCTAGTCACACATAACATCAGTAAGTGTGTTTATAAAGGAGCTTAATTTAGATGATAAATACTCTGGCTGAAGAGCAAGAAAATGCAGATAAAAGGACAGACATTCCCAAAGCAGTTAGATATCAGGAATACATGACAGACCTTTAACCAGTTACACACCTCGTTATTTATTCGCATAAGAACCTTCTCGGGGTAAAGCTGTTCCCTTTAATTAAAAATTGAGCTGGTAATATCCAGCTTTCTGCAGAGGAGATGTCCAGACAGCAAAGCTACCAGAACAACTCAGGGCTGAGTCTGAATGAAGCCCCTGCTAACATTACTGAGCTGAGGTTCTGTTACAACAGGCTCCTGTGCTTCTTGCCTACGCTTCCCTTGCAGCCTCTGGTTGCCATGGGTGAAGCCATCAACTTTTGCTGGGGTGGATCTTCTATTTCCTTCCTCTCTTTCCTCAGATATCTGCCAAAAGCCTCAACTGAGACTACAGGAAACAGTAACAGTGAGGAGTTTGCTATTAGAGATTAAAACTGCAACAAATATGGTCACAATTTTATGATCTAACTCTGAGATAAATGTGATTCATTTTGGATACTGTGACCTCAGCTTTTGTGGCTTCTCATAGCAGAACAGCCATCACAAAAAGTTAAGATATTTCCCTAAAAAATGCATGAAGATGCAATGACTCAATTCTTTGTGGCTCTTTGCTGAAAGTCCTCTATTTAAATTGTTTACAGTTCTCAAAAATACTGTTATTTAAGGATATTAACTAATAGGAACTGCCAGTGCACAATAAATCAAGCTTCTAAATTTGAGTAGTAAAGCTGCCCGACATACCAATAAAGCCCTTTTTTGCCAGCTCCATGGTAAACCTTCTCGTGATCTTTTCCAATTCATTGTCCTATAGAGAAAACGCAATAAACATCAGAAGAAATCATTAGTGTTTAGGAGTATTTGCTCAAACTTAGCCCAAGCATAAGGAAACGCCCTATTCTTTTAGAAGAAAGGATGATTCATAATTTATGTAATTTATATGCCACTCCCCAGCAGACCGTTGGTACTCAGGCAGCACAAGAAACACTGGGCTTTCTTTCCATACATTCTGATCCATGCCAGGAAGAACCACCTGTGCCCTTTGCAGAGATTTCCAGCAAACAAATCTGATATCCTGCGTGAGCCAGCAAGAGCTGGCCCTGCCAGGTGTGTAATCAACACAGCCAAACGACTTCGCACAAATCCTTACAGGAGCTTTGAACTTAGAATATCTGTTATGTATTCTAGTATTCCTCTCTGGACAAGTTGTTTTAATTAGGGCAAGAAGGCAAGCCTGCAGTAAACCTTTTATAATCCAAGTTAGTTATTATTCACACTGGAACACTGCACAGAATGGTTTAATGGAGCATAAAACTATTCGTCAAAATAAACAAAAACATTACCTTTTTTTTCTAAGAGTAACTTAATTTAAGATTTTATTAACAGTATCAACTTAAAAAAAAATTCAGGTTCCAAATTATTTGTAGTATCCTGATTTTCAGAAAAAAAAAAGTTAAGTAATTGAAGTATTCCACCTCTGAAACACAGACCTTTCAAAAATTCTTTTCCTACCTATTGCATGCACAGGCTACATTCAGCCTTTACATAGGCAGAAGTGGCAGGAGATTTTAAGTGGTCAATAATGCCCTTAGAAGAGCTTTTTTAACTGGCTGGCTTCAGTATTGCAGATAACTGAATTTTTATCTATGATTAGGCTTACTGTGTAGTTCTTGGGATTGATCTTGACACCAGCCTTTGCCCCACCAAATGGCACATCTACAAGAATGCAAAGGAAAATCATTTTACTTTTTCAACAATAAAGGCAGAAGACATGAGAAATAAGTGTAATTATATCTTTGATTTTAGCAGTGATTTTGGTTTTGCTGCATTTATGGCTTCTCAAGTGTAAGCTATGATCTGATCTAGGTACTCATAAAAATGGGAGATCTTTCAAGGCACTTTGAAAATGGTCTTTGAAACTCAAAAGTTCATTATTTAAATTTTCTATGCTTAAATATCTCTTGTCCTTGACACTTTAGAAATATTAAGTTTTATCATTTAAATTTTACTGGTTTAGCTCAAAACTTTTACTTTGCAAGTCCGAAGTGTGTCTATATACATCAGGAAAGTAATTTCTTTTCTTACACATAATGTGCAGATTCTGTCTAAACGCCTCTACAATTAAGTAGCTGTGTACATATTATACTTCTTCATAACCCATAAAGGAATTTAATCCTTCTCTCTCCGCAGCTCCCCTGCCTGAATCCTTTACAGCCTCCATCTGTTCCCCCTAAAATTAGTCCCCTACTAATCCAAGTTTGTTGTACTTGAATTTGAGTTCAAGGTGCAGTACTTTTTATGGGAGAGGGTAATTAGCAGAATTTGGACTTTTCAAATGAAAATGCAACCGTATTTAAGTATCTTCAGTAACAGCAGAGGGAATATGTATTATTATTTTGGTCACTATAGATTTTTCCCATCTTGCTACAGATTTAAGTTAGAGATTACTGTCTGAAATTCATTTTAATCCTTCATGTGTTCTTTTTTTATGTAATTACATCAGTAGTGATTGAAATTCAAGATTGAAATCTTGCTTGAACAATTAACACTTACCAACCACAGCACATTTGTATGTCATGAGAGAAGCTAAGGCTTTCACTTCATCCACGCTAACATCCATACTATAGCGAATACCTGCAAAAGACACACAAGAAAAAATAGGAATTCACTAAACTTCATAAGTATCTATAAATTGGGAAAGTTAATTCTACACCAACAACCTTTAACACGTAAGTATCTCATTTATCAACTTACTTTAAGAGGTGAAGAACAAGACCCTGTTCCCCTACTTAAATATCTATCTTTTATGTAGCAGAAATTCAAGACTTCAGTAACTTTCTATGAAGTAGTTTAATGGCAACACTCAGTCTTGGGGGAAAAAGGGGACTATTCCTTGTGAGAAAGATGAATCAAGATGACAGGTAACTAAGAGCAGAGTTTTCAAAAGGCTGATAAAGCCCTTCAGCATTCCACAAGATCTTTAGCTTTGGACTTCATTCACCGTATATACAAGATTAACTTTGTTCCTGAACATAACGTACAGGTTACAATCAAGGTCTTTTTGACAGAGTAATACAAGTTCCTGTTAAGTTCTAAGTCTTGGCTTCAAGGCCCTGGCTGCTAGAGCACAGCCACAACACAAAAAGCAACAGAGCACTCTGCTAGTTCTAATTTTTTCATAACATTTTGAGCGAATAGCTCTACACCAGCAAGCTTGTGGGACCAGGCCACCTACCCACACCCACATGGAAGCCAATGCATACCTGCATTCCCTGCACCAAGTCATTCAGCAGGGCTGCAAGTGTGTGCTGACCAATGCAAATTCAATTTGTTGAGTGCTGATAGCAGTTCAGATGCAAAATGGGTGAGCCCAGCATTCCAGGCAGTTCAAAACTGAGTAAAAAATGGTTACACAAAGGTAATGAGATCTTTCACCTGCCTGACTCTTACCAGTCTTCTGAAAAATGGAAAAATCCAATAAATTGATTGAACTCAAGATTCGTGTATTCTGAAGGTAGTTGCAGAGTAGGAAATATTTAACCAAACTGACAGGGCAGATATAGAGAACTAGAGAAGCCTAAACATGACGCTTAAGACCAACATATGCCCACAGTCACATGGCCAAAGCCAAAAAGGTCCTCCAGCTGTATGTTTGTTTCTATCCAATTTTCTCCCACCTAAGCATACAACAGAGCCATGAATAACTTGTTATTCCCATCTCTACTCCCCAAATCTTTGTCTGGAGGTTGTGAAAGTTGCACGGTCGTTTGTAGCAGGCACAGAGTGTCCTTTAGATGCCAGAACATGGCACCACAAATTTCCTATTATGTAAAGAGAAGACCATATTCAAGTTCTCCGGAGTGAAAAAAGGCCAGCATACATTATCCAAACTAAAGCACTGTGCTGCTATGAAAGCGATTCCTGAATGCTCTGGAAACAATCCCAGTTTCAAAGGAACTAAGTGCTGCTCAACTAAAGCTGAGAGCCAAGTGCTGCTTTCTTATGTGAGTTCAATCAGTAAAAGAAAGCACCATGCCTCTGCAGAACAGAATTATTGTGTATATGGGGGAAGGGTGGTCTACAAAAGCAAACTAAGTAGTTTCTGACTTAGGTAGCTGCAAGGAGTTAATGTCTGAGCTTTCAATATCCTTCCCATAGGAATATTCAACATTTAAGTGGAACCTATCAGAACCCAAAAGACCAGTCAAAGTTAGAACATAAATGTGTTTTGGGTTTTTTTTAATGTCTTACTCTGATCCTTCAGAGGAGCAGTTATCCTTCTGTCAAGCTCTAAGCAAGAGCAAACACTACCTATGGCACTGGCTGTCCTGTCTGGGGAAATCATACCTCTTGGTTGAACAGGTACTCTGGGGAAAGGTCTCATTTGAGTATTGCTCAAGCCAGTCAAGTTTGGAGTCACAGTCTGTGTTGGCCAGAAGTGAACTCTGCCCCTCCACCCCCAGCTGAACTGTATCACTGTGTATTTATTCAACCCATATACTTATTTAAACTTTGAAGTTGTGTATACAAAGCAGTTTTGCTATAAATGTACTCCTGCAGGCACACAAAATGTTGTTTATTGATATATGAAAAGGAGCAAGGAGACTAAATACTTACGGATAGTTATCTTGTACAGTTTAAAGAGAGAAGCAAAATACAAAAAGAGAGGGAAGCCTCTCCTGCAAATCATATGGAAGATAGGCTCTGAAGAGGTAAACAAGCAGCACTTCAACTAGAAGTGCTAGTGCATGTACTCCAGTGCATGTAAAACAGTTAGATCTCTGGTTCCTTGTATTACAGTCAAGGATTACTACAAACTTTGATGTAATAAATATTACATTTTCATATCAAGGTAAATAGGGAAAAAGCCCCAAGACTAAAAAAGTACTGACAGGTTTTCAATTGAGCTGCCTATTTGTCAGCCATGTACATATACCAGAACACAAAAAACCTTTGGACTTGAGGCTAAAACTGTTCTTTTCTGGACAACTTTGTATTTCTGAATAAGGTTTAACTTTTTTCCCAGGCTTTTAAACAGTTGTAATTGAAATGGCTTGACTGCTGGCTTTATCTTCGTAAGTGGAAGATTAGTCAATTCTGAGAGCTGTGCTGACTTTACTAGTCATTCTTCTCTAGTTTATGTGGTAAAATCTCCCATTAGGCGGAGTTCAGGGTGTGATCCCAGGTTCCCTGACAGGTGTGATGAATTTTTCCCTTTCCTGGCAGGAGCACATAACATTTAAGATGCGGTAACATTTCATTCCTTTTCACAATTCAGCCAGTTACTGTTTTCCAGGAATTGTAATTACTCTACAAGAGGGTCACCTCTTGACAGGGAAGTTATTTGTGCTAAGCTGTTAAGACTGATGAGAAGCAGGCATCTGAGAATGCTGTACATTCCATCTGCAAGCAGATGCACAAAGATAAAAGACATACTTAATTTCTATTCTATTTGGACATCATTGAAATTTAATTTGACAGCTTCCTAATTTGGCAGGAGTATTGCCACGCATTTGGTATGACTCCTTTGGCAGTGTTACGATGCATTCAATAGCCTGAGTCTAAAAATGGACCATATGCACAGATAAAATACTGGGTTTGGTTTTTTGGCCTTTTTTTTTTTTTTTTTTTAAGGTTCCCACTACATAAAAGCAAACAGAAGTTACTGTTAGGTAGCAAGATTGTAATTTTTTTAAGCCCTGGCAAGTCCCACGCAGAAAGTCTCTGGAAACTTGTGCCTTTTACAGCAAACTAGCTACAAAAAATAGCCTGAAGAAAGCCTCAAGTTACAGTATGACTCACTGCCATGGAAAATACTTTTCATTGGAAAACATATGAATTCTTGTTCTAGTTGAGAATTCTCTTTCCTTACCACGCCCCAAGAAGTTAAACAGTATGCTAAGAGAGACTTTGTTTTTCTATGCACAACAGCTTCAGGATGAGGAAACGTTTCAATTTAAATTTTTTTTAGTATTGGTCAGTATAAAGAGAAGGCTTTATCACCACATGGCTGTGTTTATGGTTTTAAAACTTCTTTTTTATGACCTGTATTATACTTCACTCTAGTTACCGCTTGCACTAAGCCCAGTAATTGTTTGCTCATGATTTAAGCTTAGCTTCTTAAATAGATGCTATGGACTAATTTTCACTTTTCCAAATGAAGGTAGAAAGCGCTAGAAACACAGTGTTTTTTGAATACACATCAAAGTAGTCATCATCAGCAAGGCTACTTTGGATTGTATAGTAACAGCAGTCAGTTATCATTTTAATCATTTTATCACTTTGTAGCAAGGAGTGTACTAACATGCACATAACAAAGACCTTGATTTCCAAGAAAACTGGTTATACATCCTACTAGATTTTACGTTGTAGAGGTTTCAGTATGTTCTGTGATGTTCAGTGTGTTTATGATGCTTCCTTAGAAAACGTGGTGTACAGAACCACCAGCTTTTCTAGGATGACTACTGCCTTTCTCATACGCCTACAAAGCTATTTAGGGAAGGCAGTGTCACTATTTTCCGAGCTTCTAGTGCAGTGATCCTAAATGGTAGTACCTACGTATGCCCCCACCACTAACGAGCACGAGGTATTCAAACTCTCAGAAACTAAACAGTTGCCATAGCAACAATTCAGTGCAAAACACTTGGTAAACTACTCCTCCCGCACTAAATATCTTTCAAATCTTAGTAAGTCTCTCAAGTTCCCCAGAACCTGGAACACATTTGCATCTCAGTCTAAATTATTAATATCTAACTGAGAGTTTTATCCTGCTTTGACTTTGGTGTTTTCTTCTGGTTGTGATGATCTTGTGGACTTTGGAACTAATTTGGGTCCTTTACAGATGACAATTCCTGTTAATATGGTGCATTTGTTCTGCTCACCTCTATTTGCAAAGTGCTTGCTCATCAAAGGAAGCCTTCCAGAGCAGCAGCTATCCTACACTACCCACACAGCACTCAGCAACACAGATGTCATGATCTCCTTTGGAAGTTTCTAGGACTGACCACAAGCATGTTAACCTTCCAATTAGCAACACTGGATTCTGCAGTAGCTCTGTGAGTTAGCAGCTTGCCTGACCCTGTGCAAAAGCTTGAGTGTAAGTCCACGGTCTGAAGGAGCTTCAGTACAGATGTTCACCTATGGATTCCGCAAAATCCATAAACCAGCACTTACTGCAGTGCCTTAGTTCCTCAATGTTTTAACTGTGGATTATGTATAATATTTTCATGTTTGGTAAGTAAGCAAGTGCAATTATGACTGTACTACTATCAAAGTAATCACTGACACCTAACTCAGTAGGGACAGATCATCCAAGCAATTCTTAGATTCTTTCAGAACACATACATTTTTCTAGATTCAGAAAAACAATCCAGCCTTCCCTAGAAGGAGAATGCTGAGCCTTATTTAACCATTGGGAAAGTGTGGTAAACAGCACAGTGACCAATTTGTAACTACTGAAGACAAAGAAATTCCAGATAAACCTAATAAAGCAAGATGAGTAATTCAGTACTGGAAAACAAGAACACCATACACCAATCAGCAACAAGAACTACTAATTCCTAAATTCAATTCACTAACTGCCAAGGGAGGAGATAAAAATATTTATCTCTTCCTATACAGCACTAGCCAGCTACAAAGCTGGGGCAGGACAGACATTCCCCTATAGAGACATCCCACCATGCTGCTTTAAGTACCAGTATGCATAAAATGACCACAAGGTACTCAGCCAGACAGAGTACTTCAGGATACCACTTATTGTATGTTTTTAATAAGCTGCACTTGAAACATGCAGAAACATATATGTTTATTTCAATCCATGCTGAGAAAAGCCAAGAATATTCTCTATTCAAAAATTATCTCTGGTGCATTGATAAGACTTAGTGTTTTAAGTATGAATACAGCAAATTTAGTACACTACCAGGCAAGCAAATAGTACATGAATTTACGCAGTTAGAACATGGCTATGAAATAAAGTCTCTCACCTATAGAACTACCTCAGCCCCACCTAAAGGATTAGGTTGCTCATTAAAGTGCACTCAAGACTGTAGCAACAAGGACAGAAACAGGGACATACAGTAAACTGCTTCCACACAGATATTATTACTATGTGCAGAGGGGGGTGTGTGCAGAGGGTGGAAATAACACACAAGTTGGCCCCGGCTGGTCCAAATGCCATAGGAGCTACAAAACAATAAGCCACCACAGTGCTGACATGAGGCAGGCAAATTCCATGCTCTTCTTAAGAGTCTAATTCCTGACAAGATGGAGCTGTTGCAATTCATGCAACAAAAAAGTGCTTGCTAGGATCACCCAGAGAACAGGAGGGAGACTATCACAGAGGAGATTCCTCTCCTCACCGCCCCCCAACACGTGTTTATGCAGAAAGCCCAATGCTGAGAGAAGTATGATCTCTCTATAAATAGACAAGGAGCCAACAGTGGCAAAACAACTATTTAAGATCAAGGACAAAGCTGGCTACTGCACCAATGGTATGAGCTGATTATATGAAAAAGCTTAGACTAAAAAGATTCACAGCCAAAAGAGCAAGGCATAGCCTCCTACAAGAGTACCAGAGGTAAAAACAAAAACCTGACACGGCTCACATCGCAATTAGCTTATTAAAAGACAGTAAAAGACAGGACACCCATTCCTTTATTTTTTTTAAATTTGCAATTTAAATGTATATCCACTGTTGCACTAATTGTAAAGTTAGATAAGCTACAATAAGAGAACAGAAACCTACAAAACTTGGTCAGAGGTTGGACTCGATCTTAGAGGTCTTTTCCAGTCTTAATGATTCTACGAAAATAAGGCAGTCGTATAAGCTTTACCTATAACACTGCAAGTGTTATCACAATTAGGCTAATTACCTTTGTTTTGCCCCCATAAACCTCTCACACTCCTTTGGAGTTAGATCAGTTTCCAAGGTTTATTTCAGGTTACAGATGGTCCGTGTTATAGTTCCATCTGTTGCATGGTCCATAGGGTACATTTCCATGTCTTACTCTGACAGACTCTTAGGTCAAAGACACAACCTCTTAGCTTTCACCCATACATGGCTTTTAAAAAGCAAAGCCACTAATTCAACCCAAGATAAACAGCTCTGCTGAAATGAAGATACCTTATAGCACTACTCCTTACTTACCATCTTAGAAAATGCATAAATAATGTTGAGACAGCACATGGGGTTGTACTGATCCAACTCCTGCCATGTACAGGTTTTTATTTTGCAAGTAAGGTTTCTATCATCATGTATGTACACTATTTTAAACAAGATAATGTCTGCTACAGAGGGTGTTTTATGACTGGGCACTGAGATCAGTGACAACCTTAGACCTCTGCAATGGGAAAACTGCAGCAAGTGTGGCATGAATAAAAGTCACCTTATGCAGTAAGAAACTCATTAATATGAACTCTTGAGCCAAGTGAGAAGGATAAATCCTGACAGGCAGAATAAAAGCAGCTAAGACCAGACAACAGGAAAGCTGTGTAGTGCAGAACAGCTCCTTCCACTAACCAGCCAAGGCAGCACCACACAGGAAATCAGATTCATTCACCTCCAAGACAACTGAACAAATAAAGTAAGATTCATCTGTCTTTACATAAAAGAGTGAACTTTGAAGTAATGGTTGACAAAGCTTTTCAAAATTCCTCTGTAAGCAAAAGTTATACTAAATCTAGTCCAGAACTAAAGACTGTTTTAAAGCCTTTCTGAACTGAGGAAGCAGCCGAGACTTGGTTACAACAATCTGGGTAAGTACAAACACAAGTTAGGCTGTTTCCAGCTCTGATTCACTTGGTTTCATTTATAACAGACCTGTTCAACAGCTGGTTAACATGGAAAGGCTTGAAAAAGTTTTAAAACCATTTAACAGCACTATTCCCATAGTAAATGCCGCCTAACAAACATGGAATCACTTCCATACTACTAAGCAGGTAAGAATTCAGTAAGTTTATTTTGTTTTCTGAAAGTGACCAATTAACGATAAATAGCCATCAGCAACCACATAAAAAGCAGCTTAACCAGTTATACACCTTTCACAGAACCTGATGAAATTATCTAGAAAGGTTTATTATGTTAAGTAAGAACTGCCAGAGTACTTTCCAACAAAGTCATCTGTATTCAGACATCTCATTTCCTGTATCCTATTTGGTTTGTTTTACTTCTTTAGGCAGCTGTCAGTGCAGTGAACAAGAACAGCTGTGGTTTCCTGTTAGTGCTGACCACTGGCATGCAAGTCACCACATCTGCAAAGGAAAGAGTGATGTGACCCACAGCATTACTTCAGCTACCAGGCAGCATCAGTCCAGTTGCATAAATACTACGTTTGGAGAGCAAGCAACCTGAGCTCCAACACACAAGAAAACTGCTTATTCTACATTCTCAATGGGATGAGGAGGCATCTAAATGATTTTTCCTTTTTAGCAAACACTTACATTGTAGAAAATGGAGTCCTTAAAACCTCGATTTGCATGCTGGACATACTGCAAGACCTACCTACCACGTAAATGGGGATATTCATGACCGTTCTGTAAAGATTCCTAAAGTACAGCAGAGAAGCACCACTAAGAAAAAGAATCACCACCTTCTCAATTTGCAAAGGTTTGCAACTCCCTAAGCAGAATTAAGGATTAACTTCTACAACAATTAGGTAAGCACTACAAGATCCTACAAGAAGTGTTATTTCTGGGTTCTCTCAATAAGGTGGAAAATCCCCAAAAGTTGTAAACTGAAAAGAAAGCATGTTTCAGTACCTCATGCTTCTTTTCCAGAAAAGCACTTTTCTTCACCCAATGAAGAATCACCTGCACTACCATGTAGTGACAGCTATGTCCAACACAACCAAGCTGACTTGTGTTCTTACATGTGCTTTGGGGGGAGAGAGGAAAGTAGGACAAGCCTTTAAATAACCTCCTATTTTTATTAACAATGCTTTTGATTGTTAGAACTAGGGTATTAAGAGCATTGTACTTCTTGAATAGAAATATCACAGTCGAGTTTCCCACCAAGATGTAGAAGTTTGCCTATATACAAAAAATGTAAGACTGATCCTGGATTTGCCCTCATGCAGCTGTATCAGGCCATAGCCATCCATCCACTCAAGACCTGTATTTTCAAAGCAGTCCTCTCACCACATTCACCCTGCTGAGGTATTTTCACTCTGCAGGCAAAAGAGAAGGCAGCACAGAAGAGGTACAGAAGTACTAGTCAAGGAACTGCTGGTTTGTACCAGCAGGTATCATTTGCATGCACGTGTGAGATTTATAAAGGTAAACCTTGCATTTAGAGTCTCACAGTTTCCAGATTTGGGCTGGACCACTAAACAGGGATTGAGGATTCTCCAGAAGAGAATGAGCAAGCAAAGAATTTGAAGAGATCTCTGACAGAAGGAACATCATCTAAATGTTATACTGTTAACTACAAACATTTAGTAAAAATAAGAAGGTGCCGCTAAAGTGTATATAATTAAAATGTTTATTTAGACTCTCTTTCAGTAATTCAGCTGCCTCCAAGTTTAGGGCATTTCAATCAAGATTTTAAAATTTGATTTACAGTACAAATTCTTCATTAGCTCATGGTTAAATCTGTAAATGCCCTTATAAACAGAAAGGCATACAGAAGTAACACACAATTGCTAATGTACTATTATGGTATGAATGTACTGAAAAAAATTAGAAACAGTTGAAGGAGGACAGCCTTTAAAAGACCTAAAAACTTTTATACTCCTACATTTCATACTTGAATCTTAAAGTGTACTTTGACCATTTGTCTAATCTGCATACAGAACAGTATTTAATATTCTCTAAACAGCATCTCTTATCCTTCAGTTTATGTAAACCTCAAGAAATGTAAGAGATGAGCTTTTAAAGCACAATGCTCCTTGAAAGAATGACAGACATGACAAAGCATCCCTACTTGCTAGCAATCACCTAGCAGTAACTAAACACCATTTCTTTCTTAGTACCAAATATACACACACACTCCCAAAAAAAAAAAAAAATGCAGAATGGGTAACCCTGTTTTACTAAATTTTACTTTTCAGGAAGTGCAAAGTTAAAGGTCACAGTTCTGCATGTGAAAAGATTTGGAAGCTGTGTTCCTCCTAATGTCTTTGCAAGCCTTCCACTTGTCAACTCACCCCTTCTTTTAAAAGGTGGGCTTATGTCCCTTGCTGCTTCTAGAGGGTGTGAATTACTTGCATTGGACTCTGGGGTCCACAGTGTGTGGGACACTCACTTCAGCAAGTTTCCCTATTTCATACTGTTACATGGAATTCAGAGTTGTATTTCACTGGACTTTGTGCTTTTATCCCTGTGGGATTGTACTAAGATTCTAGTTTTAAAATCTCTTTTACACAAAAGCTCAAGTTGTTGGTGCATTTTGGGTGGATCAAATGTACTATAAATGCAGAAATATCTTTACCACTCCTTTGCCATTAAAGTAGAAATGTTCTACTTCCTCACACCTTTTTCATAGCAGGTTTCAAGCAATTAATCTACTCTTACCATGCATCCCATTTAAATTTACTGCAAATCCAGATCTGTCATCTGATAGCGAGCAAATTCTTAGAGAGCATTAGAAGGTGAAATGCATTAATGATCTCTGTGCTGAAGAATGGAAAGGAAATATCATTTGCAATTTCTTCCCTAAATCCAGGGGGGGTGAGGAGCAGCACATGAAGAAAGGGACAAACTACTGAGACCTCCTACTTTCTTCAGCTGTCATTTTCAATTGTCTTAGAATCTGCAGTTGTAGCTTTCTATAAGTGCTCCAGTGTTTGCCTCAGTGTGAGTGCAGACAGGCATAACAAATGCCACCAAAAATCAAGAAATTCTGGTGAGGATCTAGAAATATAGGTATCCGAACAGAAGGTGTCCAATCACCCAGTTGGTGGGTTTTGTTCATGTACAGTGCATCTTATAATTATTTGTTGTGTAAACATTAGTTCCTTCACTTGTGAGAAATACTAATGTGAAATATTAGAAGCTATCATATTTAATGCTATTTTATTACTTGATTTGTCACTGGACTGCATTTTGTTATGCAAGCAGGATCTTAAGAGTAACACAGGCTGTACAGCAAACAGTAAGCAGCAGCAAAGAGTAACTTAACTGGAGCACTGATACAACAGCAGTGTGATAGTCACCAGTATTTTAAAAGAAATTATAGCAATGGCATAGAATAGTAGCTTTACTCAGAGTAAACTTCAGCCACACCCAACTTCAGCTACAGCTAAGTCTGATGCTAACTCTTGCTTCAAGTAAACAACCAAAAGCTGAGTTAGCCTCTTTTGGGTAAGAATTTAGCATGTCACAGGACACTCAATACATATTTGATTTTAGAATGTCAGGAATCACATTAACAGGACAGACTATTTGTGCTGCAGAGAGAAATCCTTATGTCATATATATACAACAGCTGAACTGATGGTTACAAATACATTTACCTAAGAACACCCTTCCTAATCTAGTCTTGAAGTCAGAGGACCTCATTTATAAGAAATCGCTTGCTTTCTGTAACCATCATTATTTACCATAAAGCTGGTTTACTCTGAAAAAAATGTGTTTACAGACTACAGAAGCTCTGGTTTGAGTCACACACCTGAAATGGTTTCCAATATTTAAATGTCCATAAAGATCAGAGCTCTTGAGTAAGTTATGCTGAAGGACATCTGTATTTGTTTTTCAAGGAAATGCCATCTATCCCAGACTAAAAAGGGGTCTGATTCCTCTGAGATCACGGCCAATCCCACGAGAGCCCAGCTCTGCTCAGCTCCAGTGGGAATCACCCTTTCGGTCCCTTGGCACGTCGTTGGGCTCACCTATGCTGACCTAGCTACTTCTAGAAAAATCACTTTTGTCTTCCTATGTATCCAGCCGGTAACTGGATACACAGTTAACTTGTTATTAACACTTGTTATTTTTCTGTACGGATATTTTCTGTGTGAGCATTAGGGTTTCGCGAACACAGCAGGCTGAGTGTAAAGGGACAGTGGCTCCTCCAGCTCTCGACTCGAGCACGCACTTCTAGCATGGTGCTCCCACGTTTCCCTACAAACACTATCTGGTCTGAGTCACACCGAGTTAAAATTAGGCGGGGGCTCGCCTCGCCGTTCCTAGGGCCAGACTGGCGGTGGGTGCGGCGAAGGCCCGACCGGCAGCCGTGACAGCCGGCACCGGGGCTGGCCCGGGGATCACCCGCGGGGCCGGGACAGCGGAGCGCTGAAGGGCTGCGGAGGAACCGCCCTGCGCCTGCCTTGCCTCGGGTATCGGATACCGCGGGTGGCAGAGGGAAGCAGCCGCCTACCCTCGCTGGCCGGGCGGGCAGCGGGCGCGGCGGGACAGGGCCGCCAGGGCAGGGGCGGCTGGCCGGAGCACGGCGGGGCGGGGCGGCCCTCCGCGGGCCCGGGGAGCTCCGCGGCGGGTCTCACCTCCCTTGCAGGGCGTGCGGTGCTGGCTGTGCTGCGCCCGGTAGCCCTCGATCACTTCCCACTCGCCATTGTCGCGCTTGATGGGGAAGGAGACGCTGAGCACATGGTTGCATGGCTTGATGATGCGGAGGATGCCGCGGACGCGGTGGCGCCGCTCCTCCATGCTCTCGCGGGTGCGCAGCCCCTCCACTAGCTTGTCCTCCACGATGCTGGCGCCGCGATCGAAGAACCCCTCCACCATCTTGAAGAAGTTGGGGTCGTCCTCCTTCTTCGCCGCCTCGCAGTAGTGCCGCCGCGGGCACCGGCCCCCGCCCCATGCCGCCGCCGCCACCACTGCCCCCCCGGCCGCTGCCGGCCCGCCCGGCTCCGCGCCCGCCAGCACGGAGCCGGCAGCCAGGCGGGACGCCAGCAGCTCCCCCAAGTAGCGGTACATGGCGGCGGCCGCCACCAGAAGCGAGGATCGGAGCGGCGCTGCCGCTGTCACAGGAGGCGCCGGGCGCCGCCGCCGCCGCCTTTAAACGCGGGCTGCAGGAGGGGCGGCGCGGGCCCGCGGGGCGCGGGGGGCGGGAGCTCTCCGCGCCTCCTGAGCGCGCCTGCGCCCCGCGCCCCACACCGCCCCCGGCGGGATTCGCGGACGGGGAGGGGGCGCGGCGGACGGGGCGGGGTCGGGCTGGGCCGAGCCTGCGCAGTGCGGGCCCGCCGCGCCGCCCCTTCCCCTTCCCTATCTCCTTCCCGTTCCCGTTCCCCTTCCCCTTCCCGTTCGTGAGGCCGGGCCTGCTGCCCGCCCCGCCGTGAGTGCGGCCGCTGCCACAGGGCCGGGCCCGGCCGCGCGGCCCCGCGCTGGCTGGGTGCGCTGCGGCCCGTGAAGAACCCGGGGCAAGTAGCCTTCATATGCCGCCCTTCAGCCGCGTGATAAACGAGGCGTCTCTTAGCGCAAGTACAGTGCAGTGAGGGCGTGCTCACACACGCAGTGTTTAGCACTCACAGGGAAAGGAGCCTGTTGGGAGAGCTCAGCTTTTCCATGTGTGTTTAAGTGACTGCCCTGCCGAGAGGGGACAGAGGTTTCGAGTAAAGTTGTTAACATAGCTGCTTTCATAGAACCGTGGAATCACTGAGGTTGGAAAAGACCTTGACATTTATCTGCTCTGTCTACTCTGCTGTTTTTCCTCTTGCTGGGTCTTGGTCCACTCAACTCCATGTTTTTTACGCAGCTCAGGCATCTGACTACATCTCTAAGAATACTGCTTTAAACTGTGTAAGATCTGCTTTCAGAGCATGGGAGAGATTGTCTTGTACTATTGGACCAGGTTCATTTCAGAATAATTAAGTGGCTTGTTCATCTTCTGTCAGTTTGGGCTGCTAATGGAAAAATATAGTGGGTTTTTTTTGTTATAGGCTTGTGGGAGACCAATGCCCTTAAGCCAGAAATATCCAGGAAGTTGCTTTATCGCTATGGAAATCTTTCTAACCACTATGGGCATCCAAGAGCTGTGCTACAAGACTTGTGGGAAAGTAATTTAACTTCTCTGTGTATTTGTCAGCAGGGAGATTAGTCACAGATTCTTTAACTCCCATAAACTCTTCAGGCAACTGATTCTCAGTTTTTATATTGATTTAATGTTGCTTTCTGTCCTAAGATTCTGAAGACATTCTCTTAAGGACCACTAATAAGGCTGGTTTTTATCTGTAATGAGGATGGTTTATAACTGTAGTCTAGAGAACAAAGATCCTTGATAGTGATATGGAAAAAAAAAAAAGCAAGAAAGGAGCTGGTTCTTAGGCCAGTCTGTTCTTTGGATGTTGACACAGAGCTTCAGAAACAAGCTTACTGATTTGGTTTTCTGTCCATACTCTAGGTGGTTTATGGAAAATTTCTATTTTGGTGTTAATTGTCAGTTCACAGAACTGTAGTGTTCTCAGTGGTTGAATTAGCCTTGAGCTACTACTTGATTTGTCATCTGCAGGTTCTCATTAGCTAGAGCTCAATTTCTGTACAAGTTCTTAAATTTTGTAAATGCGTAGGAAAGAAGGTGGTGAGAGGTATTGTGGCAATTAGTCCTTATCAGGTAATTATTTCCACCTTTTTCTGTAGGTTAGAGTACTGTTTCACAAACACAAAGGCTAAATAAGGAATGTCATTAGCCAGTTAGCTCAGTCATGTAGACTCAGATTTAAGGTTAATGTGCTTAGCTCCTGTCCTGCTTTCAGCTGTGTTCTCTCTGATTTATGAGCACACTTAATTATCAGCTGCTTGCAGTGTCAGGCTATGTTTGTAGCACATGTTTGTGGATGTCTTTGAGACTGAGCCTGGGACATGACAATGTGAGAACCACGTGGATCTCTCCGGGGCTCAGTCACACAGTTGTATTCGAAGTAATGGCAGTACCATACCTACCCTCCCTTCTAAACAAGACTGGATTTCAACAAAATATTCAACAAGCTGCATGTTGAATGCTGAGAAAAACTAAATCAGTATGTTAAATTTCTTAGTCTTTAAATATTGTAAGAGAGAAGATAACTAGGGAGTTTTATTTTGCACATTTTTATGAATGAAGTCATGTGTGCAGTTTACAGGCAGTTTATCAAACTCAGCAGGTCTGTACCATATTTCTATTTGATTCAAGTCCCTTCTGGAGGCAAGAATAATGACCCTATCTGTGTCCCCCATTCCAGTATTCTTATATGCTAAGCAGTGAGCAGTTGAATCAAAATCAGTTTGCCAGAGGAAATTAAAAATGTCATGCTTTAGAATGAGTTCTAGCAGGCATGAAAGTGGAAATTGCAATAATAAAAGAGGAGTTGTTTCTTCTTTACTCTCATATAGCATGTGGGCTGCCATCAGAAGATTCACATTTGAGTAGGGTCAGTGAAAAAAAGTCATTTGGGTGGATTAAAAAATAACTTTTTGTCTTCACAACCAGAAGTTTCACTAACTTCATTAATTTCATGCCAAGTGTTGGTCTTAGGGCTGCATCTGAAGAGAGAGCTGTATAGAGAGAACTCAATACCTGTGTGGTAGGGGCTGTATGATTCATGGTCTTTGCAGCAAGGTCATTTTCAACTGTGTGTACATGATAGGTATCAGTTTCTATTTAAAATCTGTGAAGTATAACTGAGAGAGACAAACAACTTGATTTAATTTCCTAAGCTGCTTCTAAAACATATATAAATTTTAACAGATCATTTTTATTGTAGACAAGAGCTATAATAAACACTGTATTGTGCCTTCCTAAAGCAATCTACTGTTTTAAGGTATATATTATCAATTTCATAGCAATTGGAATGATTTTCTATGTATCAGATTTTAAAGTTTTATTGAAAAAAGGGATCTAAGACAATCAAATACTTCTTGCTTTAATCCATTATATTTTTTGAGGGACTAGCTGTTTGGGAATATGTAGATGATTAGGGTAATCTTTTTCCTATGTCTTAACATCGTTAATAGTGGTATCATAAATGGAAGGCATGCTTGTATTGAAATTAAGGGATAGTTTAGGTCCAGCTTAGTGTTACCTCTCAAAGTTTGTCAATTTGGCTAAAACATTCCCAAGGTGTTCTGATGCTGAATCCCCTCAGAAACTAGGATAGCCGTTCCCAGCTTGCATCCTGGTCTTGTAACCAGCTCACCAAAGCAGATGAGAACGAGCAGAGAAGCTGCAAATCAGGGATCTTCCCAGGGCTCTGGATAAGTCTGCCCTTGTCTGACTGAGCCCTTCAAATCCGGCGTAACCCTGGGGTTGCCTCCAGTGCAGAGTCTGAGCATCCATTAGACAGCACACTCAGGAGGAAAGCTGATGTGTACAGAGCACCAGTTCCTTTCTGTGGTGAGCTGTCTTCTGGGAAGACAATTGCTTTTGAATTAATCCGCAGATGGAATTACAGTTGTTTCAGCAAATTTCATTTTAAGCTGTGAGCCGCACCACGTGAAGCACTTGACAGTTCTTACTTACCCTTTGCATAGAGAATGATGGAGATAAATTCCAAATAAAAATTGAAGCAAGTTGTTTGCCTTTGAATTGCCTATATGGGCATCTATGTTTCCCTTCCTCATTTCACCAGAAATTGCAAAAAAATGCTCATTTTTCTTGGACTTAAGTATTATGCTGTACTGCTTTATGTAGACCTTGGTAGTGTAACTAAGTAAGTGAGAGCTGGGGTTATTTTCTTACCCCAAACTGCTGCAGAAACTGTTCAGCCTCTGAGTCAACAGATCTCTGGACAGTTGGATAATAGTTTCTGGGTGACTAGGAGGATATGAATCTGACAGGAATGTTAAGCGTAGTACTGTTCACACACCTCTTGGCTTCAATCCTGTGTGTTTGTGTTAAATGGAGACTGTGCACGTGAGCAGCAAGTGTGCAGGACTTCTGAGAAATCCTCCTGTATGGGAGCTGCCTGCATATTGTGGGATACTGTACCAAAATAGTACCAAATAGCAATCTAATTATTTTCCATATGTTTAGCTTGAGATATTAATGAGTTTCATAGGGTTTATTTTCTGCCTTCCCAATGGTTTAAAGTAAAATCTTCATGTATAATTTGTTTTGGCATGGGATGTGGAAATAGAGATGGCAGTTTCTTTATCTGCAGGAAAATGTACCAGCATTCAGTCTTCAGAGTAATGGGAGGTAATGTTGATACAGCATTTGCTCTTTTAAAGATGTATTTTTTAATAAAACAAAGACACTACAGACTAAAGAATCTAAGGAATAATTAATGTAATCTGAACTTAATTTTAATTCCAAATTTGTGAATAAATTTTGGTACTCTAAGGGCCATATTTCTTGATTATATTCTTCCCTTTTTATACCAAGCCAGTAGATGATGTAACAGGAATGAACCAGGATGTGTGGAACAGTTGTCTGCCTTCAGTGTTGCTGGAGGGCTGTCCCTGTTACGATGCTGTCACAGGCAGGACACGTATGAGGTGCATCCCAGAAGATTCCCTTACTTTGTGGCTGTCTATATGAGCACTTTTACCAAATGAACACTTGACTAGAAATCTTCATTTCAGTCATCTGTTTACAACCAGTTAGAGACCAAAGCTTATTAAAAACCTTTCTACTGATAGCATAAGATATCAATACTGAGATCTATTGGTTTAGAGACTTTTCTCTATAAATAACTTTGGCTGTGTTGAGCCATAGCAGATCTGGAGAGCTGACTTGCAGGTTTTCTTCATTTACTCCTTTTGCCTTGATAAAAAAGAACATGAATTTGCTGTTTTTCCAGGCAGGCTGCAGAAGTTAATTTGCACATACTGCAAATTTCAGGTGTGCTTTCTGCAATATTGCAAAATTGAAGAAGAGGTATTCAGGTTATGAGATAAAGACTTTAAACCTTTCAATACTTTGTCTTGTTAATGAGATGCTTAGGTACCTGTGGTCTGATTATTTAATGGTTTTATGTATTACTTTGCATTAAATTGAGGTTTTTCCTACTTGCTAAGTTCAAGGAATAAGCTGCTATTGTTTTTTTCATCTGTAAATAGTAATGGTTTTGCTTGTCTATAGCACTATAAAAGTAGGGAGTGAAATTCGTAATTGTGCAAGTGGGAAGTTCTAGGTTTAGCCTAGTAGGGACTAGGCTGAGGTGAGTCTTGTTTTTTTTACTTGGGGCATTGCTACAAAAATAATCTGTAGCTGAGCAAAATAATATTTAAATTTATTATTTAATCAAGCATAAGAATTTTTTTTTTTTTTTTACTTTTCCAGGACTTCTGCAACAAGATCTCATTCTTATTTCAAAATTCTAGCAATTGATCTATTAGCCCATTGTTTAGAATGTGAATTTGACAGGGATTCCTAATTCTTAAGTGAAAAGTATTTGGAAAAACCCTCAATAAGTGGTTCAGAGCAGTTTTCTGAGCTTTTAACTTGTTAATAACTCTGCTGTAGAAATCAAAATATTGAATAAATTCTGGTAGCTACCTCATGAGTAAATATACTTAATTGCCATGAAAAGTGGTGGTGCTTACGTTTATTAGCTTTAAAGACCTTCTGTCTCCATCTGTTTGTATAGTTGCTGTGCATGATGACTGATGTTGCCAACTGGTTGCTTCAGCTCTGTGACAGAGCAGATATAAAAAGCTCTTCATGTATACAGGAGCTGATGCCCCCATCTCTTGGTCAGGCAGTCTATAGATAGATAGTCTATAGAATTCTCAGTGCCATGTTTCAGTACTGTTACTATCAATATATTGCTAATGAGTATTGCCAGATAATCTAACTGATAAATATTAAATATGCTTTTTAATAACACTTATAGGAAGAAGTGTCATGCCACTTCTGGTTATCAGATGGGTAGGACAAAAAGTAACTCCCTCTGGAGCCTGCAGGTCTGACCCAAAGCTTTCTGAAGTCAGTAACAAATTAATCTGCTGTGACCTTTCCCTCAACGTGGCCCTTCATGATATAGGCTTTTGTGGGTCAGTGTGAAGGCTTCTCCTTTCTCAGTTCCTGTATCAGTGAGAATTTGTGTAAGTAGCTGGTTTGTGTAATAATCTTTAGCTTTTGATTGGTATTTCCTAATTTCTAATTTAAAAGACAAAAGAGGGCCTGATATAGTTACCCAATCCTGAAATATTTGGGATTCTCATCTCTCTGTTAAATGTGTTTGAAATTAGCTGATGAAAAAGCTAGTTGGGAAAGCTGACAGATATACAGGCATAAAAACTTCCCCAGATGCCCTGTGAGCATGCCACCTTTGTTCTCTTAAAGAAGGTTAGGAAGGAAAGAAAGTACTTCTGTCAGTTTATTTCCTGGAAATTATGTTTAGAAAATTGCTGTCTACTTCAGTGAGCATAGCAAATAACAGATAGTAGAAAGTGGTTTGCCAGGAGTGAAATAAGAATTGTTTGAAAGTAACATTTACAATTGAAATGGATGGTTTTTGCAACTCCTGGTGTCCTTGGCTGTCTGGCTGAAAATTATACCCAAGAACTTTCCAGCCTGGAATCACAGCATCAGAGGCTGCAAACCGGTTTTTTCTTGGTTTAATACTCAATTGACAATCAGAAGTTGTTGACATAAACGTAGTGTGTATTGTTTAAATAACAAACATTGAAGCTCTTATGAACTAGAGAATACTAGTCTCCTGTAGTGCTTTTGTTTGCCTTTCTATTAGCAAAACCAACTTTAACCTTTTTTACTTTGGAAGACTGCTTATGGAAATCAAAATTGTTAAAATATGTTTGAATGTTTAAATCTTCTGTGAAATATGTTGGTGGGTGAAGCCCCGATACAAAGCATTAAGAATTGCCATTCAAGTTTGTTGGTACAATTGAAATTGGTGTTGTTTATCAGAAAAGTCCAGGGGTACATTGGCTGGTATTTTTCAACACATTATGGATTTCCTGGGGGGGAAAAAAAAATCTCTGGTTATGCTGGATGTAAAGATGTATATGTGATATCTTTTCTTGGTCATCTTTCACAGACCTCAAGATTGTTCATGGTGCCCTCTGGATGTAGAGATCCAGCACAAAATCACTGTTGTATAGCTCATCCCAGAGGAATCTCAGAATGTGACAATAGGTCAGAAAAAGAAATGTTTTCTGTTTTAATTAAATTGTCCCTTCTTGAACACATTTGAACAATTTTTGAAAACACTGGGTCAAGTTCTTCGTGATTATTATTTATTGTCTAATCTTGTCAATGTTGGCAAGATAATGTCTAACTTACCTGTTCTACTTCATCTCTTCTGTTTTTTTCACTTGAAAGCCAGTATGTTGAAGGTTAGCTTATTTTGAAGTACTGGTAAGGTAGGGTCTCTGCATATCATTAGTGAGAGATTTTCTGGTTTCAGAAGGACAGCTATATTGTGGCCTTCTGCCTAAATGAGTTAAAATCGCCATGGAATTTGTAAAAGCTTCTCCTGGTTTCTTTTGTCTTACTAGTTTTCAGATAAGCCTGGTGTTTTTCTTTGGTTTAGTAAAGGAACACTAAATGGCAGTCTACATAATGTATGCTCTTAGATTGCTCTGTTATCATTAGAGATCAGCTTTCTTGATCAGAGGATGCTATGTGTTCACCTGAGGATTTAGGGCTACATTATCATTGTGGCATTTACATCAATGTAACATTGGGCTACATAAACAGAAATTGAGCTTCTTCCCCATGTGACCAAAAACCTCATGAAAGTAATAGATGAATAGGTGAAGGATGAAATTAGAAGCCACTCTCCTTCACTGTTCTGTTCTCCCTATTTACTTTACTCCTCACCTACACTGAACCCATGCTCGTAGTGCAAGTCCATTAATGTATTCAGTTTTAGGTGTAATTTATTCTTGTTTATTAGATGACTAATTCAGTGAAGGTTATTTAAGTTAAAGAAATTAATGGGCCTGTTAACTAAAAGAAAAAAAAGTCTGTTATTTGACGGAACACTCATCTTTTGTCTCCCTGAGTGAATTGTAAAGTCACAACGGAATATAGGGTACTGTCTCAGGACTTAAAGTAATTCTTAACGTTTTGAAACTAAGGCTTGATTGTGTGGCTGTATTCTGCACAATGCAAGGTAAGAGAGAACCTCCCTCAAACAGTGTATGAGGTTCAGGAACTAAACAAACAAAAAAAAAATAGTCACATCAGATGCCCTGTGTTAATCCTGCCTTTGAATCATTTGATTATTTTGTGCTTATAAACCAGCACCTGAGACCTCAAGTAAGGAATAAAAGCAGAGGAGGACAATAAATCTTACGTTGCAGGAAGAAAGAATTGTAGATAAAGAAATGATATAACCAGGGATGATGACTGTTAAAATCTCAGTAGGTAGGGTGAAAAGCTGAGGTGAAAATGGTAGTTTTGAATCCTATCAAAAAGCTGAAGGATTATGCACCAGGAAATGGCAATGAAATGTTTAAGGTATGAGTATGTAAGATTCACTCAGTGAATTCTGCACTTGGTTCAATTTACTGTGCAAGCAAAAGTAAGTTACTTAATCTTTCATTGCCTCAGTTCCCGTGAAAAAAACAGATGATAATTTATTCCCAGCTTCTTAAAAATATGAGGAGGACAAATACAATAAGTATTGTTTGGAACTGAGCTGGTTATACAAACTTGTAAGGTCCTCACATCTGAATGAATATAGGCCAGAAATTACAGAGCATGGGCAGTATTTATTCTTAAGGAGAAACTCCTGGAATCTGCTTTTCTAATAAACTGATACAGTTTTTCTTTCCTATCAGACTTGATTTTCTTCAAGAAATATAGGAAAGTCTTAGATTATTTTCCAAAGTGATCAGTAAAATACTTCTTGTCTTGAATGTTTACCCTTAATCAGAGCATATTCAATTTACTCATTCCTAGGAACAGAAACAGCAAGGTCTAATGGAGCTGCAGTTCATTAATTTTGTGTTGAAGATGATGAGAAATTGAAGTTACGTAGGCTTTTGCAGGTTCTGTTGGATTAAAAGAATCCATAGAAATCAGTGATAGAGGAATTGAGCAGAAGTTCTCTTGGAATAACAAATACTATCCGTAGCTTCATGCGTAAGCTACTTTAACGGGTCAGATCAGATAAAAGGAATGGTTGTCAAATACATTACAGACATGTTTTGCCAGCAGATTTTATTTCAGTTATTTTCATGCTGTATACTTAATATGTCTGAAGTCAGTCTTTCAGCAAGTCTTCATCCAACAAATTGGATGATGGCAGATGAAGAGTAGGTAATATAATTTGACCTGTGGCTATATTTGGTTATAAAAATTTCTGAAATGCCAAGTAAGGTGGAATTACTCAACAAACAGAAAATAAATACTGGGGTTGGCATGAGTTCTTTGGGAATATGCCAGTGTAGATATGACTGTGCTTTTTTGCTGAGAATGTCAGATGAACTTGTTTAAAGCAGTGAAGTTCCTTGAACTTAGACTTGTTTGGTTTTTTCTGTTTTCCCACTCTGGATCATAAAAGAGCATAGAATTGAGATGAGATGGAGGAAGGTGGCTTTATTAGCTCTGTACCTGCATGGATTGCTAATTCTAATGGGCCTGTTGAGAATACAGACTTTGCAGCTGAGCTGTTCCCCAGCCTTCCTGTGTCCAGCAGTGGAACCCCAGCAGGCAGAGCTCTTCTCTGGCATGAGGCCTTCATTCCTACAGTAAACTCGGTCCAGATCAAACCCCTCATTGCATCAATGCTTGTAAAACAGCCCTAATCCTAAAGATTGGTGGCAAGCCTTCTGCCAGTAGTTCTGCTCTTGACATCTAATTCTCGAGCTGAGAAGTCAGTATTTAATTTTTTGAACAATGGCATAGGACTCAAAGTACTCTAAGTACCATGAGTACTCTTAGTGTGACGCATGGTGGCAAATTTCTGTTGTGGAGACATTGGGAAATCCAATGTAATGTGGAAAAGCCTAGATAACTTTTACATTGGAACAGCTTCAGTCCCCACTAAACTGTATTTTGATTTATATAAGATGAGCTATTGAGAATTTGGAAGAATAGGGCTTGACCTATTTGGGGAAAGTTTCCCCACATCTTTCTAAGATACTGATGTTGGCTGCAAGAGTGAAATTTTCTTTTTTGAAAGGTAAATGTGATTCAAGACATTTTTAAGGGACTTTATTTTTTTTTTTTTTTTTTTTAATATTTATAGTCTTAAGAAGCTGGGCTCTGTTTGGAAAGGAAGAACCTTGCATAACACCACCATTCTATCCAGCAGTACAGTGTAGGTGGCCTTGCAGTGCTCAGCAGTGGAGACTATCCTGATGGACAGCTTCCTTCTCCATGTTTACATGCTCCAAGGAAAGCTGAGGTGCCCGATAAACAGCATGTCGCTTCAGGGCTACCTGGAGAAGGGAACTGCATAGAATAGCTTCCAGGATCAGAACTTTATGCTTTAAACTTACCTGGATATAAAATGTAAGTGCTTGTTTTTTAAACACTCTGTTTCCCAAGTTAAAGGGATAAGCGTAGGTAGAGGGACTTGACAGCTGGTTCCCATTTGGGATTAGAATCTTAACTTGCTTGAGAGCTGGTAAAGTAAAACTTACTTGTTTGCCATATTGAGAAAGAAGCATCAAGTAACATCATAATGTATGAAGGAATTAAAAACTACACAGTATGACTGCACAGTTCTTAATTCTTATGATGTTACATCTTCCCTCTTCTATATTTGCCTTTTTTAACGAGGAATGTAGTTTAGGTGGACACTGTTTTGGATGTTTTTCTTTTCACCTTCATCAAATCAAATTCTTGCACTTGCTCATTTTGTGAAACTTTCCATCCATGCCCATCATTTACTAATTTTTCCTCACTGTGATCAGACTGTTCAGTTTTCTGCTTAGTTTTTCTGTTGGCAGCTGAAGTTCATAATATATTGTTTAATATATTGTAATGTCGTACAGGTTTCTGTTGAAAATAGCACATTAATATTTTGATTCTCACTTGTCTCTGAATACCTTACTATCTATATTTTGGAAAAGATGCCTTCAATTATTTTTAAGTTTAATTTCCATTATATAAACTAAATCTCCATTTGTTGCCATTTAGATTTGTGCTGACAAATATGATGTCTTAGCAGTTTAGTTTTAAATCTTTTATTTATCTCAAGCTTTTCTTCTGCTCCAGTGTTTCATAATGGTTAGCATGAAATGTTGCCATACCTCACTTGAGGTTTGTTACGAGCACATGGCTCCTAAACTGCCATTCATTCAGATGGTATGTTAGTTTTATCTGCAAGATCAAGTTTTTATATATATATGTAATGTTAACATAGGTATAGTTCCTGCAAAGCAATGTCAGGTAACTCAGAACATGAGCCTAGACAGAACAAACTGTACTGCTTTTTGAATTCCTTTCTCTCTGGTCTGTTGTAAAGGTTACTAATCTCTGGAGAAAGATAATGGATCACATGTTTGGTGAATAGATTTTTGGGTTTTCTGCTTTATCTGCTAATTTTAAAATCTTTTAAAGTAAGCTCATATAAGCAGATTTTAATGTGAAATTTATGGGAAGGGCAAAACCAATATGTATTTACTCATTTCCTGTCATATGCTTAATACTGCAGTAGCTGATTATTTATATTCCATGTGCTTCCTTGCACAAGCAAGTTAAATCTGGAGTTACTCAAATCATTAGCTGGATACATAGAGTACTTTGATATGGAATGGACAGCAAGTTCCCTGTGTTTCTTCACCTCTAATTTTCCTCTTCCGTGTTTTTACAAAATGCAGAATTCAGGTGCATGTGCACCTGAAGTACCACGAGTCACACAGAGCAGTAATTGTCTTTCTGTAAAGGATGTCACTTGACATGGAATAAGGGCAGGTTACAAAAACACTCTTCAGAGCTACTTTAATTTGTGTGTTGGGACATTAAACAGAACTCTCATTAAAAAGGTAGCGTTCTAACATTGGCACTGCCACTTCTGTTATGTGTGAAAACTTCCTGCTAGTGTTTTCTAAAATATTTTTGAAGGCTATTGTGATTTTAGCTTTGTACAGCAGCTCAGATGGTTTTCAGGATAAAAAATACACTAATATGTTAGTAGCCAATGTTTGCCTTGTGTACAGCAGTCCTGTTGTTTCTATTCTAGTGAAAATCAAGTATAGAACTTGCAACATTTGGTAGACAGAGAAAAAATTGCATTTTCAAACAGGATTACAGTTCCAGTACACAAGGTGTTAAACTATGAGGTGACCATTTCTTTAATCTCTACTCTTTCTGCATTATATTGCAGAAAGAAGCAATTTATAGTTTTACTTCCAATTGGAGCAGCTTCTGCATGAAGACAAATGAATAAATAGATAAATCTCTTTAGTTTCCATCCTTAATTCTTCATACTTCAGGAGCTTTGAAAGTTACATGGGCAGGACTATGTAGTATTGCAAGTAATAAAAACATGTGTAAAAGTTACTGAATTAAAGGCAGCTGAATGGAGGTACACAGCAATCATAGCACAGTACAGATAATAACTGAGGTATTGCCTCTAACAAAAACCGTGAAGCAAATGATGTGCTTTGACTGAGAACAAAGGTGCAAGAAGGTTTTTATCAATGGTTATGCTGCTGTGCCCTGCTGCTACACACTACGACTTGGAACAGTAGAGGGAGACCCAGGATGACTTATTACATCATACCTTGAGTTTTTTGATTTTGCTTGAGGTGTTTTCAGCAGCTGAATTACCATGGAAAAGGGTACAGGCCAAGTCAGTGTTTCTGGCATTTAGTTAGTAAACTTCATTCACACTTTATTCAATTGTAATGATTTCCTTTAACTTTTTGGGGCATAGTGGGATAGAAATTGTGATCTACAATTTTTTGAAGTGTGATCAGTCTATTTATTTTTAATAAATAGTCAAAGTGCATTTCTGCCCTAAAGTCTGAGAGAAAAGCTACCTCTTTGAAATAAGGAAATTTGCATCTAAAAGGCACCTTTGGCTCGGTCAGCTGTGCTGATAGTTACTCAGTATCACCTGTTCCCTGTTAAAGCTTAACCGGTTTGCTAAACTAACATCCATCTAAACCATTGAAATGTAAAGGATTATGTATTAAAAAGCTAATGCTACTTTTCTTTGTGTATCATATCTTAATTTTTTCCTAGGTAAATGCCAAAAGACTTGAAAACTTCAGTTCTGTTTCCGTAAGATTCACTGTGGTTCTGACTCATTTAAAATCATCTGAATTTTTTGTCTTGGTTTCCTGCAGTGCCCTAGTAAATTAACAACCTTACTGCTTAGCTGGAATAGCTGTGAAAGAGTGTTTGCTTGGCTGATGTTCATGCAGCTCTGCAAAGAAGTTGGTAGGTGTGTTCCTTCTGTGGCCACAACAAGGAGCAAGTGTGGGCAGTGACCCATCTGTGATCTTTGTAATGCTGTTGACCAGTGTACAGGGGCAGTTTGGCCCAAGTCTGGAGGTTATGTTTCCTTAAGGGAGCTTTAGCTCTTAAAAAATCTTAAAGCTCTCGACTTCTAGATAGAAGAGCTTATCCTTTTCACTTACAGCTGAAGTGTATTCTTGGGGTGTGTGCAAAAGGGAAATATTAAAATAATCTTGAAAATCCTTTGCCGTTTCAAGAACTGAAATTTTAGATTTGGATATAAAAATCAGTGCTGTCATGTGGTTAACATCTCTCAAGAATTTTGTTTGAATTAAAATGCTCACATCCAAAGCGGGTGTTCGAACTTTTCTTCTGAGACACTAGATCTATAGAAATGTGTAAAGGCAGCTTTCATTTTCCTGAGGTATGAAAATACTGAGGAGATCAGCTATTGATTGTATCTGATTGGTAGCTCCTTTGAACCTAACAGAAATACACTGATGATACCACGTAAAGGATGTAGCTGCACACTGCGGGAACAGATAAAATGTGCACAATGTGGCTTGGGGTGGGGAGGGAGTAGGTAGGACTGGCGCCATAGGTTCAGTCCTGACAAAAAGTACTTGCTGCCGTTTATGTTTGCAGGAAGGTTAAATGTTTGCTCTTCTGGAGGGATCCTGTATAAACAGGGATGAAGTGAATGCAGTCAGAATTGAGCTATTGGTCTAAAGGTGTCTTGTGGGGTTGTGTGCCACCTGGCTTCTTCTGGAGCCTTGTGTAGCTTGTAGTTTTGAGCAGCCTTGGAACTTCTCGATCTAGTGATGACTTGTGTGCTCTAGTATGACTTCTTGGAGTGAGTGACTGGTTTTTTTTGGTTAACAGACAGTGAACCTGAATTGTTAATGATGGTGACAAATGAGAAATGTCCCCCTTGTCTTAAAGGCAAGAGGAAGTGCAGCTTCTCTTAAAGTCTATTGCTAATATAACCACTTGTGGTGGAGAGTGAAAGACATTTTCCTGGCACTAGCAGATTATTTACATGCTAATAAAATAAAGTAGATTACTTTACACAGGAAACTTAAGAATTACACCTTTTCAACACCCTGTCTCCCACAGTACGAAAACACACAGTCAGTCTGGCTGTTGTCCAAAACAGTGACAATATCCCGTTTTTGTCTATGAACGTGCAGTCAGCCTCCAGGTTTTTGTTGTAAAACTTCATCTTTTTTGAGTAAGGCTTTTGTAAAGATGAGAAAATAATACTGGTGGCTTTGTATTTTAAATATTTCTTACATGTGTATTTTAATCATCTGGTCCTAGTAAATCAAATCTACCAGCAGTTAATCTGATGGAAATCAGGCTATTAAGATATTTCTTTGACCAGTTACCTTGCTTTCATCTTAGGTCCTGTATGGTTTTATCCACTTCTGTTTATCTGATGGTCTCAGTCCCAGCATAGATTTTCATTGGTAATGATACCTGTGGAAAATTTTCTGCAAACTAAATAGTTTTTGTAAAAAAAGCCACAATGATGCCGTTTTAATATTGTGAGGTATTTTAATATGCTGAAATATGTGGAACAATATCTTTCTTGACAGGAGGTATAATTCAGGCAGTTTAGTTGTTTAAATAGTCCTCAAAAATAAGGGTTTGGGGAATGACTATTCTTCAACAAAACATGCATGGCACGTTTGTGTATATTTGACCTTTTACCTTTATCTTTCTTTTCTACTCAAAAGGTCAGTGTTCTCTAGAACTTTTAACTTCTTTTGTTTGTAGCAGCCACTGGATGCTCCTATCTCCTTAATTTTATGTTTTTATGTATTGCAAAACAAAAATCAACAAATAGCATTTACTTAAGGGGCCACCTCGAAAGGCACAAAGGCAGTGAGGAAAGAATTATCAAGATAATCACAAAAGTCTACGACCTTTACTCCAATTTTCAAACACAATGAAGACTATCTCAGTGGCTTAATTGAAAATGTATTATCAGTGTTCAGATTGTTGCATCATTTGGTTCCAAAAAATAATGTAAAATAAAATGGCTGATGCAACTGCTCAGTAGATGCTTTTATATGATGCAAGCTTATATTTACAGAAGAAATGTCTTCATTTCAGGTCCAGGGAGATATTTTCCTTCTAGTGCACAACTTTAGAAACCACAGGCCCTGATCCTGCAGGCAAGTAGGTGCACATTAAATGTTAGCAATGCCATTTGATTGTTTGCCTTCTTTTTCTATATTATCAGTTCAGTAATAGTTATGAGGAACAACTTGCCTCTTCTTACTCAGTATTTTGATTTAAGTTTTTTTACAGTGTCAGACTGTGGAACTTCTAAGAACACTGATTTCTGGTTTAAATTATTCCCCTGCTGCTGCGGGAGTATTTAGGAAGGTTTCTATTCTGGTACCTAAACCACAGGTGTTCTGCATTCTAAAAATCATCTTGTTTCTGAAAGGGCACCAAATAAGGAAGAAAAAATGGGTACCTCATGTTTTATGGCTACATATTGCTGAATACAGGTTTTATGTACTTGTAAACCAGCTGTACATATCTTGAGGCCAGATGGTACTGTACTCCTCTGGTAATAGCCAGTGAAAAGAACTAAATACTGAGTGGATTAGTATTGCTGCTATTTGACTTAAATAGTAAGTACTAATAGAAATTATTTTATGGTCAATAATAACCTAAGTACCTCATTTAGAAGTAACTTTATACTAATTACAGATACTGCTGTAGGCAAATGAATGCTTGTGATTTTCATCAATTTTGATATCGATTAGCAGGGTTCCTGCTATACCACCAGATGTGGTTGACAGCAGCCTCTGTGCACAGTATTCCATGTGCTGACATGTTATTATGTGAGCCAAATAACCATCTTGGTGTAAGATTGCAGTTAGTTACACAGGTCAGTTATGGACAGGACTACAGTCTTTGCTTGAAACCCTGTATTTAAATTCAGATTAAAGGTATTTGGTGATTGTAACAATCACCAAACAACAGATGACAGAAATAAGACCTATCCTATTAATTTCCTCAGCTGCCCATGTGTACGTGTATGTTCTCTCACGTCTGTGTTCCCTTGACTTCTTGTTAGGTCGCACTAGCCTTGGCTAATGCAATCCACTTAAATCTCTTTGAGCTGCCATTCACTTCCACGTATAATCTTCTCTTAAGCCCACATGATATGTCCCTCACTGTTACATACAGTAAGTTCACTTCAGCTACAAGTTGCTTAGCTTGATTTCTTCTGTCAGTTTTTATTTTCCATTTTGTTCCTCTTAACATGTATTTGGACCAAGCTTATTGATTTAGTAGATAGCTGCTGTCGCTGGTGTATTGATTCACTTGCAGTGCTAGCAGGAGTTGTTGGCAGGAAGATCATGCTTCTTTTTCTTGCACAAGTTGCAAGCAAACATGTGATGTGTTCATCACTTCATCCCAGAGTTGTTTCCATTTCAGTGTTTGAAACTGTTACTACACTGCTTACTGTTTCTTCAGTTCTTCAAAGTTACTGTACATCTGCAGCACCTGGCTTTTAAAAAGACCACATTGAATTTTGGAGGGAGATTTGAGCAGCATGGTGGAAGTGCCAGGAGAGTTTCCTGTGATGTAATCAGAATTCTGCATCAGGAAGTTTTTCTGGTTTTCCTTTGGTTGGCAAGTGTCTTAGTAGATTTTCTACTCTACAATCACATGGGTTGAGCTGTCGAAAAAAGAAGAGCCCAACCAAACAACCCTACAGCTTGAATTGAACTGAAACTAAATACTCTGAAGATGGCTATGAATAATTCAGTTTCCTCTGTTGTAACATAGATGAATCTATTCTTTAATTTTTTATACTACATGTAGGAGGAGTATAAAATCAGCTATGTGAATAAGGGAGGGGAAAGTTCACAGTAGAAGTTAAAATTTAGAATTGAAAGAATATCCCACTTTATGTATTTATTGCTTACTGGGCCAGCTTTTCAGCAGGTAAAGGACAACATAATGTCTTTTTGCATATTTTAGGGATCGAGTCATTAACTACTTACATTTAGGATGTTCAGCATCAAGCTGCAGCAAATCGAAGTAGGAAGTTAAAAGAATGTACTGTCTATCTCCTAAAACTTTAGTGTTTCTGGATGGGAAAGTAGGTTACACTTCTGCATTATATTGCTATAGTCCTTTGTCTTCTGATGCATGGCTGTCTTTTATTTCTGTAGTCTTATTTGTAGCTTGAAGCTGTAGTGTGTAACAGACATAAAGAAGCTCTTAACTAGAGGTTGAATTAGTGTGGTTTACGCCTAATGTACAGGGCTTAAGTAAAGACTTGATGAAACTATTTGCATGTAACTTCTCAAAACAGAGATTTAGGCACCTGGCTACCGTGAATATTCAGGAATGATAGGAAGCTGAAGCTGTGTCACCCTCTTAAATTATCTTGGCATAATGCTTAATGATTATCGTGGCAAGTGAATGCTATTCATGACTAGTAAAATATGGAATAGCAGTAATGAGTATTTCTAGGGTATTTTAGGGGTACTTTAAGGTCATATATGTAGCATCAGAACATTTCTAGAGTAACTATGGGAAGAGGATTTCTAGAGCTATTTTAAATTTTGTGTGTAGCAAATCACTAGAGATTAACAATCTGTTAATGACAGTTCATTTTAAAAACCTTTAAATTTAGAATTCCTGTCTTACTGTTTAGATTGGAGGAAATAGACTATGTAGCATAATATATTTCTTGTAATAGGTATATTAAACTTCAGTTGCAGTGTCTTGCAAATGTACAAGTTGCTGATGTAGTTACTGTTTTTTAATAGATCATTGACCCGTCAATCAGACTCTGACCATTTCAGAGATAAAAAGCTTGGCTTTCATTGGCTGTTAGGAATAGAGCACCTTTCCACAAATTAGGAAATGGTGTAATAATTAACAGGTATAATGGATATGTGCATTCAGGTTTCAGGTGTATCTCTATGAGTTTTAGCTCCCGTTATCTTCGGTGTAGTTAACCCACTGTCTGCCCACAGATAAATTAAATACAGTAAAAAAATGGATTTTTTTTGTGGCAGTGGCATTTTGCTAAAATGATTGATAGATTTTTGCTCATCTTTTTAAAATCTGTAATGAATTGTTCTTTCAGACTTTTATTTAAAACAAGGTTCAGAACTTCACTAACAAACTCATTAAGTGAGTAATAATTCCGTTCTAAAGCAGCAAAGCAAAGGTTCATTAAACAGTTTTGCATACAGAGAATTTAGGTAAAATTCAGGTTTTTTTTCTTTCTGATTTACAGACCTAAATGATTTTAGGTACTGATGATTCCTAGTACAGGAAGGACTTTGACATCTTTGACCAAAAAGTCACTTGGAAGTTGCCAAAGCAGGTCGTTTGCTAGTGGACTTACTACATGAATCAGAAAGTTGGCAAATGTCACCGTTCCTAAGCTAATTTAGGTTTTGAAAATATAAACTGTATTTTAATTGCAAACATTCATTAAATAACACCAAGGTTCAATTCCTTTGGTGTGATCATAGAATCATAGAACAGCTTGGGTTGGAAAGGTTCTTAACAAAAATCATCAAGTTCCAAGCCCCCTGCCATGGACACATTTCACTAGACCAGGTTGCTCAGGGCCCCATTTACCCTGGCTTTAAGTGTACTGGCACTGCAAAATATGAATCAGGAAAACAAATCCTAAATTTAGAGAAGCTACAGAACTGGAAAGTTAAGGAAAACTTCCTGAATTTTTGTGTAACTTATAACTCTTTAAACATGACAGAAAACAAAAGAGAAGTGATACTTAAAATGAGGGGCTGATAAATTACTATATAACTGGACATTTACCAAGTTCATTTAAACTAATAGTAACATTTTCTACTTGACATAGATCTGTTACTTAACTTTTTCCATCATGTATTAGGTAGCCTTTTATCCACAAAACTTATTAACATCACTTCTTTAGGGATTCAACCTCACTTTGCTTTGTCTTTCCCTTACCTGATCTACTACTTTAGTGTTGAACTGTAAATTCTGTCCTTCTGGTTATTTGTATATTATCATTCTTTATGTAACTCAAAGCTTTCATAGGTTTGGGTATTGTCCTTTAAGAGTTATGTTCTTATAAGACTAAATTTAAATGTACAACTGTAGAAGTTTGGACACCCCAATGTTTTAAGTAGTACTTGTTTTGTTATGAGCATAAAAGTGAGCAGTACCAGTCACTGGGTTTTGTAGCTTCTTTGTATTTTGCCCAGTCTAATTTTAGTGGTTGTATATTGCTTTTCCAGTGACAACAATGATATAGCAGAGATCAGCATTCCAGGATGTTTATGGTTTTTCCATGTTACAACGAGCCTTATGAATGTGCAGATTTACCGACCCCTAGTGGGGTTGTTAGGAAAATGGTTGCTAATTTAATTAGTGCTAAATGAAAAATTTGCATCTTTTTCAAATGCTGTATTTGTTTTAATGGTCTTTTCCTTCTATTTACAGCTGGATTATCTCAAAATTTTTCTGGTGTTCTCTACATCTACGGAATTGCCTATTGCAGCAACTTCTATTAGCAAGAGTACTCCCAAAACAAATAGCTATAATCAGCATTTTAATGAACAGTTATAGCTGTTTCTGCTTATTTTAAAATTATAATTATACAGCAGAAATTAAAAAAAAAAAATCTTCCTTTTTGTGTGCTGTGTAAGTGGGCTAATTTTAATTAGCTAGAAAAGCTAGTAATTTCTTGAGTAGTTTGATACTCCATGAATGAATTAAAGCAAATCCTAAATTGCCTGCTCAAGCTTTACTGACCTCTTAGTGGTTATTAAATAATTACAATTTATCAGTAATAGCTTGAAACAGTCATTTCATGCCAAAACAGCATGTAAAATATTGCATTCCTAGCAAACTTTCTAAATAGCTCTAGTATGTTAATCATTTAGTTGAAACTGTAATTTCCTGGAAGATTAAATGATCTCTTAACCATGCTGTGAAGATTTCTTAAAGACATTTATTTCACAGGAGTTAAAATCAAGCACCGAATAGTGAATTCATATTTGACTGTTTAATTAGCAATAATAAATGAAGACAAATAGGTCAATAATAAAACTTAATTTTAACTTCACTATAATGTGTTTCCAAGTGTCAGAATCAGAGACTAGGTGTTGTTTTATTTTTATAAATTCATTTTTCTGTGCAAGTTTGACACAAAGAAATATTAAATATTTCTAAAGTAACGTCCATACTTTAGATTTTGTATATCTATTTTTATAGGCTTTAGGTAGTCGAGTAGTGCTTTTTCCAGGTAAACTATGAAATACTCCTATGAATTTTAGGTATTTTTTTAATTTTTAAGAAAAAGTAAAATCTTTTTTTTTTTTTTTTTGCATTTGCTAATATTTATTATTGTGCTTATTTATTATTGTGCATAAACCACATTATTTAAAGTCAAACTTACACACCAGTCAAAAATGTCAAAAAGACCACAAATTCATATTTTTGTGGGAGCACCCAGTATTCCAAGCCCACTGGAGATGTTAGAGCAAAGTAATTCAGCACCTACTGCTGAGAAATGGAGAGAACTCCACTGTTTGTGTGATACACATGGGTTTGTTTCTGGAAAAGTCCAGGGTGCTGCTGCCCCCTCAGTGTTCCAGGCAGAAAGCTCCACAGCCTCAGGACTCCCTACAAAAGGGGACAGCACTCAGGCTCAGCAGGGCAGGTTCATGGCAAAAGAAGGTTTGACATCTCCTGCCCCTGTGGCAGTGACTTGTACCAACTTTCCTAAAAAGACAAGTTTAACTTGCTCTGGTTGTCAGATATGCAAAGATAGATACACATCTGCAGATGTAAATCAGGCTGCAGATCAACACCTGCCCCAGACCTGTGCAGAATCAGCTGGACAGGATAAACCATCACATGGCTGCTGTCCAGACCTCACTGAGAGAAATGCCAGTCATTCAGGAGTTAACAGCTCTGACATTTCTGATTTGGTTGCCAGTACTAAGCAGGTCAGCATCCATCTGCAGTCTGTGGGATTTCAGTCAGGTCATAGAAGTGAACATCATGAACATCTAAGTCAATATCTGGATATGTTTTTCAAAAAAAGTCAAAAGTCCAAATCAAAAGAACCAAATCACTGTGCAGACTTTGTGGTGTCAGCAGACACTGAATTTCAGAGTGTAGTGACTTCGAGTCTGGTGGCTGTTTTTGCACAGGATCAGAATGAGATGCAGGAAAGAATTGGAAAACTATCAGAAACAGAAGCAGGCAAAAAAGCTGAAGAAAGGCAGTGTGATCGCTTCCAATGTGATTCTGGTGTTGGAACATGTACTACTAATGTGACTGAAAACGAATATAAGGAAGAGGATGCAAGTTCTCTTGAACTTTTCAGTTCTGAGGATGATGGGGAAAATGTTTGGACTGAAGCTACAAAACAAGAAGGAAGTGCTAAGGAACATACAGAAAAGTTTCAAGAGCTCAGTGTTCCTGCTAAGCAATTTGTAAATGAAATCCATATTGAGTCATTGAGCTCTGGAACACTGTGCTCTGAAGGAAACTGTTCTCACAAGAACTCTTCTAAAAGACCCCGCAAGTATGAAGATTCTTTTCATTTTTTTCACTCAGCATTTCAAAGACAGTTGAAATCCAAGAGAGCTAAACTGAATTCTTCTCCACCTGGTTCTGGGGTGAGAGTGGATCCGGAGAGGATGACAGAGTTCAAGAAACTCCAAAAGAAACTATCACTACTTAAGAACTGCTGCAGCAAAAATCAAAAGTACAGTATTTTGGTCACAGTTGTACATCCTTGTCATATCAAAGAAATACAGGTGAAGACTAAAACAAAATCTTCGTGTAAAGTTCCTGTCGCGACAATTGTTGTTGTCGACCAGTCAGAAGTTGAGAGAAAGGTGGTGCTGTGGCGTGCTGCTGCATTTTGGTCCCTCACTGTGTTTCCTGGGGATATTGTACTGCTTACAGGTGAGAGTTCTGTTATTTGCCTTTTTAAAATACAGATCTTTAAAATGCCTGTTTAAAGTAGAAGATGTAACAAGTGATTTGGGACTATGGCTAAACATTTGTAAGCAGCTTTCTTACATCACTCACATCATTTGAGTTTTCAGTCATCCTGCCAGTGGAACATTGACTATCCCATGGAAGTTTGCCCTCAGACACAGCCATGGAGAGTCAGGGGTATTCTGTAAGGTGTCAGTGTTTTAGAACAGTTGTTCTTGAAAATTACAAGTCCTGTTACAAACCAGACCTAAGCAGTGTTTGCTAGGAGGTTAGTGAATTTAAAACTTATATCAAACTAATGAGAAAATTCTATTAACTCATTGTAAATGGCATTTAAAAAATAGATTAAAAAATAACACTGTGTTTCCAAGTGATCTCTTTCAAACCCTGTGCCTTACACATCTGTATGTAAGATGGTTTTATAGTCAAGAAAAGTATTCTACACTTCAGTATTGTTGATACATGAGTTGATAAGGTTGCTTTTTTCTTGCAGATGTAGTAATGTATGAGAATCTTTGGTGTGGAGAAGTCATGCTTCAGTCTACATTTACCAGTCAGTTACTAAATCTGGGGAACTGCTCAGCTCTCAATCCGGAAGAATGTAAGATTGTAGTGCATAAGTTTCCATGAAAACTACAGTAAAACAGCTTTTTCAAGTACTCCATTTTGTTGGCAATGCCTCACACATGGGGTAAAATGGAAACGTGTGCAATTGAGAGGTACAAAACATGACAAGAGTATGACAGGAACACCTGTGCACAAGATGTGGACATGACAGCATCAGATAGCATGTGAAAACCATGGTAAAGTTTGGTGGTTACCACTGAACTCTAACAAAACTGAGTTCTTTGAGTTTAGTTTAAGAATGAGCAGTTATGTCAGGACATGGCCATGTGATGTCTGAGTTTTCATCAGGATTAAATTTTTTGCAAAATGGAGTAAGTAGATCCTTTCAGGGAGAGTAATTCACTGCAGGCCATGGAGGGTTGGAGACTGAGGGGAAAATACAATGGAAGTATCACAGTGACTGCATTGTTCTTACTGTCTTTGTGGTGTCCACTATTGCCAGCTGTTTAAGGCAGATTCTGAGGTCAATGATCAAGCACAGCTTTCTTCTTACCAAGCTATGATACAAGATTTTTGGTGTATTTTAAAGTATTGCACTTAGCTTAACTTGACCTGCTTCCTCTTGATAATATCCTAAAGTACAGTTTAATTTCAGATCAAGTGTTTTATATCTCAGGAATTTCTTACCTTAAAATTATTCTTGAACAGTTTTGATTTCATCAGTGTAAATATGTTCCAAGCCATAAGTTTTATACTTCTAAGTATAAAAAATAGTATGTGATTTTGCCTTTATTTCATGTAAGTTTATCCTATAGTGGATGGTGGTGTTCTCCATGGCTTGTTGGCATACATATCATCAGAATTTCCACACTTCAGAGACATTCCACAAAGACAAGTTCAGAGACTGGATGATGTTCAGTATGTGCAGCTAGATCAGCTCCAGCCAAATACTTTGGTGCACTCAATCCTGAAAATTATCAATATTTCTGTATTAATAGGTAAGTTCATGCACTGGACGTCAACTTCTGAAGTAGGTGAAACTTAAATAGTAATTTTGCAAGGCAAAATGTTTCTCACTGCTTGACCTCAAGCTTTGCACAAAAATTTGATCATATTGCACTCTCATCCTATATTAGTAAGCTACAAACTTCTACCCACATTGTCAATATCATGTTTATTAGTTTTAAATGCAGAATTTTGAAGATAGAAATGTTCATAATTTGCTCTAGTATGTAAATCTTGGAACTGTTAGATGTTTAATGCAAGTGTTCTTGTTCAAAAATTATTTGTGAAAATATTGTAGTTTTAGTGTGGAACTGAAGCATGCAGTGTCCTGGATAAGAGTGGTGTAGAGATCTTAATTGTTTCAGTTTGTAGGGACTGTTACTAATACTTTTAGTGTGCCTTGTACATGACTATGGTTTTCTTCTATGTGAAAACTTCTAGAGAAATGTTTCTTTCAGTGTATTCTACAGAAGTTACAGGAACAACTTCCAATTATGGCAGTTACAGAGAAATTGAGTACAATTTCTTTCTACTCTACAAGTCAAGATGAGTGGGAGCTGAAAGATGCTCAGATACCTCCTGTTTTAAAGGGAGTTGCCGAGTTGCTGAGTACTTAGATGGATAAAAGTAAATTAATATACTTTATGCACTCCTTTAAACTAGATTCATGTTGCTGAAGAAATCAGATTATTTTCTGTCCTGAAGAAATTGTAGGTGTATTCTTGTTTGCTTTTAATTGTACCATAAAATGTGATAACACCATGGTTCACCTTAATACTGAGGCACATGGGGTTTGTGTGCTTATAAGCTTTTTACTGTAGAAGTAATGTAATTTTGATTCTTTTCAGAATCTGTGTACAGCTACAGAGGTGGCAACCAAAGAAAAATTATTCTAACAGTAGAACAGAACAGAGATCAACACTATAGGATGGTTCTGTGGGGAGCAGGGGCTGCCTGGTGCCCTCAGCTTCAGAGGAAAAAAGGTAAGGTCCTTGTATCTACTGGTAAGTGTAAAAGGATTTTTGTGATGCTGTTAGTGCCTTTTAAGTGTTTAGCTGGTAACATTTATCCATTTAATCTTTAAATACTCCCCTTGGAGAAGTAACATATTTTATGCTAGTTCTAACATGTCTCCTCTGTTTAGAAGCGGTGTCATCAGCAGCAGAATTTGAATGCGCTTTAGAAGACTGAGAAGGCATAAATACTTAAAATCTTGGATCTATATACAAGATGCACTCTTTTGCATAGTGCCTGGTTATGTAACTGTGAAAACCCATGAGTGTTAACTGTGTTACCAGTTTTGCTGGGTCTTCCTTATCATTGTCTGGTTTAGCATGAATTGCTGAGGTTTTTCTACTCCTTACTTTTATTTTCTGCTTTCCACCTTACTAGTGTCAGGCTTTATATCTTAGTGGTCTTGAGATCAAGTCCAGCTGTAACTAACTAGAAGCATCTCTTGCAAGAATTACATAGCCTGTGTTTCAGCAGTGTCTACTACCAAATTTTGATTTATTCCTTGTCTTGTTCTTTGAAAATAAGTTAAACTAGGTTTATGTTAAATTGATAATTGTGGAGATAGAAGATCAGAAACAGGGATGTATTAAAAAATGGAAGTTGATGAATAACATGATTTTTTTCTTTGAGACGTTGCCATCATTAGAGCTGACAACAAATTTCAGAGCTGGTTTCTTTTTCAAAAGGCTGAGTTGTCTTGACAGCTGAGTTTGGTAGAGGTGCAATGAAATTTCCGTTATGGGACATCTCATGCCAAGTTTATAGGGAAAGGGAAGGAAAAACCTTACATATCAGACTTGAAATGAAGTTACCAGAGCTGACCATATGAGCATGTGTTTGTCACTGTTATCCCCAGGGAGACGAGAAGAATCACGCCATAGCAGGTCAGATGATATGGCCGAAGCAGAGCTAAGACCACGTTTAATGGGAAGCTCATCTTTTATAGTGTGGTTTGCAATAAAGAAATTACATGATTGGCCTATTCACCCACCACCTCTCAAGGTGATAGGTTGAGCCCTATAACGCCCATCTGTAAATATTATTTTTCCATGTACCCAAAACAATATGCAGTTCTCATAACAACTATGCAGCTGCCAAGAGTTTACTTTTCTCTAACTGCTTTTTCATGAGAGACTGCGTGAGAATGAAAGCTTCTCACAGTTTTCCTGTGAAGCTGCGAGAAGCTCTCTACCAGCTTTTTAGCACCCACAGGTGATCTCATGTTTTTCTCAATCATGGAAGTAACCTTGGCTTGCTGGAAATGAACCACAGTATAGAAAGTAAGCTCTTCTGTTTGCTTTTTTTGTCCTTTAGATCACATATGGGACTTCAAATACCTTCTTGTCCAACATAGTTCTGTCTCAGGTGACTTGGAACTGCATACAACTCCCTGGTCATCCTGTGAGTGCTTGTTTGATGATGACAAAAGGGCAGTTGAATTTAAAGAAAAGTTTCAGAAAAGTCAAACATCCCTCATGGAGTTGACAAGGCTCTCAGCACATTTGGAGGAAAAATGCTCAGGTAAATGTTATCCATAGCTCTGTAATGTCTGTTGTGCCATGCATAAGTAGGCTAAATAGATGCTATGTTGATGAAGTAAGACAGTTGGTCTTTAAGGTAGCCCAGATCTGGGATTCTGAATTTATTCTGGAGGCTGCTGCTCTGTACTTGGCCAAACTGAATGTTCCATACTTGGCCATACAATGAACCCAGTGGAGAGATAGGTGTGGTGTGTGGTGCCATGCAAAGACAGCTTTGGAGCACAAGGAGAAATGCTGACTTTTGTTGTCCACACCAACCAGTTTAGTAATGATGTGACTAATTACTGAAAGTTTGTCAGTCTTTCTCCAAAACTAGTACTCTCTAAAGCAAAGTAGCTGCTGCTATTGAAAACTTCTTAAAAACAAACAAGACATTTTACACAGTCATCCCCTCCCAGATAAACCTAGAAGATTGCTATGGTTGGCATTAAATTCTAGGAAATGATTAAAGTTGTTGTTGCAGCATTTAATTTAAATATAAAAGTGAAAAGCTAAGTTGTTAAAGCTGTGCTTTTCAGTACCTCTGAAAGAGTGGGAAGAAAATCACTTGGAAATTCTTTGCACAATTTTTGTCTCTTATTCAGGCACCTTCTATAGTGGCATCTACTAAAATAGTACCTGAAAATGTAGTACTTTTATACATCTAAAAATAATATTTAGCCACAAGGATTTTTCACTGCATAAAATATCTCTAAAAGTTTGAACATGTGTTAACAAAGGGGAAAAAGTTGAAGAAGTTTTTGATAGGAATTTTGGTTTTAAATCAGCTGTAGCCCATGCTTTTGCTTTCAGTTTAAGTGAAACTTAATTTGTATTTGAATTGTTTTTGTAGGAGTGATTCAAGTGAAAGCCCATATCTTAGAACTGAAGTTTACCATTTCCACTGGTCAGTACAAGCAACTCATCTTCTCTGCTGACACTTCACTGGAGTGTGTTTTGGCTTCTCTGCCTATGATCACATATTCAGGTTGTGCCAAATGTGGTCTGGAACTACAGGCAGATGAGAACATGATCTACAAGCAGTGTATTAGATGTTTGCCATACAACAAAGTCAAAACATTCTACAGGTAAATAAAGAAAAAACAAAATAATGTGTATTATTAGGGAGGTAAATTTTCTCCATTTTAACTTGCCCCATATATCAAATTCTTCATTTAAGGTGTGGTTAACAATCCCTGTCTTTCTAATGAATTTTCAAGTTGTTGTTCGTGAATTGCTGTATTATATTGTCATAATTTATGCATGACATTCTTAGTTTAAACCTAACTTCTTAATTTCTTTGAATACTATGTCATACAGGAATGATGGTTACCCAATACTGTGTCAGATAAAGCTAAGATGGAGTAGAAGCTTGAGGACCAAAGGAAAACTCCTCGAGAATCTTGTTCCAGCCTAAATCTGAAATCATGTGAATGCACAAGCATATTTTTAAACTGATTAGTCAGTTTCAGCTGTGCAGAAATAATATTGACAAATGTTTTCAATAAACATTCTTGGAGAGCAGAGGTAGTGAGTTATCACCAGATGGCACTGTGAGACACACATATTCACACTTAGAGAAAATAAACTAAGGGGATCCAGTTGATGTAGGTACATCTTTATTAACTAATTGTTCAATTCTCACATTTATCTTGGGCTTTTGAAATGTAATTATCAGAGTGACTAGAAAGACATGTAGCTAGAGAATGTTAATTGAGACAACCATGGAAATAATAGAATTCTAGAATATGTAAATTTTCCATCTCAAATTTTTCTCAAATTCTATCTAAACTCTTTCATAGTGAGTTTAATGAATCACTGACTTAAATACTAGTATCCTATTTATCTAACCAAGTAGTGACTTAGTATTTTCCTCTAAGCAAAACAGTCTTGCATCTTTAAGTTTATGTGCTCTTTGTTTTCCTGTGAGGGAGGATTAAGTGCAAAGAGTTTCTTTTCTTAGCTGAGAAGGTTCCCCCAGTCTTTCATAAGACTATAACATCTCAGTGAGCATAAAGGACCTCAATTTGCTCCTGCACAAGACGTGGTAGAAAAATGATAAGGATTTCCAATATTTGTATTCTCAGCATGTGAACACATCTAGATGTAGAACTTACATGCCCAGCTTTTTCAGAGAAAAGTATTTCATTTTTGCACTGAAATTTTCCTCTGATTAGTTTGGAGTATTTCCAAGGAGGGATTTTTATTTGTTCAGTGGTTTGTGGAAACATTTGGTATTTGTTATAGTACAAGAGATATACCTTGGTATTATGTGGCTATAAAGTGATTTGTTAGGCTAGGTAATATTGAGTGATGCTGATACAGATGGTACAATTCCAAGTGATGCACCTAAGCTTATCTCCCTACTTTGCATTCCCACCACCTCCCTGGTAGTGGGATCCATGACCATCCTAACAATTAAACAATGAAAAATTTCCTTCTAATGTCTAATCTGAGTCTCCTGTCTCAGTTTAAGGCCATTTCCTTATGTATTCCTCAAACTGATTCCAATGCTATAGATTTGACAGATGAGTCATTTTTCTATTTCTTGGTATTATGTTGCAGAGTAAGATTAATCTATAGTGCTTTCAAAAATTTTGCTTCAATAGGAAACAAAACATAGCAGGTAACTTTCATGAAACTTTGTTTTCTCATCTAGACCTACTTTGATGACAGTAGAAGATGAAGGATATGAAATTTATGTTCATGTGGTGTCTGAGTTGATGGAAAAAATCTTCCTCAATATTCCTGCAGACTGGCTGAAGAGATTAGTAGGTACTGTTTCATGAATTACTTGTCCTAGAAACAGGCAGCGAAGTTCACAATGGAAGCAAAATTTTTAATCATTGACAATTTAAAAAAACCCTAAACAACCAACATCAAAGAATATTTCAGTGGCTGTCTGACAGACTCAGAGTTTCAGAGGAGAGGTTGCAGCAACAGGAGGTGAGATGGTGTGAATGCCTATTATATAACTAAATTGTTGTAGTTATATACCTAAATATTCGATAACTAAATGGATTCCTTATGTGCAAAATAGAATCTCTCAGGAGCTTTTGGAACTGGCATGTTTTTGTGCTGTGAAATACTAGGCTGTGTTTCAGACAAGCTTCACTTAATACATCCTGTTTGACTTGAGAAGTGTTTTATGTGATTCACAGGTGTTAACAGTTCCATGAGAAACAGGCTCAGCTCGTTGGTTTTTTTTAAAAGTAATTAAAAATAAAAGCTAATTTTCTATTCAGATGTTGAACTACACTTCCAGTAATTCAGTGGAGCTTGTGTGGAGGTAGAGCTTGAATGTTAGGTGCTCTTGTGAAAATCAAGTGTAAATTGAATTGTTCTGTGTTTTGCAGTGCCCTCTTCAGATATAACCTACAGCACAATAGTAGCAGATCTGTGTCATTCACTGCTGGCAGATACAGAAGCATCCTATTTGCTGGAAATCAGAAGCCACTTCGTGCTAGATGAGAACAGCTATCCTTTGCAAAAGGATTTCCATCTGCTAAATTTTCATCCTGATCTGTGAGCTCTGCACTAACTGAGTAACAAAGACCATAAGGACACACAGATGGGAAGCAGAAGAAAAATGACTTAGCTGAAGGAAGCAAATCTCTTAAAAAAATGATAATAAAGGATTTTGGTTTTAACTTACAAAAAAGCAAAACCATCAAAAGGACTGGTATGGAATATCTGCTGGTAGTGTATACTGCTGGAGTAATACTGATGAATTTTCATAAAGTATATTTTTATACATGTATTTTTATGTTAATAATTATGTTAATAAACTCCAACAATTTCTTCAGTATCTGTTTTCCTTTTTCTCCTCAGAAAAATTCACTACTATTGAGGGACTTAATTTTCCTCAGACCTGGCAGATTAGAGGAAGACAGACAGAATTCAGTAATACTTTAGTTACATGATTTTTGTTTGATTTATCCCATATGCTATCTGTAGCTTGGTCTTTTTGTTTTGCTGTTGTGGTTGCTTTCCTTCTTTTAACAGCAGAATTTTTGCCATTTACCCTCAGCAATTTTGCTGCTGTTCTTTTCTCCTGTAAAACAGAACTGTCTTGTAATCAATCATTCCTCCTCCTTCAGCTCAAGGCAAGTCTCAAGCACAAGATCAGATGGATGTTATATAAAAGGTGATAGGTAAAAACATTTGCTCCATTATATGATAGTTAAAACCACTGTATTAGAACTCCTTATTTGATGATGTTTCTCACTTTGAAATAGCTCTTGTTCAGGAAGAGTCAAAAAGGGCCTTTGTCATATGCTTCACTTGGGTGACCATGAGCACAAATACGTTGGTAAGTGCACTAGAATATGTTTCTTCACAAGTTAGCTGAAATTATTGAACACACAAGGTGGAAGTATTGCTAGTTGAATGTATAAGAAGAAAAGAGGACCATACTGTACATAAGTCAGACAGGTGACTTCCCACTTCAGAGGTATTTGTTAACAGACACTGTTCATTACATGCTTCTTCCTGCACAACCTCATAAACCAACTGTCTGAAACACTTCTAACAGCTTACTTTTAAGATCTTTATTGTATGATATAAGTCATAAAGAACAAAATTTATTTGGTAAAATTATTTTATTCTAGTAATATGTAAACTGTATAATAACTGTGTAGTTTTTTTTCCCAGAGCAAACATGATAACTCTGCTTATCACATTGGTTTGCAGTAGTTTTGTGGTACTGAAATTTGAATACAGCTCTTTGGGGTTTAGGGTGCTGGTATTACTCCTTTAGTAAAGATATAATGAGGGTTGAATACTTTGTAAAATTCAGTTTAATGTAATGAGTTTAGGTTCATCTTGTATCCAGTGGTGCAATTAGCAAGACAGACTGAGGGCACCATGTAACATATCAGATGGTGGATCAGGGAAGTCTGTTACCTCACAATTCCTGTGGTATCATTCGTAACATTTCCTTTAGGTAATAACAATATTGTCAAAATGGAAAGTGGTTTCATCTCCCCAGAGAAGCCTAATATTTTTAAGATATTGAGTTAATTAATACTGTGTCCTGTTTGAAAGGAAGTTGGTTTGATTTCAGCTGTAGAGGTTATGGTCCTCTTGAAACGTCGTTGTGCAAAATGTTTTGCTGCAGTAGTCTGTGTGTCTGGTTTATGACTGTACAGTGTGAAGGGTACAGAGCTCAGGTCCCCAGTGAACAATCAAGAAGAGAAGAATGTCCTATTTTGTTTTGATTAAGAATAACTGCTCTGAACTATTTTATAGAGCAGTAATTTACTTAATGAAGAAGATTCTACTACTGAAGCAGACACATGCCCAGGGGGCTTAAGCTAATCGGATTTTCAGTGTAAGAATGGTCATACTAGGTCATACCCAAGGCTCTTGTAATCAATGCTCTGTCTCCAGCAGAGATGTGGTTAGAGAGAAATATATAAGGACAGAACCTCCTCTTACTGTCTCAGAGTATTCCAGTACTCCAGTACTGGAATAGCCTCCAGTCACTTGTGACTCCATGACTTCTCTGCTTGTTCCTTAGTGTCAACACAAAGTGCTGTTGTTGGGGTCAGCTGAAAACATTGAACTGAGTTACTGTAGGAAATACACCGTGCTGAGGGATGTGAACAGCTGCTTCTAGGTATGTGGCCAGTAAACAGTTCCTTCACCCTTCCTGTTCAAAAGAGGCTTTAAATATAATGCTGCTATTTTAAATAAGTTCTACATGTGTCAGTCAGTATCTTTTGGGCTTTGTCTGTTTTGGCATGCTCACTGGGCTTCTCTCAGCTTTGATGAAGCTGTTGTGGTGATGCGGTGCAGTGGACAGATAGGCCTGCTGTCATCACTGGCAATTCTTTGGTCATTTTGGGCTCTATCTACATGACACGTGATCATTTGTGCCCAGAACTCATGACTAGGAAGCGGAATTTACTAGTCAAAATAACCAATACTATGAGAGCATGGTTGGCTTGCTGTTTTATTTACTGTGCTGTGTGTTAATTTAATTGAACATATATTTCGAATAGAGGAAAGAGAGAGTTCCAGCCTACCAGGGACCAAATCTTTTATTTGTATTTGGTCTAGGAAATAATGTATTTTATCCTTTTCTACTTAGGGTACAAACTCTTAGCAAATATTTTTGTACCCTTTAGGTGAGAAAGATAGTAAGAGCTTTTCCATGTGAAGGTTGGTGGTTTCTCAGTGCTGTTCACGTGCTGTGGCAGAGAGCATGCCATCGTTTAACCAGCTCCTTGGGCTTGCTGATCATCTCATTCCAGTGTTCCAGTTCTTTGCCACGGGTGTACATGAAAGGCCCAACTACTACTCGTCCCAGCAGAAGTGTTTCTGGGAAAAAAGAAAGCAGTTAGTGATGAACACCTGTGATGCTTCTCTGAAATCCTCGCCTAAATTAGAATATCAACCTATATTTCTCCAAGTAATGTCTGTTCTGAAAGTTATTTTTAAACCAAAATATTCATCAAGGAAATGACTCTGGATTTCAGGTTCTGTAGCTTCTACCTGCTAAGGTTCAGCATTGAAAGGTACTGCAGTAAGTGGGTATTTACTCAGTGCAGGCCTGTCGTTTTGCCTGCAGTTAAACAAAAATGTGTTCAAGGCACAAATATCTGTATGTGCCCTGCCCCTTTACCTCAGGTTTACTGTGGAAGTGTGCCCTAATTTTGGGTTGCATCAGCAACCTCAGTAGGATTCATATGACGCTGTGACTTGGGAAAAAATGAACGCAGTTACTGAGACAGCTGGGAGCTGTAATGTGGGTTGCCACTGACCCCCCTCTGCCAAGGAGCAGATTGTTTCTTCATGTCTGGACTTTTCGGCTATGAATGGGGAAAATTATTGAGATCATATTTGTACTGCAGGGAAGATGTTTTTCTTCTGACCACTGTAAATGTTGAATTCTGATTTGCTTCTCTAAGCAGAATTCCTTAATGGATTCTCTAACAATTAGTAAGAGGCCTCAAGCATGAGGTTTTCTGCCAGGGAATGGGGATGTTTGCTAATCTCTCTTTCTTCTTTGTCACTGCTTGAACTGCTGAGAGAATTAAAATCCCTATTCCTCTTTTAAATTTGCTTAGAAAGAGTGAGTGGCCACAAAATTTTGGAGGTTGTGTTCATATAAGCTTGTCTTAATAGGATACTGGAATGAAACAAAAGCACAGCACCTTATACTGACATTGATTAGTCTACAGGGATTTTTATTCACGTCTTCCATGAAATTTATCTTTAGCCTCTAAAAGAGAGACATATGCTTAACTCAAGTAAGTTGTTCTGCTTTTAAAGAGACAGCTTTTGTAATACCCCAGCACTCTTATATGTTTTATGATTATTGCTGAAAAGGAATTAGTTCCTCTCAGGTTTAAATATATCTCAGATATGTAAGAGATTTGACACCTTGACTGTAATAATTTATGTAACTTACTTTCTCCTTTGTTACTCTGGAGCACAGATAGACTCAGGCTTGCTGTATCCAGCTCTGTCTGATCTGCCTTGAAACTGAAGGTTTCATTGTACACAGGATTGGGAGTTCCCAGAAGAACTGCTGTCTTTTTGCTTTTGATGAATTTATTATGGTTCATTAGTGAGACTTTGACATACACACCTTGGAGAAAAAGAAATTCAAGAAGAAAAGACCTCTTTAAGAGGCAGTTGGGAGACAGCTTAAGGAATTTCTTCCTTTCAGGAGTCAGTATCAAGTATAAAATCAGATTGTGAGAGATCCATGGAACACACATGCCAGCATAACATGAAGCAGGGAGTACGCAAAGTACTGAGGGTGCAGTTTTGCAATGCGCTTTCCAATTTAAGTGCTGTTAAAATAAGCAGCCTTATTCTTACCCTGCATCCTTGATCTTACATTTCTGTGCTTTCCCTTCATCTGATGGAGGCTTAATTTATTCCATCAAAAAGACTTCATAGTTGATGAGCGTATATAGAGGACTAAACCTCTTTTCTTTTTAAATGGTAGGTGTATTTTGCATTTATATTGTTTAGCTTCAAAGCCCTGCAAGAAATCACTACAGACTGAAATACAAGTTGATTCTTCCATCTGTTTTTGCTTTGAGTGTTTAGATTTTAAACAGCATTTTGAGGTAAACTCTGAGTCCAAGGACACATGAGTATGATATACCAGAAAAAGCCCTCTGCACTAAGGGAGAAAATTGTGACTCCATGCCATGGTCCTTTGAACAATAGCCAGGCTGTCCTAAAATAGGATTTTTTTTTTCCCAACTCAGTTTTTCCCAGGACAGCTGTTCAGCATAAGTAGTTGTCCTGCAGCTGTTACCTCTGGGAATTGGACTTGAGGCAACTGTTAATGTCAATATCCCCTGAAATGCTGCCTTCTCTGGACTGTGTGCAGCAAAAGAATGTTACTCACTGTACTATAAAAGGAGATAAATGTTGCCACTGATTGCCACAGGACAAACCATTTATTATGAAACAAACCCCAAACATAGCAGAACTAAGCTATCAAAATCTAATTGCCCCAGGGCAAAATACGGCTTGTTTCCACTCAAATCACCAGGATGTTAATATGTTCCTGTCAGAGTCTCACAGCACAAGCCTGGGTGGACAGATGAGGAAGGAGCAAATAGGAATTGTGGAGCTGATAGCAGGGAGGAAATCCCACTTACCAACAGCAGGGCTTTCCTCCTGGAGCTTTAATCCCCTTGCCCTCAGAACCACCACAGTGAGACGGCCCAGGTAGTCATTGTAGCTCAGGGAGAACTGGATATCACCATACTCTGAAGGAGGCTTTGGAAGTAGAACACCACATGTCAGATATATCTGAGAAACTCTCTTGTCACATGGACAAATGGGGAGAAAAATCCTTCTTCATATTAATGGTTTCTGTCACACTAAGGCATGTGGGTGAATTGTAATGGCTTTAGTTATGCTGTTGTAACATTTGATGGAACTGATTAATCAGCCTTCCTAAGCCTCAGAATTACTCTTTCCCAGGTGGTATCTATTTCCTTGCCTCTTCAGCCTTTTTCTGCTCTTAGTAATTCAAAAGAGAAGCAAATAACAAAACTTCTTACGTAACTACCTCCTAATTCATGTGACTTTTTCCAAGCAGCTGGGTAATCCTTTTACAACAGCTATGGATCTGCAGGTTGGTAAGATGGGAATTTAGGTTCCAAATGTTTATAAAGTACTTTTGCATTTTAAGTACTTGGTAGAACATAATTGTACTTCAGCTATATCCTTCCAATGCTTGTAAAGATGACAGAAGTTCCACAGTGCCAAGCAGCCTGGTGTCACATACCTCCAAGTTTTCTTTCTCCAGATCTCTCCATATGACTAGTTTGTTGTCCTCAGTTAATGCTTCATTTTTTAGTGGGAATATAACTTGGCCTAGGAGATGATGCTTCTTCTGTTTATCAACATGATAAACCAAAAACTTAAGTGTCCTTTGTAGCAACATTTTACTGGAAACCTGTACAGGAAAAGGAAGAATATAATAATAATTTTAAAACATCTGACACTTTTCTGCTCTAGCATGACTTCAAAGGAAATATTTTTCAAAGTGTTTTAAGTGTAGGTGGAGATTTCCTTTAATTATTTGAAGTCTACTTTTTAAATTTGCCTTTAGCTATGCAGAAGTCAAGATCCAAGCTAAAATACTATGAGTTCATTTGAAAGCTGTGAAGTTCATTGGTGGTTTTTCAGCTCACATGGATCTAGTGCTATGTGATGTGTTCACTTTCAGACACAAACGTTTAGAATCTGTAAACATTTTTTCAGTTGTCTGAAATACAACCTTTTTTTTTGTTTTAAAGCTTTTGTCTTGTGATGTGTGCTAAAAGCCTCTTAGCATGGGAAGCCAAGCTTTACAGTACTATACAAATAGCAGCCCAGACATACCTCCCAAGTTCTGCTGTCTAGCCTGCTTGCACAGCAAAGATACTGAAAGCTGTGAAAGCATTAGATCAGTATTGGCTCCATCCGGACTTCAAGAACTGCTGGGCAGAACTGTTCAGCTGTAGTTCAAACTGGAGCTTTCGTTATTCCCAGGGCAAGTTTTGGAATCCTTAACTTTGGTTCAAACCAGAGTAAGATCAGTTCTGGAGCCATACATTTCTGTAGCCCTGGATCTCCAGAAGCCCCAGAAAAAATCCTGTCTCTGATGGAAACAACTTCTATCTTGGTAAAAGCATTGTGAACACTAATTTTCTACAAACATGTACTGTAGTTTGACAAGTTAATATTTGCAAACAAAAATCTGCCTCATCAAAAGGGAAAGTACCTGGAAAACAAAGTTTTCATCAAACCGCGGGTTAAGAGTTTTACGTTTTGTTTTGGACTGCAGGTAGCTTCTTTCATCAGGTAGCAGGTAGATTTTCACAAATGGACTACAGGAATCAGCAGGAGGCTGCAGCTTCCTGACTTTGATCAAGGAGACGAGGAGCCTTTCTGACTCTTGCTCGTATTCTATGGAGAACCAGAGGCGGCCAATGTTGCCATCAGGAAAATCTGTTTCACTTTTGTCTTCAGGAAATTTGTACAGGTCTGGGTTAATGGTCCCTACAACATAAGCTCCAGCTTCAAGAAAAGACAAAACAAGCACCCTCAGATTAGTCTCAAGAAGCATTGCCGGCCTTTTTATAACCACTCCTGTATTAGGGCAAATCAGATTAATCTCTTTATTAACAATCAATTTTTTGTAAGAATTTCATGTTTTATTTCTTTTTCCCTCAACTTTGGGGGAGTAATTGTAGGCTGCACCACTTTTCTTTCTCTGATTTCTGTGATTGTACCTTGTTAGTTCTAGCTATTTGTTGTTGCAGTCTGCAACTGGTGATTCTGCTGTTTCTGGGGTCAGCAGACACTTCCTGGCCTTTACAAAACATGGGAGTAGAGATTGCTTTGTCTGCCAAGGTACAGCACTGGGACCAAAATGACTACATTCTCGTCCAATTCTTATATATAAAAAACAAAAATGCAGAGAGCATTTAGGGCTTGTGCTGTGGAATGCTATGTCTGGTGTGCCCCCAAGAAATATGTTCATAATAATAAAGCCACCCTTTAAAGGAATACCCTTAAAGATAGTCCCATTTTTGCAATGCCATACCCAAAGAATGAAATGATGACCGTGCCCCAGGCTGAGGGGTCATGTAGGGGTCACTGTCTTCCTGAACCTGTTCTTCATTTTTCAGGTGAATCCAATCTCGCCCATGCAGTGTTGGTGGAATGATAAATGGAACACTTCTGGATCTGCTCAAGACAACAGCACCTGTTGACTCTTCTGGTTTAAATGTGGAAACCAAACTTGGTAACAGTAGTAAGTTTACTGTTCTTATGTCACAATGTAAAAATTCTACAGACATGCAAAGGTAAAAATGTTAAATATCCATTGTTTTGCAATTGATTTTATTTGTTTAATGCATAAAAATCCAGTGAGGTACATTAGATCTTAATTCTTCTGACAGATTCTTCTCTTTCCCCCTTTCCTTCCCTTTAGAATTTATCCTTCAGAGGAAATGAGGGATTAACTGCAGCTGCTTGTTTTAGAGCCCAGACCCCCTGCAATGACTAATTCTCTAAGAGAGTCTCCTTCCTGAACTGAAGTCCTATTGTTTTTGTTATTAGACTAGAAATTACTCTGGAACATAGTCTGGGTTTGTCTAAATAACAGGTAAAGCTATCCATGCACCAATCACACTTGAATATATTCTCTCTTTTAAATAAATCGGAATTAATCATCACTTTCGTAGTTAGATTCTCAGTTTCCTAAAGGAACAAAACAGAACATGACTAATGTTTTCATATAATGTAGGGATCTTTATTTCTGTACATGCATATATTTAGATCACCCCCTCATCTGGGATTTGACAAGTTGAAATAAGTTACATAGTGTATGCTTTAAAAACAAAATGAAAATAAGTACCTTGTGCTTTTTGGTTGAATTTCAGAATTTGCCTGACCCTGAAAAATGGCATCTGCATTTGTTGTTTTGACAGGATTGATGAGCTTTTTGTAAGAAAAGAGGCGGCAAAATTTTTTCCAGAGCAGATATGCAGTTATTCCAAGGAGAACAAATAAAAGGATCCCTCCTATTACACCTCCAGCCACAGCAACTGCTTGTTCTGTTCAAACATAAAAGCACATAAAACATCATAGGAAGATCAAAGTTAAGTATGCATTGGGTGTAGACAGGAATATTAAAGCTAACAAATGCATTCCAAAATGGTTTTTAAAAGAAGCATTCAGCTCATGTGCACATCTTTGTTTTGTTATAGCATGGTGCAACACCTAAGGACGTGTGACAATGGCAGTAACAGATCACAGTGTTCAGATGCGCTGGCAGTTATTGCAGTGTAAGAGACTGCATGAAAAAACCCCAAACCCCAAAGAATTGTTCAGGCTCTTTTTTTTGCATTAGCATTTACTGTAGCATGGCAGAAGTGCTAGAGCTTGCATAACAGAAGAAAAAGAGAACCCAGGAGCACCTAATATGAAAGGTACCATTATTTTGGTTTGGTTTGCTCTTCCAACTATTCATCTATGTTGAATTGAATCTAGACCCTGGCACAAGGAACAAAGTAAAGCTATGGGTTGTTTTCTTTCTGAGGATGCATGTGTTTCCTGATCTGTGAAGTCAAAGTATCCATTAAACAGTTTCCTGGATCGTGAGTACTTAACGTACAACCAAATCTTGTATAATTACTGTGAACAAGCCAAAACCCAAATAAAACTTAATAAATGTGTTTAATATGAATATGAGAAATTCTGTTGTGAGAATTTCTCATTAGACCAAGGGTAGACAATTGATAAGGGGCTCAGTTCATTGCTTTCACATGTTTGCTGAGAATGGTGGAGTGCAAGGCTGCAAAGATTATTTTGCTCTGTACCTTATACCCAGCCTGCCTTGTCCTACCACTAAGCTAGTACTGGTGCATTGAGTTGTGACTACCAGAATATCCTCTGTCTGAAAATGAGCCTAAACTCCAGAATTACCTTCCACTCTGTAGCCATGGGAGGCAGCTCAGGATCAGCTGAGTACTGGGTGCTGACTGTTCTCAAGGTCTCCTCTGAAACTGAAGTAGCTAAGTGACCTGGCATTTTCTCACAACTGGTATTGACTTTTTTCCTCTTCTCTGCTTTTAGATAGAGTTAACTGTGATTATGCTTTATTCCTTTTTCTTTTTATCTGTCTGTGCTTAGTAGGTACCTTGCAGTTAGCCATCTCTATGCAATGGTACAAGTAAATAAAGACAATACAAGCACAAAATAATCAGTCAACACTAGTGATAGTTTTGAATAATTCAAAACTAATTTCATGTGATTTAATTTATTGATTAGAGCTATAAAGAGTGTGGGAGGTGAGTTGCAAATACATGTATTGCCGATCTTTTTCAGTGTTGCACTATTACAGTGCCATGAAATGTCCTTCAGCTACAGAACACTTAAGTAATTACCTTGTGCTGTAAAATTAACCTGGCCATAGTGCCTCAAAGGCCTTAATCTGATCCTGACTCATTTTCCTGCTTTTGGTAGAGTCAGCAGAGCCAAGCTGGCTTTGCGGCCCCCCTCCAGGTGTGTTGCCCTAGCCCTCTGCAGGAATTGGCTGGCTGCTTCCCTGAGTCACATAATCACTCCTGTTGCCCGGCACCAGCACGGAGCAGCCACCCTGCTCACGGCTGTACCACAGCAACAGCACTCTGCTGTCCTTGCAACTGGTAGGTCCCAGCATTTAGCCAGACTATTAGTACAATCCTTATTCCGAGGAACAGGAAACAAGCACCTATTTGGTATGGGTTAGTATCAATACAGAGACAAGTCTGGTTGTGCCATGTGGGTAAATTGGTTTTCCTTGATTAGAATGCACGGTATGAGGAAATGCATATGAGCATGGGAATTTTTTGTGTTTGTTCCTTTTAGTTTTGTAGGCCATGCTCAAATACATCTTCAGTCAGACTGACATTTTATTGCATCTCAGAAGGCCAGATGCATAAAAAATGCTTTAGTTTAATGCCCATAGTAGAAACTAATGGTTTCCTTCATGTAGGTGCACTATAAAAAGCACAAACGTCTATACAGCTGGTAGTTTTACTGTCTGACATAAGTATCTGAAAGGTTATTTCGAGCAAGCTCAACAGGTCTTTGTTTAACTTGTCCTCTTCATTCACAAGTCTTTGATGCTCTCACCAGCAGTCCTGTATTCCCCTATAGCCAGTTTGTCACCATTTATCATTAAGGACAGTAAGATGAGGAGTGATTTGATTTTGGAGTAGGAGAATGAGTTTCCAGTCTCTTTGTTAATGAGCTTGTATGTACTGAATTTGTTCACTGCAGAATGATGTTAAGTATTTATGACACACCCCATAGCCATTGACTCAAATTCTGGGGTTTTTATAACTTTACATCGTTGTAGATATGAGGTAAAGTTTTACTCATTTCAGTAAAGTTACCTGTAATTTAATGACAGTAAGGAGAATTTGGCTCGCCTTTAGACCATCTTATCTGATTAGATCAGGAACAGAACCAGTGGCTTAGGGCACGATGTAGCACTAGTCACAAAATAGACCACTGAGGTATGTTGAATCCATTGTGTGCAGGGAGAAAATATGTATCTTTATAAATAACTACCTGTCGTCATGAGGAATTGATGTATTGTATCCTGCCGTGGTACAGGATCACGGCAGCAGGAGATGAAGTTGGATCACTTCATCCCCCCCCACCTGAGCCGGGGGACTGTCTCCTGTTGATAGGTACCAGGTTTATCCTAGCACAGAAGAGGTGTTGACAGGCATCCTCTGTCTCCTCTGGGATTACATCCCTTTTTGCTTACTGGCTGCTTAATATGCTTTAAATAAGCTTTACTTAGATTTTGCAGTAAGCCTTTTGGAGTTACGAGCAGCCCGTTCTCCCCCAAGAGTTTTAATCCCTATACAAAGCCACAGTCTAAGCACATGTACAGTGTAAACTAAATAATCGGGGGGAGGGAGGCGGCTAGACTCCTCATCTGGAGCCTGTCTCCAGAGCCGAGCTCTCCTCTGCCAGGCGCTCCGGGCGCTGCCTGCCAGCCCTGCGGTTCCCGGCCGCCTCTTCCCTCGCCGGCTCCGGAGGGAGGCCGGGCAGGTGCCCAGGGACGGGTTTGAGCTGATGCTTTGCGGAGCCTTCCCCAGCGCCAGCGGGGCGGCTGCAGGTGCCCGGCCGGGCGCTGCGGGACGAGCCGGGCACCCCTTCCCTCGCTCGCTCCCTCCCTGCGCGCCCCCCGGCACTTACCGGGCATGGGTGCCGCTGCTCCTGGGGCCCGGGGCGAGTGCTCGCCGCCGCCGTGTCCGAGCGCGGCAGCCCCTCCCCGGCCCGCCCCCGCCGCCCCGCGGGTCGCACGAGGCTGCGAGCAGGAGTTCAGAGAGAGGCATCTCTGGCGCCTGTCGGGAGAAAAGCAAAGGGACCCGTTCGGGAAAGATTCCGCGAGCCCCGGGCCCCCCGAGCCCGGCCGGCGAGGGACAGACATTGCCGAACTTCTGCGGAGGGAGGGCTGGAATCGGGCGGGGAGGTGGCCGTTTTGCTGCATAAATCTTCTGTCAGCCCTAAAAAACCACCTGTGCGACACTGACTGTGGGAGAGAACTCCAAAAACTACAGTTATGCTCAAAAAAGACTTCGGTATTAGTACCTTAATTCTGATTATTCGTGTGGGCAAGAAAGTAGCATACATTTCTTTTATACCTTTAACAAAATATGTAAGCACAAAGGATCACATATCTCCTTAGACATTGCAATTATAGCCTTTCCTATTTGTATTTATGAACGTAATGATCTTTAATCTCTGAAGTGTATAATAAATACAACCAAACAGATCTTACTCATGCATAGTCCGGAGACAAAGTATTTGCCATCACTTCTTGTCCGCTAATGCTTCTTTCACAGCCAGTATGACAAGAACCTATACCTTAAATTTAACAGCTGTTTGTATTAAATGTTCTCTTCACAACTGTTGCGTGTGTAGTGCTTAGTGTTGTTTACTCTAAAGGCCAAAGATGTGCATAGGAATTAAAACCAGTAGGACCCTAATGAAATATTCTCTGTTCCTGTGGAATCTTAGAATTATTTTCATTGCATTTAAAATGTTCTGCCGTAAATGTAGCATGGTTACACTTTTTCTATTAATTTTTGAGTCCTCTGGAAGAAGAAGTATTTAGATAATTTTTACTCTAAAAAGAAAAAGCTCCATATATTTTAGTTTAATGCCTGTAAGATAGTTAATTATTAAATAAATGTTCCACAGTCAGGGCTTTTACTGCTCTTATTTCTCCATTGAATTAGTGCAAACACTGAAGTAGAGGTTTTTTGCTCAGCAGTTTTGCACTTGTCAGGATAATGTCTATAAGCAAGTCTGAGGCAACCAATAGTTTTGAGTTGTGTGGCAAGACAACAACTATCTGCTTTTTCTTGCAGTGTTCTCACTTGAGCTCACTTTTATGGCTGTGTGAGGAATGCTGCAGTTGCTTTAAATGTGTGATTGCTTTCCAGAACACTGTTGAACAGTAAAGTGATCCGTGCTAGAGGCACAGTCTCCCCTAGAGGCTGTGCTGCTTGTGTGGAGGTGTGGGAAGTTGGACATCTGGGAAGCAGTACCCAGTAACCATCTGCTGATTCAGCTCCTGTTTCGGTGAGCCAGTGGATGGGACAGCATGACCTGGAGGGGCAGATCTTGCTCTCTCCAAGTTCCTGTGGAAGGGTTAATGGCAAACCTGTCGAGCAGGGAGCTTTAATTTTGCTTCTCTGCTCTACTATGAAGTTCCTGCTTCCAGTCCTTCTGTGCTGAGTTCTTGCAACAGCTGGAAATCAGAATAAATACAGGACACAAAACACAGCTATACCCTCCTTTATCTCTGGTTACTAGCCTCCTTCCTAGCCTAAATCCCTGGAACATTTGAGGGTTTAATGTTTTGTGGACCTAGATATTGTACTATAAATGTTCTATGTTTCTGGTGCATATTTTGTAACATTTTTCAGTGTCCCTATCCAGGGATATCTTACAGTAAAACCTTGAGCTTTAAAAGACCACTTAAAAATTCTGTCACAAAACAATTTTCTAAAGTGTGTTATCTTAAAAACAGTGATGTCACATTGCTCATTTGACACCTATCTAAGTAACAGCAAATAATTTATCATATATTCATGTAATTTCCACTAGACTGGGTAAAATTCAATGTATGTCTTTTTAAAATTGGATATCTTTAAAAAAATCTGTGAAATATTTGCTTGAAATATAAATCCTTTTTTACAATTCTGGTTTACAATTAATTTGATTGCATGTAATTACTTAATGCTCTTTGTAGGAACATCCCTTGATAAAGGATAGAAAAGTACTTAAAGAAGATATAGCTGTGGGATCACAAGCATCAATACGTCTTTAGAAAGATAAGTAATTATAGCATCATTTTACTCTGAGGTCTAACCCCTACTGTAATATATTAATAATCTTAAAGTTTTAACAGATCCCTTTCAATAAAAAGGTTTTCTTTTTTTTTTTAAATCACATTTTGCAGCCCTAGAATGATCTTTAAATCCAGCCATTTCAAGTTGTTCTGCCTTCACACCCCCCTCTTGTGTTTGGGAATTTTGACTTTGATGTTGGTGGTACTTTCATCTGTAATGGCATTGAGAAAGGGGTAAACTTCTTTTTTCCAATTCAATGTGAACTAATGTTATTGAGAGTGGTGAATTATTCAGGAACAATAGATTAGGGTCTGCAGGGAGCATGGATGGGCACCCTGACTACAACAAATAGATTACATTGAAAAGTGTAATTGCAAATGGCAGAAATAATGAGTACTTAGAATTTCTATAGTGCTTTTCATTTCCAGGCAATCATTTCCTGATTTCTATACCAGCATTAATTACTGGTAGTTAACCATCACAAAACCTTTTTGAAATAATAGTTATTGTTATCCTTATTTTATAGATTGTTTAATAACTGGAGGCCCTCCAGATCCACACTTGTGTAACTGAGATAAGAATTTCTCCCACAGTCTACTGTTGGCCTTGGTCTGACACCCAGTTTTTGGCTTTAGCAGGCTATGGATAATTTACTGTTTCAGAAAAGAATGTGAGAAAGAAAGATCTACTCTGTTACGAAATACCCTTTGGATCCATTCTAGGAGTTATTTGTTAGTTTCCTTTCCAAAGAAAAGATGAGAATGGGAGAGGAAGTGCATCCAGAAGAGAACGAGTTCCACAACTGTTTTCTCTCAGCTTGGCTGTTGATGGTTCTACACCTTCAAGCAGACTGCAATCAGGAACAGCTCTCCCAGTTATTTAACAGGTGTGAAATTGGGATAGAGACAGGGCAACATGGATAACAGGAAAAAAATCTTCAAAAGATGCCATGTTTGGTGCTTCTAGATGGGCATGGGGAGAAAGACAGCAAAAGAAGAAAGGGGAGGGGGGGAAATAGCATTAACCTAGTCATGGGGTTTGGATTCCTACTTTGGCATTTCATCTTAGCCCAGTAAAACTCCTGACACAGCAGCTAACCTTGACATTCTTCAGGGAGGGGCAGACAGAATGCTCTCTCTGGACCTGCAAAAATCTTCCACTGTTCCATCAGTTTCCTCATGGCACAGAACTGGTCAAGAGAGCCTCGGCCACATGTAAAACTCTTACAGCTTGCACAGAGCTGTGCAAGACAGATTTTTTTCCGGTGTTTTGATAGTTATCTTTTGCTAGGTATTTGAAATCCCTGACAGACACGAACATTTTCATGCCTTCTTAACAATTTTTTAGCACTCTTACAGAATATCTACTGATAGGAAAGCATCTGTAGGTAAAGTCTGCATGCCAGCACTTCTACAGGATTCAGAATGTGTGTCTCTTTTTACCTTTTCCTTTTGTGTTTAGTAAGCTTTAGCTGTTGGTGTTGCCTAATAACAGAATTTACACAGGCTGTAGCACCACCTCCTGTCCAAAGCTGGGCTTTGGTGCAAATAATAGAGCAAAGCAAAAAGGTCTCTTAAAGGTGACCTCTTTTTAATATATGAGGCAAAATGGGAAAACGCGAGCTTTTATTCCTTTCAAATGACTTTTCCTTCCTGTTTTATAATAGGAATTTCAAGTTTGCTTTTACTGGAACATGTTCTTATGGTTGCCGGGGTTTTTTTGCTAATGTAAATTGCATTAAGAAACTTAGTAGCTGGCTATTGCTGTTTTAAGAAAATGAATAACAAATGCTCCTTTTAAAATGACTTTATTAATAAACTCCAAGTTCAACGATAATATGCACAAGTCCTGCAGAGACTTTTGCAGAGAAAACTACTTGTGAAGCTCTGGCTTGCATGGCTTTAAAGCTTTTTGGAGCAGTATGTGGTGTTTTGTTCCAGTTTTGTACACCACCTGGCCCTGATAAGAGTAATCTAAACTCTGTAACTTTGGCAGGGCCTTGCAAGATTGTGTGTGTACACATGAAAAATGAACTGTTCACACAGCTGTAGTGAACAACAGAAGTTGCTCTAAGGCAAGACTAGTGTTTATTTTAGACAGCATTTCCTAAGCCTCACCCTCTCTGGGTGAGGGATAATGAATTTAGGCCAGACATAATGTGAATAAGACAAATGGGGAGGGATTGTTGAGCAGGCAGGTGAATCCATAGACAGTAATCCATCTTTAGATTTGCAGGAAAGCACAAAATCATACATATGGCATGGCAATTACACCATGTGTAATACCGCCCTACTTGATACAGCCTTACGGATGCAAACTTTTAACTGAGAGCAAAAGGTGATGTTTCTTTTTGGAACCATGTACATCTGGAATCAGATACTGAAAGCTGAAGATCTGTTTGCTCTAACTCAAAGATGTTTCCACAGGCACGTGCACCTAATGCTGTTCTCAGTATAGCAACAACAGATTTATAGGTGTCATCCCATACAGTTTTGTGTTTAAAAAGAAATAAAAGTTGCTCAAAAGCCTGGGAAAGACTGACCTTAAGGAAGGCCTTAAGGGTCAAAGCTGTAAGAAAAAAAGAATTTAAAATGCTGAGTACAGGAAAAAAGGAGTAAACCTTTCATATAATTAAGTCGTTATTTCATGTGTGTAAGTGATGCCTTTGCCAAGTGGCCAGGAGGTGGCCAGCGGGCGCCATTCTGGGGCTGTCCCTGCTGGATTTCCTTGGCAAGGGGCCCCACAGGGCGGTGCTGGAATGTGACCGACCTCACTCGGACACAGCTTCTGGCTCTGCCAGAGTAAACAGTTCAGTATGACCAAGAATCCTCTGGGGCACCATCCCAGCTGTAAAGGAACTTAATAGAAAAAAGGCACTCTGCCCATTCTCACACTGCTTCTGCAAAAAGGAATAAGGAATGCCTGATCTGTTTACAGAATATTTATCTAGTACTGATAGTGTCCAGCATGCATCAGAAATATGTAACGATCTCTCCTTAATACACCCAATACGATGGGGTTTGGCTCCAAACACTTTTAGTTCCAGTTGGTATCAATCAGGTTTGGCCTGTGTATGAATCCTCAATACAAAGGGTTAGAAATTAAATCAAGTATAGGGTACTTGACAAGTGTCACATGGGCAACACTGGAACAGCTATGTGAACTATTTCAGTGGCAGCAAAAAACCCAAAAAACTAAAACCAACCAAACAAAAAAACAACCAAAAAAATCCCCAACCAACCAACCAACCAACCAACCAAAAAAAAAAAAACTTCCACAACACAAAAAACTCAAAAAGGGTTGATCCTAACTTGAATCCTTTCAAAAATCTAGGTTAGAGCCTAGCCAGGAAGGGATGAAATAAGCTGATGTGGGCATGTTTTGTGTGGTAATCACTAGAGTTGTGACTGCTGCAGAAAGAATGCTGCACACTGTTCCTGTGGTTAGCTCTCCACTTAAAATAGATGTGAAAATGTTCTAGGGAATACAAGAAATATGAGAAGGATGAAAGTAAATCTTTCAAGCTAGGAAGAATCAGTGTCACTGACACAGATATTGTTGCCTTGCTTTACTCAGAAAAAAAAAAAAAGTCTAAATGCTAGAAAGTGGTATTTTTTCTCTGTAGGAGTTAAGCAAACAATTTCTCTGCCTTTCCCAGCCTGGGGCTCAAATCATGCATTCTGTGATTGGAAATGCTAACCTGAAGGACACCTGAGCTTATTATATAACTTTATTTGTATGTATGGAGAATTACAGTGGCTTTGAGAAATTTAAGTGATACCTTTTTTCCCATTGCCAACATGATTTTTCCTTAAAGAGAATGAAAAAGATCTCTGACAACCTGTTTATTGGACAACAGGTTGGGAGAGAGTTAAAGGAGATTTTCTTTAGATTCCTGAGACCTATGAGTCAGTATGTCCATGAGCAAAGGTTACATAAACTAATAGATTAGAACAAGATTTAGTTGCATAAACACTGTTACTGCATTTCAATCTGTCACAGAGTCAAGCCTGCAGATTATTGCAGGCAGAGCTAGCCTGGGGCTTACAGTCCATCTTGCTGGACTGCCTCTGACACTGGATACATTTGAAATAGCATTGTTCTCTTGCTGTGGGGCTCCTCTGGAATCTGGGTCTTAGTGCTTCAAGCCTTATTTGATATACAGTGCTCTTGCTCTCAGCTCCTGTCTGATTTGGGATGTCACTCTGGTGCACTGGTTGCACAATAATTTAGTCTGTTTCATTTAACTAAGGATCATCGTGCCTCTTATGAGACTGGTCCACTATTGGCAGCCACAGGGACTAGGCCCAGATCCCCTTCAAATTCCCCCCAACTTTCCTGAAGCCTCTGTTCTCTCTTTTCTTTCTATCATGTTCTCTCCCCTGCATATCCTGGGTGAAGTCAGGGAGAGCAGTATAAGCAGCTCCTGCTGCATGGGGCAGAAATGGGCACAGATATGTTGCCCAGGCCTGTTGTCCAGGAAAAGGGAGCTTGGATTAGGAATTTTGAATGGACTGGAGCTGACCCACAGGCCATGAGACCGATAGCTACAGTATGATGGCTGTGGTCTGAGTTGTTTGGGAATATTGCCAGTTACATGGGAGAGCAAAGCCTCTCTTTGGAGCTGCAGAGCTGTGTTTTTCCAAGGTGCATGAGGGCAAATCATGCTCCCAGGTTGCAGTACGTTCCTCTTGAGTAGTGTTTTCCTTTGAGCTTTCCCCAGCTTCTCCCTGATCCCATTTCATCATTTTACATGTGGGAATTGAGGCATCAAAGTTCAAGTCTTTATTTAGATGCTTAACTCCCATTAAGTAAAGCAAACTGTCTCTCCAGCTTTGTTCATAGCCCTCAGCCCTGGGCACCAGTTAACATCTAGAACAGACTCTTGATACTTTGTTGTCCAAAGACCAAGTAATTTTTTTTTAATGACACCATTTGCAAAAGTAGACCAAGGAGATTTCGTATATACATGAATGTGGTTTTGAAAAAAAGTCAGATCCAAATTTGCAAGAGTGTCTTGGCAGGCAAGTCACATAAGGAAAGAATTAGTGGTGACTTCTCAAAGTCTGGTGTTTTGTAGTGGGTTTTTTTTTCTGGAAACAGGCCCTGGGAGCTCTTCCTGCTTATGTGGTCCTGGCTTGCCTCCTTTCCAGTTGAGAGTACAGAACAGCTGGAAGACTAGCAATCAAATGCAGGGCGAAGCTAAACGTGATTAAATTATCAAAAAGGCCAAAGCCTTTATTGTGTGAAAGGCAGCTTAAAGCTATCCCAAAACTGGCCTGAAGGGTTGGGTTTTTTTTGGTGCAATAATTTATTGCTTTTTGCTAATGGATATTAAGGAAGTGTAGGGAAGACATTCTGGTGGTTGTGCATGGGAGGAAATGACCTCTGGGAGAAGTTGAGCCGAGTGTCCATGTGATAGTCCCTTGATTTAAGAGATGTAAGGGTTTGTGCAATATCATCTTCGGCTTATTACAAAACATGCTTAAAAAAGGGCACTTGTTTTCATTCTCCATAAACAACTGTTCTCTTTGTTTGATAACCAAACTAAAAATAGTGCTGTGTAGAGATTTGCTAAGTCTTTGCAATATATGAGATTGTTTGTATCAGTGGGCTGCCTTGCTAACTGCCAAGGTAAAATAAAGGCAAAAGAACCGGTCTGCTGTGTTGAGAAAGCTGCTCTTATATCCAAGATGAAAAAGAAAGGAGATGACAGAGCTCAAAACCACCAGTTTTCACAGGTCTAAAAATTCCGACAAAAGCTTTCAAAAAGATTAATTCTGCAAAGAAGAGCACTGCATCTATGTTGCTCCTTGAAAAAAGCCATGTCAGTGGTGTTACAGCATTACTCCCAATGAAGATAAATGTAGGTGACCTGGCAGATTTCATGGAGACTTTATGAGATAAACCCACACAAATCATTGTCCTTTTCCCAGAAAAATAAAATTGCAAAATAGAGGCTTGTTCAGAGACCATGCCTGCTATAATTGGGATGTCTAACCAGCAGTAATCTTCTCCCAGGCACAAGAAGCAGAACTTGTCTCTATGCTTGTTGGATAGAAACACTCTATATAGTGTTTATGTTTATACCCAAAGCTCTATTATATAGAGTGTTTATAGACAAATTAGGTTGACAGATGTGTCAGACATGGCACATAGCCTAATGGAATGATATTTGTGTGTATCTGTCAAAAGACAGAAAAGGTGGTGGTGATTAACTGGACAGTTTGAAGTTAATGTGATATCACTTATCTGACAGAAGTGCTTTCTTTACAGAACTCTGTTAGAAATAACAGTGCTGTTTATGTCAAATGGAAGGGGATGGTCAGTTTCATGTTTTTAAACAGTCTCAGGTGCATTTCAGTTGCCTCAAGTGTGTGCATGAACACTTGCTCTGCTAGCTCTTACACTGGACTTACTGGAATTATTTTGGGTGCCTGAGTATAAGCAAAAACTGAAAATTGGCATTGCATACAGAATGCCAATTTCAATAAGGGACAAGGAGTATCTGGAGTGGAGAGCTTCTGACTGGTTATAAGCATAGAAAAAGTTAAATTTGCCCATGATGCATTAGTTATTGTCTTGAAGGCTCTCTCAGACTGTGCTAAGGCGCTGTTATTCTTCAGAAACACTCGAAAATACTTTACAATGGAGTTATCCAAAACCTGATCCAAATTGGCTGTGGCAGATGACATTCAGGCAAATGAGCAGTGTTACCCTCAAGACAGCATATTGTTCCTGGAGGGCTGCCTTATTGTGGAAGACTAGAACATATCCCAGAAATGCATTAAGATAAAATCTGTCTGGTTGAAGGTGCAATTTCATGGGCTTAAGTGGCTTTGCATCAACAGACAACAAGTATCAGCCTTCCAGGGTTTGCATGCAGAGCCCCCAGCCAGAGATGTAAACAAATTGCAAGCAGTGTTTGTGGGCACTCAAACCTGCCTGCCCAAAGAGCAGCAGAGCTCGGCAGGTTCAGGCCTGATGGAGAAGGCACAGTCTGGGCAGGGCCAGGTCGCCCACCTGGCAGGAAAAAGTTGCTCTAAATGACAGCAGACGAGGCAGTGCAAGAAAAGACTGTGGGGTTATAAATGGGAAGGGGTGAGAGAAGAGCTTCAGTACAAGGTTTTAGGTCTCATGTGGAGGCACCAAGCAACCAGGATGGTTTTCCTACCCCATTTCCTCTTCTGAAGAGGAGTAGATGGCCAAAGTGTGCCAGTGAATTTTAGGTTAGATGAAGGGCTTTTGGGTTAGGACTGGACTTCTTCTGTCTTGAACGTGGAAGCCCTGGTCCCCTGGATGGAGACTGACAAAAGCTGGCCTGCAGGTCTGACAGCTCTGCCTGGTGGTGCCCTTCTTCAGCAGGCAAGAAGAGCTGACTGCCTTTCCTCACACGAGGTGACTCAAAGTCAAGGGGCTGGTGGCTTGCTTTCATATGACCCTCAAGCACCCAAATCAGCAAACAGTAATTTTGAAAGCTTTCTTCCATGGCTGGGTGTAGGACTTTAATTTCATGAAATTAAACACATTGTCATATGTCTAAGCCCTGGGTGGAGTTCCCAGGAAAACACGAATGCTAGTCAGGCTGAGACACAATGGCAGAACTGTTCTGAAATCATCCTCTTGAAAAATCATGCTTTCCTTCTTATCAAAAGAAATTTATCAGCATTGTCTGGATTTGGCCTAATGGATCTGTAGGCTACTGATTTCTCAGCTTCCTTTAACTATCAGCTTCCTAAAGGAAGATACAACAATAAATTCTCCAAATCTGAATTTGAGGCAGTTTTACACGTGTTCTAATCAAATGTAGAATGAGAAAGCTGTATGCCAATTGCATCATTACTGATGCCCAGATTTGTGACCTGTTGATGTAAAAGTTGGTCACCAGTATCTTCCAGTAAGCACATTTTGATGCTTTTCATGAAAATAGTCAACCTTGCTGGACATAGAAAATCTGGTACAAGAGAGCCCCGCAAGTTCCCTCTGTAAAGAGTTTAGGGGAAAAGCTAATTGCAGTATTGTCCTCTCATTGTATCTTTTATATGATCTTCTGATGTCATTTGAGCAACTTGGGACTCATTTGGGAGATGCATTGGAGTGGAAGGGTCATACTGAGTTGTTCCATGGCTGGCCACTGGCACTGGAACAATGTTGGAGTAGCTACAAATGCCAGGAGTGTGTTTCACCCTGTCAGCCAAAGGTCTTTTGCTGGAATAAGGAAGGAAGCTGTAGAGTTGCCCTCTCCCTGCAGCACCACTGCAGTCCTATACCATGGGATGGGAAGAGTCACCTGGGCAAGATCCTGGGCCAGCAGGAATGCTGATAAGGATGTGCTGAAAGGGACAGGTTCAAGGAACTTCTGTTTCTGGCCTGGCAGGAAGGATGTCAAGGTCAGTGCAAAGAGCTGACTGCAAGTGCCTACTCCGCTTCACTGCTGTAATACATGGCGGGTAAAATAACGCAGCCAGAAAGCTGCTGCTGGCCCGTGTGTGGCTCTTAACCCCTGAAATGCTTCCTGACCTGCAGCCTGAGGGTGTGATTGCTCAGTGAGTCTGTGGGGGTGTGCATCTTAGGAACAAAGCCTGGAAGCACATAAGAGATTACTGTCTTTGCAGCCCATTCTGAAGACTCGGGGAGCAATTGTACATTCCTAAAAGTGTTGGGGAGGGGTCTTGATCCCCCTCTCTCAGCTGATCGAGGCCTGATGGGAGGGTATTGGTGAAAGCTTAGGAACAGAGAACTGCTCTAATTGGTTTACAAAAATTATTAACTGCTCCCTGGACAGAAAGAAAGAGGACTTGAAAGGTTTCTTTTCTGATGTTTTGGTATCCTTCTCTTTGCCCCATTAGAGATCCAATGGGGATCTCTGCCTTGTGTGAAGTTCTAAATGGAAGGAATAGGCTGGAAAGAAATAAAAGCAGCTCAAAATGCAGAAACTTGGAGTGGTCCTTGGGAAAGGACTGAGTGTAGTCCCTCATAAAGATGAGTGGAAGGGGAGATTCTGTACAAAAATGGGCCACTGTGGATGGGGACAAGGCTCCTCTGGTCACATCTGTCCTTGATGTTCCCTGATGCACCACAGGTCACACCTGGCAGCTTGGAGGACCTGTGTGCTTGTCTCCTCAAGGCAGGATATTCCTGCTGGGCAAGGATGGGGTGGGGGATGCTCAACAGCAGCACCCTGGGGACCCTGCCCATGCCTGGGTGAGCCCCTGTGTCAGGCTGAGTGCAAGGACATGGTGCTGCCTCTATGTTTGTGTGCAGGGAGGGCAGCTGGCCACAGCCTCCAGCAGGCTGGGATCCCCTGAGGGTTGCAGTACCACAGGGGTGAGGATGGCCACAGTCAGTGGGCAACTGTGAGCCCAGAAATAGCTGTGCCAGGTGTGGGAGAGAGGGACGGCACAAATGGGAGCCGTGTGGGAGGGCAGCCTCAGCTGCGAGCACCCAGATATGTGTGCTGACACAAACTCTTTGGAAGTCACTTTTTTCAACTAATATGTCTTTTGCACTAGAAAATGTATTCTAAATTGTGTCCTGTTTGGTACAAGCTAGATAATTATCTCTAGCATTTTTCCACTTCTCCCTGCTCAGCACAAGGGACTCACTCTTCACAGTCCATGGATACATGCTTGTTCCCAGTCTGTGCCTACAGGACTGGTGCAATCTGGCCTTGGGGTTTGATTTATTTTCTTTCTGGTTGCTCCACATTACCAGCAGCAATGGGTGTTTCCTACTGGTGATTTCACCTTTATATGAGGGTTGATATTGAACACATACAGGATGCCCTGGCCCAGGAGTCAGTTCCTTTGTATACCTTTCATCATTTTCCTTTAACCTTTACAATTTTATTCCTCCCCCTCTGCTCCTCCTCTTCCTGCCCCTGTTTGCCTCCCCTCCCCGTGCTTCCCTGGTGGCATTGCCAGCTCTGCACAGGCCCCGTTTCTCTAATCAGATGAAGCTGCAGGATTATCTCTCTCCCTCCCTCCTAGGCTCCATTTTATTTCCTCTCCAGCCAAGGGGGAAGCCAGGAGGGGGTGCCTCGTCGAGGCAGAGGGAACCCCATCTCCCAGTCTTTTGCCTTTGATGCTCCCTAACAATCCCACCTCCTTCCTGTTATCATATGCTCACCTTAGTGTCAACAGCATCAGACGGATCAAGGAGAGGAAATCTGAACTCTTTGGGCTTTTGTTCTCCTCAGACTTCTGAGCACCTATTTTTAAATACCCTCCAAGTAACTTGTGCAGGGAAGCTGGATGTGCAATCTCTGAGTAGGGGGAAGGTAAGGACCACGGAAGTCATGTACTGCCCGTTCTCTCGTCTCCTGTAAGGACACCGAGTCCGTCCTCTCTGTTTTGCCAGGAGAGTAACAAAGCAGATGAGGGGAAGGGAAGGGAGAGGAGCTGCACAGAGACAGACTCAGGCTTCTGCAAGTGCTGTGTTGGCAGCAGGGGTTTGGTAGCTGGACTGAAAATCCCAGGAAATGGTAGCTTTTCTCTTTTTCTAAAATGATGGGAACTATGACTCTGCACTTTAATTGAATTAAATGTAGTTCTGTAGAAGGTGGGTTTTTGTGCTGATGTCTTTCACTTACATGTGCATGTTTGTGTTTTAGTAAGTGTTCCCAGAATATACATGTTATTTTTTTTGGGGGGGAGAAAAACCCCCATAAGCTTGTTCATCTTATTCCTCTGCACATCTGTGAGTTTATGAAGATGCTTTTTTGATTATCTCTTTTGTATATGTTAGGGTCTGGATACTAAAAATAAGAGAAAATAGTAAATTGTATTGCTTTAAATTTCTACCTTTTAGTACTAATATGTCAGAGAATGGTTTACCTTGCTGCTTTCCACCATGTGTACCATGTGTTTTTTAAATTCTTAAGAATATCCTACACTAGAAAAATCTGAGGAATATTTCAGTGCTTTCTGTATATCAGCTGTTTTATACTTTTCCTTCCTAGATAAATGATTGATTGCTATTTAGAATGGCAAATAAAATTTTTCTCTTAAACCAAAACATGTCTTTTCCAAAGTCACAGATTTGGTTTGGCTTTTTATTGTCACTAGATTAAGTATTTTATATCAGAATCCTTAGTAGAATACTGTTTTGTGTGTATGTTGTGATTAAAAGCAAGAGTCTATGATGATGCACTCCTGGATTTTAGGGGAGGAGGTTTAAAAGGGAAGGGCAGCAAGCAATTATTTCCATTTAGAGAACTCTAAGCATGAAAGGTGATGGGAAAGGTAGCCATGAGATAAATATATTTTGCAAGATGTTGATCTTGTACATAAATAAGATGGAGCATAGGTAGATGAAAATTGACCTCTCTTCCATTGACTCATGCTTCAAAGTAATCATCTTGTACAAAAATATAAAAATATCAGTGGTTTTCTTGCACCAAGGCATTGATGAAAGCTTGCAGACAGTTGTTTGCATGTTTTAGTGTATGTCTGACTAGACTGTAGTACGACATAGATTGTAGTAAGATCTGAGTTTGGAGGCCTCTGCATGGAGTCTTTGTGTAAAACAATTAGGTTTTGAGAAGTTTTCATTTAGGAGGGTGGATTAGATGAGAGCTTTATGTTTTCATGTTGTGTCTTGGTTACTCTGTAAACTTTTCCACTTACCGGTTTTGTTGATTTTTATTGTCCAGACATTTTATCTTAACTGTATTCCAGAGAAAGCTGCAATTGCAATTTAGTTTATCTGACAGCTATTCAGGGCTGCATAAACAAGAGCAGTAAACTGTCTATGGCCTTGTGGTGTCAGAGCTCGTTTATAGTACCCAATGTGATAAATTTCCATCAGATAACAGTGCCAAATCCACATTTTTCCTTCCATAGTAAACTATGCATATTCAAACTGCGCTTGAAAAATAAAAGTGTATGACAGAGGATAGAACAGAGGAAAATTGTTATTGATAATCATTAGACTTCTGAAGTTTGATTTTCTTTCTTGCCTGTTAAGGGCAATGACAAAGGGTAAACTGGAGGTAGCTTTTCCCCTCTGCAGATGAGCAGAGGTATTTGCTGTACCAGTGAGATAATGTTACACCTGACTGCAGGCAGGTAAATTCTGAGCAGAACAGCAACAAAATCCTGTTTCTTCTCCAGTGGACTCTTCTGGAGGTTAGAGAGACTGAATTGTTCATTCCTTTGCCCTGGAGTTAATGTTTTTAAATGAGGATGGAATGTACTTCACTGGTGCCTTGTATTTGGATATTGCAAGCTGTTACACAGTTTCCAGGAGAATGCAGCCTAGGGATGATGCTTTCCAAGGCTAGGGACTTGACAGAGACCTGTTAATGGTATTTGTTCTGCAAGTATTTTTTCCAATTAATCAGAAAAAAATCTTATTTTAGTTATCATACCAGTATTTTTGTTGCTGCAAGTATCTTTGGCAAATGTGTGATATTTCATTGCTTGTAGTCGGAAACCATCCTGGCCCAAGAGCAACAGTACAGAGCAACAAGAGCAGGAATCATAGGCTGCAAATGATGTTGCACTTTACTTTCCTTGTCAGCCTTGAACTCGTGTCTTTTTCTCAATCTCCACAAACCTCTTTTTTTTTTTTTTTCTTCAAGTCATTTCTCGTGGCCATGAGCACACCATAGGGACTGCAGGCACTGGCCTTTTAGTTAATTCTTGCAGTTTATTGTACAGAAATAAGAGGTTTTTAACTGGTGCAAACAGTAAAGCTGTATGCATTCACAGTATCTCTCTGGGATCTTAAGATTCTGGAAGATGTGAGTTATGCAAACTCTGAACAGCCTTTTTTTTTTTTTTTTTTTTTTCCAGAGAGGCCTGGGGGCAGTGTTTCAGTGGTGGGAGAGAGATCTTTTCTGTAAAAGCAAAATGAGGGAGAGACAGAAAATGTTGGAGTGGTCAGGAATATCTGCATGAGGGATACGGTGAGAAGGCAGTGAACCGAAAACTACTACTGAGCTTTTCTCTGGTTTAGACCATTTGATGCAATATTTCCTACAGATGCCTTAACAATTGAATTAATCTCTAGCTATGCAGCTGGTAGTTCATATGGATGTTAAGAACTGTCCTTTAGGAGTATTCTCTGATTGCTTAGGGGATTGTTGGGAAGAAGATGGTCTCTTCCATTTAGAAAAGCTGTTAGAGTTCTTTAGAATAAAGTTCCACTCTGAGAAATTATCTTTAGCAACAGGAACCACAAAACAAAAAAAAATCACTTTGGGGCTGCTTAGGTAGATGTGCTCAGAGCAAGGTGGATGTGCTCAGAGCATGGGAATTGGGTCAAGCCAACTAAATGAAGCTGACATCAGCCAGGTCTTTCCTAGTTTGGTGTGTGAGCATTAAGCATGTGAGATATATCAAAGCATCATTCTGCACCAAAAATAACTTAATAAGAAAGATCACCTTTAAACTGGTCTGTGCCTGTGTGGGGGAGTTCTTGCAAAATGATGGCTTAACTTGTGAACAGTGTGGATTTAATACAAAGCAGAGAAAGGAGCAGGAGTATTTCTCCATCTGCAGAATATTTCCTAATTAAGCTTTAACAAGGGCACACCTGAGTGTGCAAATGAAAGTTAATGGGATTGAGCAGTTGTAAGACCTTCATTTGACTTGCAGAGCTTTACTCCAGTCAACAGTGCAGAAGAACGACAGAACCCAGATCATCTGAGCTGAAGCGAAAGATCCAATTCCTTTTCAGCTCAAACTAAGCAAACCTGACATGCAAATTGGAGAGATGATGAATGCACAAAGCCACCCTAGCTCTCATAAACTGGATGGTTTTTTTTAGACTTTTAAAATTTTTGCCTTCTGCAAATAATCTGCTGGGAAAGTTCAGTGTTTATGACTGAACAGAGTAGATCAGTACTTCTTGAAACATCAAGGAAAAACATCCATCTTGTTATAGCAGTTTTATTTGGTTCTCAATTGCCTCTAAACTGTGAAAGGGGTGGAGTAATTTTGTTGATTTAGTAACAAGAGAGGTGCTAATGGATTGAAAAGAAACTTTTGGAGTCACTGCCTCCTTCCCATATGTCACCTTTCGTGTAGAATACGGGGATCACCTTTGTGCTTCCTTTCCAAAGTCATTCCTGTCTCGTTTCAGTGAAAGGTATAGGTTCCACTAATCAATTAAAAGTGGTTCAGTATTGCAAAATGGCTGCACATTTCAGTTTCTCAGGTTGAGAAGGTACATTCATTGGCAATGACATTCATTGGCACTGACAGATAAAAGCACATATTTGTGAAAAGAATAAAAAAACTCATTGGATCATCCATTTTTGAAGGGACCTTGTCAATTCATCTATTCCAGTCTCCTGCTCAGAGCAGAGACAACTATGAGGTCAGATCAGATTTCTTAGGGTTTTGTGAGTCTTGAATATGGTCAAACCAGTGTTTGAAAAGTGAAGAATTCCTGTAGCAGAGGCTTTATTCTTTATAATCAGTATCTTGCTGGTAGCAGTTAACAGCACATGCCTGAAGAGTTATTCTCTAGTTGTCCATGTCACACAGGTGGGATCTTCCTCTATCCAAATGATGACAGGAATTGAATTATCATGCGGCTCTTGAGTTGTTCCAAATTTATACCTCAAAACTTTGGGATTCTGACATTATTAAATGTTAATAAGGAAGTAGAGACTTCTGCAGCTCAGTTTATGATTGAGATTAACCAAGAGGAGGGGAAATTTGCTTGTTTACATAGAGAAGGGTGTAAACATTAGTTCTAGAGGAAGTTCTTCACATACTTGGATTTGACAAAGTATTTGCAAACTTCAGTCTGCTGCTTTGAACTGTTACTGTACTCTGTCTTGGGTTTTCTCTCCTTAAGGTCTCTGGTTTCAAACAAGCCTTGGGAGGCAGGGGCTCTCCTCTAGCCAAGCTCTAATGTTTTTCTCTCAGTCCTGGGAGAGTAGGGAAATGCTCCCTTTCATCCCTTGCAGATGTTTTCTGAAAACTGTAATAGTTTTCTAACTACAAAACTATAAAACTGTAATAGTTAATATAAAGAGAATAGTTTCCCACATAAGTCTTATTCGACCACAGATGAATTGAGACAGTTGCTTTTCTGAGACAGACATTGCACTTTGACATAATGTATTTTAATGACAAAACACCAAGTTGGAAATGAAAACTTATTCTTCCCATATTCCTTGTTTAAATAGTTTCAAAGCTACCTCATACCACAATGGCACCTTTTAACAATGCTATGAAACATAATTAGCTAGTCCTCTTTTTAGTTCTTTTCAATCCTCAGCCCTTTGGATAGAGGTTGCCAGCTCTTTTCCAGGATGTATAAAAGACAGCCTGCAGTGTGAACTGAAGGCTTAAATTAGTCACAGAATCTCTTTTTCATGAGAAGTTCATCATAGTAAATAAAAGCCTACAAGTGCATGTGGCACTGCAGGACAACGTGGTCTGCAGTTGTGACAACTCTGCTTAGAAATGTTTAATGAAACTGCTTATAATAATTAATCATTGCTACTTAATATGCCATGCATATACAATATACTTGTTAGCATGCACATTGTAGAGAGAGTATATACATACAACACCTAATTTGAGAAACTCTGCTGAGCCTGAGTATTTGAAATCCTTGAGATTCCTTACCCTCACTTGATGCTAGAAAGTTGCAGGGGGTGCTTTAAGCATGCTTCTGCGGACCAGGTAGTGTCTGAACTTTACTGGTAAGGTGAGTTTTCTGCAAGTGCAACAAGAATTTCCTGTAGAGATGCTCTATTTATTTCTTTCAATCCAAATATTACAAAAGAAGGGCTGGAATGCATTATCTTCAGCGTCTTATATTTAATATCTTTTATTCTGGGATTTGAGCATGCTCTACAATCATGAATTAAGCCTTTAAATACCTACATCAGGGGCTTCTGCATCTAATCTCTGAGTCACAGATGAGTAAACTGAGTCACAAAGGGAATGACTTGCTCAAGGTTATACACTGTGACAGTGAGCACAGACAGAATTAGAAAGCAATTGTTTCCTCTTTCTAATTACTGAGCAATTGTTTCTTTAAATTCTGGAAGCCAGTTTTCTGTCAGCCTACAATGCAGAAGTCAGTCTTTTCTTACCACCACTGAGAGCAGCTTCTGGAGGTAGATGGATTGTGGTTTTGAATTCTTCTTTTCTCCAAGGTTTTGTGTACAGTTCATAAATGCTGTTATTTAAATAACGAATTGAAGGGCATTTTGTGGCCCTGGTGTAGTGTTCAATCACAGGGAAAAACAAGGCAGCAAGAAATGAAGGTAAATTTCTAGGTCTTGCTAGATAAGTTGGCAGGTTTTTCTAGGTAGGAAAGAGATTCAACTATTACGTATTGAAGAATAATGAGCCATCTTTAATTGTTTTGGTGAGGCATCCTTCAATCTTAAATATTGTCTTTATCCTAATGGAGATGTTTGGAGACCTTCAGATTGCTATTACTGTTGTTTATATCACCATTATTCCTGTTTGATGCTGCTGTGGGAACTGCCATCCTTCAATTAAGGATAATACGTGAACATGAAAAGCTGCCGTCTTGCGGCTATATCTGTCCAGTATTTTTAAGGCAGATTTGAGCTTACTTTGCCACTGCAGCTGGTTACAAAGCTTTTACCTCTGTTGGCACAACACTGAAGCAAGGGAGTGAGTTTCTCGGGGAGGTTGGGCATGCTAGACAGGCTCAGCTCTGTGCTTTTGGCCACCTCCTTCCAGCCAGAACAGAGCACACACATGGACTGTCCATCCACTGGAACAGGCTGTGACACAGCTTTAGCTGTCAGAGGGGCACTTGCCTGGCAGGAGGGGTATCCCACTGCCCTCACACTCAAAAGTGCATGGGATGTCCATAGGGCAGGGAGGCTGAGTTCATACCTTCCCTCTAATTGTTGCTGTTAAGCTTTCAAGCAAACAGCAGAAATGATTCTTTGAATATTTTCTACTAAAACACATGAATTTGCAAGTAGATATTCTAATCACTTAGCCAGTTTGGGTGGAGTCTGTTGGATATGCAAACTGCTGGACTCTTGTGCAGGTTGCATTGATATCCAGCTGCATTCCCTCGCTCAGAGATTGAAGGAGGCTGTAAGCAAGCTTCTGGTTTTCTGTATGGTTTTTAAGTTCATGCTGCTGCCCAGGCAGCTGTGATTCACACAGTTGGCAGGCGTGGGCCTCTGATGGGCAGAGGCTTGCTGAGCAAGCTATGGCCATATGCTTTTGTGGAGTTCCAGATCAACGGGGTTGCTTTGGAGCTGGTCTGCTCAGGGCTGAAGGGTGGGCACAAAAATGGACCTCTGAGGAGCATGAGTTGTTCAATACCAGACCAATGCTCCTCCAGTTGGAACATGTGATGGAATAGGATTTGATCCCCTGCTGTGAAGAGGAAAAGGCTCACTAGTGTCTCTCTTTGAAATAAATCCAAATGTAGATAGGCCACTGTGTATTTTCTGTGTTAAAGATGAATTCCTAAAGAGACTATCAAACATTTTTTTCACAGGACTTCTGCACTGCCAGGGGATATCAGTAGCCATCAATTCTTAAGAGCATAATCCTGGCATCTGAATTAACAGTTTCATTTTAGTTAATTCTGTTCTGCTTAAGCCAGAAAGACAATTATATTAATACACCACATCTTTAGGTATGCACTATTCACTGTAAGTATGATTCTAGGTCAATGTTGTCTGCTGTTATTATATTTGATTTGTTTTGTTAAAGCCCCAGCTGGTGAGAACAGCTGATTACATGACCACGTCATCATATTTAATTTGTACTTGAAAGTTTTAAGTGTTCTAACTGAAAATACGAGCTTTAAAGAAGTGAGCTGTCAAACAGTAAAATTGAGCATCAAATATGACCGCACAATATCTCATTTTTTAGCTCTGTCAGGTATATCGTAGGGTAGTTTGTATGCTGAGGCAGATCTCCACATGGAGATATAGTGGGAGTAATGTTTTGCTTACAAAATTCTTCTAAAAAAAGATCAAAATCCAAGAGGTTTTTGAAGTTGTTTCTGGGAGAGATGGTTAAATAAAAAAGGTGGCAAAGAAGATGCATGCTGCAGTAGCAAATCATGTGGTGGTGTCAGGACGATGTGCCAAAACATGCCTCCCTTGTGACAGAGTGCACCTCTCTCTGGTTTCCCAATAATTTATTTATGGCCATGTGAATTGTCCTTCCTGGGGATTCAGCTGAAGATGTCACTGAAATGGTCTCCTTTGGTTCATCTGTATCAGGTTCCTCTCTCATGGCACTTTCATTTTAGCCTTTTTCATTTTTAGGATTCAGAGTTGTCAGCTCTGCTTTGCTAGCTCAGACTGTGCCAGGGCTGTGGGCTGTCCCTGGTCCTTAAAAGAGAATGCTGACCTTCCTGCATGGCTCTTCCAAGCTGTTGGGATAACTGTGGGCACAGTGGCCCTGTCTTTCTGCACCGAGGTGAATGTATTGGCAAACGTCGGAATCTATCACTTTTCTGATGAGGCAACTCATTTGTTGTCCCCTGCTGAGGCCACTGGTAAGCAGGGCACCCATGGCACCCTCAGCATTTGGGGAAGAGGTCTCTGCTGTGGTCCTCAGTAAGGAGAGAGCCACGGTTCAGTAACAGGGTAAGGGGGACTCTTCACTCTCAATCTTGTTACCAGTCTCTGCAGAGAGATACCTGCCCAGCATGCTCAGCACAGGATGGGGGAAAGACAAAAGTCTTTTAGGAAAGCCTGACAAAATGGTAATTAGCAGAAACAAACGAGGCTGTGAGCAGTGGGTTTGTAAGGGCGTCAGACACACGGCCTCTGCTTTGGCAGTGCTGAGCACTGAGGGTCACAGCTCTCCTGCTCTCGTGTTTTCTAGCCTGTCAAATGTACTCCTCCTCCTTGTAAATTATGGTGCCAGTGCCACGCCCCACTGTCACCAGTGCTTCTCGCAGTGCAGAACTGGAAAACAACCCCATTCCTCTGCATACACAGCGTGCACTTGTCTGTTGTGTACATCTGTTGGTACCTCTAGATGCCCAGACCAATCTGTCCTGTAGATCTGTCTGATACTTGGAAATACTTAGGATGATCGAAAATATTTACAAAAGGGCATTAGCAGATTAAACTGAACAAGGCATAGTTTGTTTATTATGCTATTCCAAAATGGAAAGCCTACAGGAAGATGATGGATTAAAGGTTAAGTGATTGGAGTCTCAACCTGAGTCTTTATTAATCTAGTTGACAGAATTTAGAGAAATTATTTTTTGTATTGACAGAATTTAGAGAATTTTTTTTACTGTTCCCTGACAAGTGATGCCTTTTCCCCTACTGTAACTCCTCTTTCTTCCTTTCACTTATACCTCACCAAAATAAAATAACAATTAAAGACAGCAACAACAAAACTCCTAATGCCAGACACTTGAATCTCTAAGCTTTTTACCATGGCTAATCCTGTTTTGCCAATGCCTTTCAAGTGGTTTGACTCCCCCTGCCCAATGTAAATGTTAGTGATTACTGCTAATGAACTTTTTCCTTCAGTAGTAGTAGTAGTTAGGGAGAGGCCATCAGACTCATAATGCTATCGTGCCAATCTTTGTCTAAAGCAAAACAGATCTTTCTTATCTCATGCAAGTAGTTCTCAATGCGGGCAAGCAAGGACAATTTTTAGACATAAACACACTCTTATTTTTTTAAATTTTGATGGTATAAGATTCTTTTACATTAGTACAGCTCTAAAAGAAATGAATGTCATATTAGATAATGTTCCTTTTTATGTCATTTTACCACAGTAAACATGAATCTTAGGAGTTTAGTCATGGATGGCAGTAAGGAAGCCACATTGCTTATAATACAGCAGGCCTGAAGAGAACCCAGTGTGAATATACTGAATTGCTTCTGGTACCTGAGGGAACTTGGCTGTTTAGGCAGAAATGCAGGTTTTCCTGTATCTGCTGTCTTGTGCCCCAGGCAGGGGTCAGCAGTGTTTATGGCTAAGGGACAGCTGCCCCTTAGGATGTAATTAGAGTTCTGTCATTTTAACTATAAACATCTCTTGACTTTCAAATTTATAACCATGGTGTTTGTAGTAAGATTAAACTAAAGTTAAGAACCTCTATCTAGCAGCTTTTTATTCAAGTAAATTTCTTAATTAATTTCTTTAATTAAAATGACACTATTCTTCTTGTATAAAATATACTTGTGTTTGTCTTGGAGTTTGGTGCTGCTGCAGAAATTCTGTGTTTGCCTTGTGAAGCTGATTATTGCTCTGCAGGGCCAGAATGATGCAAATGAAGCAGCAAATTCAGGACAAAGACCTTGCAACTCTCTAACACTTCTCAGAAAGTGTCTTCTCAGAAAGTGCTAATGCTGCCACGGAGGGTCCTGGTCAGCATCCAAAAATGTTGGTATGGATCAAATTGCTTAGCTTTTCCAAATTCCACATTTGCATATTAGTGTTCTCACCTCTGAAACTGGCTCTGATTTTATAACTTTTTTGGAGTCAGATTCTGGTTTTGGAAGCATAAAACCAAATATTATGAAGAAAAAAAGAGGTTTTTTTGTTTGTATGATCAGTCAAGTGAAGATGGGTGAAACATCTTGCAGTCATTATTACAAATCTTGTTGACATGTGGGTTGACCATCAGAGTTATATAAAGCAAAAATAACTGTGGAAGATTTAGAGAAGTAAGTCTCTGGCATTGCATGCATGTTTCTAGTAAATAGTATTAAATTTCTCTGACTCTTCCCAAATTCTGCAACTAACTTGTGTTGTTTAATGTGTCAGGTGATTCTCACTGCCTCACTGTCTGTTAACTTACTATAGTAAGAGAGTACCAAATGGGGGATTTTAAAAAAGAGGGAAAAGGACTTTCTACATGGGCAGATAGTGATAGGACAAGGGGAAGCAATTTAAAACTAAAAGATGAGAGAGTTTAATTAAAAGTATGTGTGTGTAATACAAAAATACCAAAGAATTTTAGAATCATAGTTAATTTACAGTGAATATCTTTCAATTAAAAACATACATTAGATTTAATATTTTGAGACTAAATTTACTGGTGCATTAAATAGGTCAAAACTTTAATCATAAGTCATAGCAAAATACACATTTGTTGCTTTAAAGTAGTTCAGTGGAATTAGTGAAAGCAGCCTATATCCCCTCATAAGCTATCTGAAGCTAAGCCAAAAATAGTGGATGTTAATTCCATTTCTATCCTAATCCTTTCTCTGCTTGTTTAACAATTTTCTATATACTCATAGCAGAGTATCTGCCTCAAAAGTTTATTCTTTCTTGTTTGTCTATTCAGGTGTGGATTTCCTTTGAAATTTCAATTTGAAATCTTTCCGACAAACTCAGAACCTAAAGTAGATATTTCTGAGTAAAATTCCTTTCCTATAAATTACATTTTTACATTTTAAAAATGAAAATTAAGCCAAGCAGTCTGCTCTGCCCAGCACATACAAAGAAAGTTGGTTTGGGTGCCTATGTACCCACAAAATCAGTGTGTTTCTATCCATGTTTCATGTGGGTAATCCCTTCCTGATTAGCCAATTCACAAAATACAAAGGTGTTGCATGGCTGTGACATTGGAGAGGTTCCATGTCTGGGGTTGGATTTTTAAAAAGTTTGGCACCTCATTCTCGGTACCTGACCCAGCCCCTTGCTGGTAGAGGTGTTGGAAGGACCATCCAGACCCTTCTGCTTGCCGGCCTTTCCCAGAAGCCGTGGGCTGGACGCCGGGCTCACGTGGGAGATCCGACACTTTAAGGGGTGTGCATGCGGCGCTGGGCCCCTTCTTGAGGGATCTTTGTGCACCCTGAGCAATCAGTGGCAGCAGTGCTTGTGTGAAATGCGGAATTTGGGAAGGCCCAAAGCCACAGGAGAATTGTTACAATTGTGTTAGCATGGAACACTGGTCGGTCTGAGCAACGAAGTTCAAATACTGTTGGGAGTAGCTGGTTAGAATATTCTACATGTACATGTGTAATATATGTCTCATTGGCCCATGTTTGGTCTTGATGTCACCTGCAGTGGGGCAAAAATAAATTTCTTCAGAGTTCTCTTTGGAGGTTTCATTGCCAGCATCACCCTGGACATTGTTTTCAGTGGACTGTTTCATCCATCTGAATGTGTTTTGTGTGACATGATGGATCAGTTTCAAATGTGTCACTTCTTTCAGTTACAGAGGCTTCTGCAGCCATGCCCATTGCTACATAAAGAAAGCAAAGAGGGGCCTTGGTTTCTGTGTACATGTACGTATTTGAACGTCGTAAACTTTGTAAGAGAGCCCTTCAAACTTCCCACAGCCTCATATCATTTGTAACAGGGTGTGTTTGAAGCTTCCTTTCACCTGAGTCTCAATATTTGTGTCTGAGGATTTCCATTAGTGTTTCATCCAGGTGTGTGTGAGAGCCTTTGCAGATGTTATCTTTTAAAGAGATTAAATGTAAGGTTTTCACCTTGTAGGCAGCTATTGCTCTGGTGTTTAAGCCTCTTGACTCCTTTGAACCCTGTGTAGCAGACTATACTCATGTGTGGAACTGGCTGCAGGAGAAGTAACACGTATGTAGGATGGGAAATGACCTTTTTTCTGCATACAGTCCAAATTGGAGCAAACCCTATGCTAGAGGACATTGCTGCTGGTCACAAGTCCCAGCCACACAGTCCACAATGAGAAGTTTCCTAAGAATGTGATTGCAGATATTATTATTTTTTAATGTTGTCCTGCTCGATTTAATTTCTTTATGGAAAACAGCCAACACAAGTGGATTTCAAGTGATGGAAAAATCCAACCTGTTAGCCCGCCAAAGTTAACAATGGAAATGGAATTACAAGCACTGATAGGTGCCTGGATCAGCTGTACATCTCTTGGTTGGCAGAGGGAGCAAAAGGCATGTTCTTATCAGTTACGTTGGTACATGACTCTTGGGGCCTGTAAATATCACATTAAAAGGATCACGTATGAGAAGCTTCTCACTGAGAGGGTTGAATGTGAGCCCTTGCAGCCACCATGTGTTATGAGCGAACTTCCCTGTTACATTTGCAGAGTGCTTTTGTTCACCATGTATATGTACCTTTCCTGTTCCACACATTCATTTTTATTCTAGTGATATAGTGCACAAGAAATTGTGCAGGTTTCTGTAGGAGATCTGCTAAGGAGGCAGAGTGCATGGAGCGTATCTGAGGGAAAGTTGTCTAAAATGAGAAATTCTGGCTTTCACTCTCTACATCTGTACAAAATATCCAGTAGTACTTGGCCTGGACAATGCACAAATACTCTGGATCTTTCTGCTCAACACAATGAGTTCTTGTAGAAAAGACATATATGTATATGTGTGGATAGATACAGATATACAAGCATATTAAAATCACTTTAGTTGTACAAATGTTGCAACACCTCTGTGACATCAAGGGAATATGTGTAGTCCATTGGTAGAAGATCTGATTCAATCAGAAAAAATGGATCGCTAAATCTGGTGAGATTCAAAATCTTCAATCACAACTTCTCTCAGATGTGAAACTGCTAACATAAATGTTAATAATGTATAGGACACTGTACCAACTGGTAGAAACAAGGGTTTTCTAAAAATGGAAGTGACTGAGTGGACTAAAAAAAAAGAACAGAAAAACTGCAAGACTTTGGTTAAAGAGGTTCTTGTTTTGTTTTTACCCTGCCTCTGGTGCCATGAATGTGCACCTTCCACAGCCAGCATGAACTTGTGGATTTGCAAAGCTGAGTGGCCCAAGAGCACAGAGCCAAGAGCCCCTTAACAGAGGCAGTGCTGAAGTGCAAACTCTCCTTACAGAGAGAGGGGAATTTCACCTCCAGCCTTTCAGTGGATCCCTCTTTGCACCACCTCCTGTTGTGCCAGTGGTGAGCACAACCTGGAGTGCTGCCCAGCATTATTTGTTTGGGAACACTGTCAGCGACCTCACACTGGCCTGGCAGAGGTAATTTCCTTGGGTTTCATGTCATCTCTGCCACAGGGGGTCAAAACAGCTTTGTTCATACCTACTGTACACTTGTGTGGGCTCTGAGAAAACAGTGGACTAAACTGGTGATCTTCTTGTAACATGAAATATCAAGAAGCTTATTAGGAAGGGTATGGGGAAAAGGGAGAACTTGTTCAGTTGTTGAGGTTTTAAGGTTGAAAAGCTCCAGCAGCAACTGGATAACTTCTGAAATAACAATGTCTAAATGAAATGGCTAAAAACTAAAAATTGTTTTTGTTTTGACAATACAGTTAATATCATTGGCTTAATGACCACTGTGGTGAAAAGCTATCTAGTATGAAAATACCTCTGTCTTTGCTTAAGTTACATAACATCTCTGGATGTCCCAAAAATGGCTCCAGTGAATTTGGGGAGATGATACTTGTTAATGTTGAGACAGTTATTGTCAAAAGGTAGGAACCAAGGAGGATTTTTTCCTTTTGTGTTTTGTGAATTGGAAAAAAACCCCAGAACTACAATAAATCTTGTCTCTAATTTAAGGAAAAACTCTTTGGGGAAAGTGAAAATGCAAACTGACTGGTCTGAGTACACCTAGACTAGAGTACTGTGCTTTTTAAAAAGTACTTGTGAACTGTGAAAAGCAAGAAGCCCAAGCAGAAGGTCAGTAGAGATTATAGTTTCTAGTACATTTATTTCCTACTTAAATTGCTTCTTTTTCTTTTCTACCATTTCCTGCAGATCTCTCTTTTTTGCCATGTCAGCTGACAGCTACCAGCTCCACACCCATTCCTACCAGGACCCGCTAAGTTCTACTTGTCACAGTCTCTTGAATGTCAACAGTCACCCCCTATCCAAGAGCTCCTCAAATCTGGCCTGTATTGGGCACTCGAGGAGTTTAGAGGAAAGGCAAAACAAACAGGAGCTGAAGAAAAGCCATAGTAGCACCATCTGCCATATCCTGGAAAACAGGAGTGATGCAAGGAGTGTGCAGAGTCCTGGTTGGTCCTTCTCACAGCCTGGGATGATGGGACTTGGATCAGAGGTCCAAACCGTAAATGACCAGTCAGCCAATGACCATTCAGAGAGCAGAACTAAGAATACAAACCATGTTCTTGTCACTGAACAGTCCTCAGCATCCCGAGGAGTGGGGGACACTAAGATGTGTGTAAAAAGCAGCACTGTTCAGAATGTTTCTTCAGCCTGCTTTGTTCACCAGCAGAGCATGTGTAAAATGGAAGAATCAGGAACTGCCCTTCAGAGAAGCCACTCAGACCTAACCTGCAGCTGCAAAGAGCAGACTTACGTCACTCACATAGAAACCAGTGCTACTCACTCCAGCCTAAGCTCTTCTGGTTGCAGGCATGGTCCACCAGTGGCTAGGATGTCTTTCCAAACACAGAGATATGGATCAGAAACAAATGAAAATACATCTCACTACCAAAACCTTGTGACTCATCTTCCAGTTCTTCCTAGAGACCAACAAGTACCCACAAATACCTTTGACAGTGGCAGTATTCCACGTAACACTACTGTTTACACAGATCCTGGAACATTTCACGCTGCTGTTCTAGGACCCCACATGCCTGGAAATGGTTTCCCAAACAGGACAATGTTCAGTCAAGCCCCTGGGATTATTCATGGTGGTCTGACTTATGGTAATATTCCAAACTCTGCATACTCTCCCATGGTGATGACAGTTCACAACAACTCTGTGGGGCCCTGCAGTCTCAGGCAGGACACCCTGAAGGCAGATGCCACCATCCCAGCCTACTGCCACTCCTTGCCCATCCCATCCATACAGCTCGTCCCACGGTTGGTGTGCTCCATTAGTGAGACAGGAAAAGAGCAGGCAGAACCTGGCTACTTTCATTCCTTTTCTGCTTCAGACATTCTGACATATCCTAAGCTGGTGTCTTCAGTAAGTGAATCAGGCCTGGATGCCAAGAAAATCCTGAAGTGCTGTAATGTTCCTGGAGAACAACTGCAACATGCTCAGCAGGAGAGAGCTCCTCCAGAAGCCAAGGCTGCCTGTGTTGCCCTGAGCAGCCAGCAAGGTGCAGACATGGTAGTGACAACTAAGGATATGTGGACTATGACTTCCATGAATGACATAACCAAAGGCCTGAAACCAGCTCTTGAGCGTAGAGATGCCGAGGTACAAACTCTTCCAACCATGGAATGCAAATCAGTGGCAACAAGCCCAGCGGCTGCAGCAGAAGGTCACTCACATGTGTTCCCAGAGGTGAACCTGGAGCAAGACTTGGAGGCCCCCAAATCTCCAGTTCGTGAAGTGAGATGGGATGATGAAGGAATGACGTGGGAAGTGTATGGGGCATCTGTGGATCCAGAAGTCCTCGGGGTAGCCATTCAAAAACATCTTGAGTTTCAAATAGAACAATTCCAGACAGACCCTGCTGCGGCAGCTGAGAAAAGTAATGCGAAGCCACGCCCTGAAAAACCTGGGAAAAAAAGGCATTTCAGAACAATGATGCATTCCCTGAGATATCCAAGCTGTTGTGCTCGCTCCAGTACTTCAGTGGAATGAGCACAGCTGTAGGGTGTAGGATAGTTGTGCTGCTTTTAAATTGTACATTAATGCTGACTCTTAAGTGTTAACGCAGTATGTATGGACAGCCCGTACCAGAATGAATGGAAAAAGTTCAGTGATCATCAAAGATACACTAAAGCAAGGAAAAATCCATGGCTGGACCATATAACAGAGAACATAAGATTATACTTAAATAATGCTATCCAAATGCTCTTGACTGTATTTAATGTAGCACTGTTTTCCTCTATGTTAGTTTTAAACTGTATTGTAAGGAATGAAACTTCTTTTTTAATGATGCATCTTTTTGAAGTAATGATGACTTTTTTCTGTATTTTAATAATTTAAGGTTAGAAAACAAAGTTGGAAAAGTATACTTTAATCAAAGTTCTTAGCTTTCAATCATATTCCCTTAAATTGTTTTGGCAGCTGTTTTTCTGTTAATTTATAATAATCCTGACTATAAACCCACTTTAACTGTAGACAAAAAAACCAAACTAGTGTAATGTTCTATGACAAAGAATTGTAACTTTTTTCTACATAACTGTGAAGTAATTTCAGTGTTGCTAGTCTGAACTCTTCCCTTAGCAAGCTCATGTACAGTTGGAGGATGCTTCATCAACTTTCCAGTTAGTTTGTAGTTATGATGAATTACACTCTAAATATCCAGAACTTACGTTTACCAAGTGATTGACACAAGTGTACAGTGTTACCAAAGATGACTAATGTAATGTGAATTACTTACTGAATGCTTGTTTAGAGACCTGAAACAGAAGCTGTTCAGAGTAGTCTGTGGCACCACCATATCCCACAACTCAAGAGCAGTTTTGGTTTGCTTGTATTAAAAGTAATTTCCAGTGAGTTCTTTCTATGTGCATCTATCCTAAACAGTATTATTTGGCTGTTGCATAAGCCACAGGGGACAGTTTGCACGTAACCTTTGCCTGTCTTGTGTTCCCTCTCTGGTGTGACGTCAAGCATCTGCTGAAAATGAGACCTTGTGTCTTCCCCAAAGTACAGTCCTAAGGTTATTCTGAGTGCCTTGGTAATTTGGGCAGCTTAAAGATTTACTTTCTTCTAAAAACAACTTTGCAAACAAGTGTTCAGTGAGAAACCTGTTATGATTGTGTAATGCAGCCATAGTGCAGGGCCTGTTTGAAGTGAAAGGTTTGTCAAGGAAGCTGAGAATACTATTTCCAGTGTCATATGTGCCTTGGTCAATGTCTAAGATTCTTTAGGAAACGAGATGTGCAATGTTATTTTTCATGAGGAGAGAAGAGAAACATTCATTTGTGTCTCAAAGGAAAATTTGCAGTGTCTGAGAACTTACTGCTGTGGAATTACCCACTCGTACTTCAAATGTGTGTGTTGTGGTTTGTTGGTTTGGTTTGGTTTTTGTTCCAGTTAGTTAGCAGGCTGTCTACAAAATGTTCACTTGACATTTGTGTATGCACCAGAGGCCCTGGTGATCAGGACAGCTTTAAAATTTCATCTAGAAAATCGTTAAATGTAGGACCTGCTAGCTGGAGTGTCCTGTGATGCATTAATTTAATAATGTAGAATGGTTCAAGATCAAATTTTCACTCCTGGGCAAAGTGGGATTTAACAGAGCTGGCTCCTGTGAAACTCACCTTGAGTTCAGGAGGCTTCCTTTAGACCCTGGGACTTTGGCCACAATGAAGTCTGAGCTCAAAATGAGTTTTATACATACCAAGTGTGAAACCACTGGGATATAATGCCTTACTCAGGATGCCTCTACAGCTGTGAGCATCTAAGTTCTGATAATGATTCTGGATGTTAAAATACCTTTTACTGAAGCTTTAATAGGAGAAAGGAAGTAATGAGTAACTAAATAAAATTACTCTGCTCTTATTTAGAGTTTAGCTAAGCAGTTCCTATATTGGCTTTTTTAATGGTCCAGAATATTGTACATTGATTTTTTTCCTTTCTTCAAACATTACACTTTGAGAATTTTAAGCACTATAGGGGTCTAAAGCCTTGTGTTGTCAGTTAGCTTGTCCTTGAGTGTGCAGGAGAATTAAAGATTTGAAGAGTCAAACTAAAGCTTTAAAACAGTGGCGTACCTTCCTCCCATGACCATTGTAATCCATATTTTTAAACTATTTGACATGTGGAATAATCTGTATTCTCCTTCCCACCCCTGCCATTCCAAGCACTTCTCCAAAATAAAGCCCCCAGCTCTAGGAAGGTGATATCATGGGACCAGTATCAAACTGGTCAGAAAGAGAGTTTGCAAAAGGGACTGGAATAATACAGCGAAGTCCCTAGAATGCTTTGGCTATAAAACCTGGAACAACTCTTGTATTTCATACAGTTCTGGTGTAAATTACTTGGTTTATGCATTGGTATGACTTGCTACTACACTAGTCCTAAACATTGATTATCATTCCTGGATGAGAAAAATAAATTACAAGTAAAGGGAAAGGATACCAATGATTTGCGAGTCCAGAAAAACAGATGCTCACTCATTATGGGCATTCTGAATCTTCTGGTTATTAATCAGGGTTGCTGTTACTTACAAAAAATTGTGTTTATGTTTGAGGACTTCCTAAACTTTTGGAAAGGTTTAAAGTACAAGAATATAATGGAAATCTGAGAAAAAAACCCAACAGCAAACACTCATCTTAATATTAGCTACAGAGATAAAACAAGTTGTTCCACTTGTACGATTGGAGCCTTAAAAACAGGGTTATTTGGATTCACTTTGCATTTGGGTTCAATTTAAGAAAACATTTAAATGCAGCCATTTTGTACATTAAGTATTCTCTGTTCAAGTGTTACTCTTGTAAATGTGAGTACTCTGACTCTGTTTTGTAATATTTTCTAACTTAGGAAAATCCAAGTCCATTATAGTCTACTCTTAAGTATAAATAAAGTAGCAGGAAAACTCACACTAGATTTATAACTGAACATAGATGTTTGCCAAGCTAGGGTGAAACCAGGGTGTATTATTTTCTCAAGCCCATTTGAAAACCAGTTTGCATTGCATCATGCTGCCTCTGCTCTCCACCCTGAATGCTCAGGTACCAGTTCCAGGTGAGCAGATTGGGGCTGCCTTTCCCAGGAATCCTCAGGGAGGGATGCACTGACACACTGGGTACTTAACTCTTTTGCCTCAGTGTGCCTTCTTTGCCTTGGAGAACAGCCCCGGTTAATGCAGTATTTTGGATATGTTATGTTGTCCCTAGACACTAACTAATGTCTCTAGAAGGAACTCACTGTACATTGTACATTGATACTTAATGGCTGAGAATGATAATGGGCTGAGATGCTTAGCTCAGTGGCTCAGCACAGATTGAAGGCAATTGATACTAATATCAGTATTCTGTTGAAATAGTCCTGAAAAGGTGTTAGAATAATTCATTTCATTCTGAATTAGTATTTACTGTTACCATTCCTAAAGGAGAGGCCAAAACCTGTCAGACATTTGACACTGACTATTATCATTGCAGTTTCAATTTGAGATAATCTTTGCCTGCGGGGTTAAATACTGAAATAGAGGGTATTATCTCAATGCTTTAAATAAAAACCTTCCGTAGATAAATCAGTTCTTTAAAAAGAGCCAAAACAACAGTTGCTTAGTCATTGTCATATCAGTTACTTTTAAAATAATTTTATTTATTTGTTTGGTCCTCACCTGAACATATTTTGCTTTAGGAAACCCTGCTCCAGAGAAAGCCTATCTTCCTTCCAGATGTAGCTTAAGAAAGTTTGTGTTGTACAGCTGAGCCAAAAGGCCCCACAGACAACACTTTTGCACAGTCCTTTGAGACAGGGGTGAGTGAGAAGAGGGAAAGGTAGTCAGCTGTTCTGTACCAAAATGTAACCAAGATGTTCCAGGGAAAAAGAGCATCTCCTCTGTACAGACAGAGCAATGTGTTTCTTCCTGATCACTTCTCTGCTTATAGCCAGTAAGAATAATGACAGACTGGACTAATTGCATTATTGGATAGACATTTAGTCTTTTAAATCCAAAGCAGTAACGACCTGTCTGGAGATGTGCTGAGGTAAGAGGCCTTCTAGAAGGATGTTACTCACTATTAAAGATTGAATAAGGAAAACAGTGTAGCTTTGCTCTAGGAAAAGTAATGTGTAGTGAGGTTGGGTTAAAGCAGAAGCTCAGAGTGGAGGTGAGATCGAGGGACCCTAGCTCCACAGAGGAAACAGGGCTAGATGTCCTCCAGACACTGCTACTGTCCCCTATCTCAGGAGCTTTTCCAACTGTGAAATTGGAATGTTAATACTTCATTGCCATCTGTTCCTTTCAGACATGTTGAGGTGATTAATTTGTCTTCTTAAGCCCCTTGAAAATGAAAGCAGTTTATTAGTGCTAAGTAATACTGTTAACTGGCAAGAGAGAAAGAGGCAGTATGTGGGTTTATGAGTTGGAAATAAATAATTCTAATCAACTCTCACTGTACTAGTTAAATAACTTAGTGGAACTTGCTGCATCAGTCACTTGTGTCTTTCCCTTTCAGGGGACTTTAGGGGTCTAGGATTAATTTCTAAATTTTATTTCTTTTCCCTCCATTCAGAACTATGGATCTGAAATGAAGAATATAATGTGCCTATTCAGCTTCCTTCCAAAGCCTTGTTATTTACACAGGCCACAAGATCCAGCTGCCCTTGGCAGAACAGAGGAATCTAATGCCTGTGAGCCTGTGTGCAGACCCCTGGGCTGCTTGTGTCTGCAGGTACTGCCTGTCCACAAGTACTGTGTGTCTTGCAAGCCCTTCATGCCTGCTGAGGGAGGGAGCTGTGGTACTTTCTGATGATGCTATAGTCTGGGTCATCCCACTCCCCTGCCCCTCTCCAGGGCAATTCTACAGAGCCATGTGGTTTTCAAGGGAAAGAGATCGGTAAGCTTTGTGGGTGACATGTGGATTAGTGAGAATTTTGTTCCTTTTCTTGCTCAGAAGACAACTTGCAGACAGAAGTTACACCCAGTTTAAAAATGGTTGTGCTCCCTTTTCACCTCTGCCAGCTCCAATGAGCATGTCCATTTTCTGTGGGGTAGCACCCCTGCCACTGGAAAAACCAGCGTCGTGCAATTGTTTCTTTCCCCTGGAGCTCTTTCACCAGACTTGGCACACAGTTACTTGCAGCTTTTACTGCATCAGTGAAGGGAATGGTGCATATCTTTTGCCATGGTTGCTTGGCTTCCGTCTTTCTCGAGCTGTAGAAGTGCTGAGCCTTGAGCTGACAGCCATCACATGTACCAGGGCCAATGTGTTCAGATAGCAGAGTACTAAGCTGTAGCTTGTAAGTCTTTGGAAGCATTAATCCTTTCTAATGTGTGACCTAAACAGATGTCATCTGTCTTATTATCAGGCTTTCAGTGCTGTGCCACTCAGATGGCATGTGAAGGAAGCTTAGAAAACAAAGGGGAGAGACACAAGCAAGGAAACGATTCTGCAGACTTCCATCCCCTTCCAGCCACCTCCTGCTCGCCCACAGGGACTACAGACAACTCCAGTAACAATGGTGTCACGGGTGTGATGAAGGGGAGATGTTGTCTCCCGAGGTGTTAAAGGTAGTGGCACATAAGGAATGTGGGTCAGGCGCTCCGGTGCACTCCTGCTGGCCAGGATTATATCTCTGAGCTCCACCTGGCGCTCATCGCCGGCGGACGGCTCCGCAGGACAGACCCGCTCTTCCTCTCTGCCTTCTTCTGGTCCCTGCTCACCTCCTACAGTTTTTACTGTAAAGCAGAGATGGGGTCACAGCTTGGGGTGCAGTGACCCCTGCCCGAACACCCTTCTGTTTGTGTTTTCCAGCACACATCTGCTGACGGGCAGCTTTTTGTGGTGCAGGAAACACACAGAACTATGCAGGCCTGGGTGCCAGCGCCTGACCTGTGCTGTACTGCCCTTAAAGCGACAGCATTTCTGGTCCTTCCCTTGACACAGACACAACACCCTCAGTGATGACACATGCATAAAAAGTAAGCCTTTTGCCTCCTCTGATGGCTTTTTGCAAGCTTGTAGGTAATTTGTTTACACTGCCTCTGATGCTGGTTGTAGTGCAAACTGGTGCACTCCAGATTGGGACTGGGTAGAAATTCCTGTGTGCAGGTAATTTGAATGCTGTCTTGTGTTCACATTGTCTGGAAAATCCCACAAATGCCATTGCCTCAGAGAATCCAATTTTAGAAAAGCTTCTACATCGATTTAAATTCATGGTGTGATGTTATAATTTGTTATGTTGTAATTTCTTCCTTGTCCACATAGTGATCTGTGTTTTCTACATTTCATGCTTTTTTTCAGCATCAACCTCACTCTAACAGCAGAATGAAGGGTTAATTTAATGTTGTGCTGCCATAGGTGCTTTCTTAAAAAGGATCTTGGGAAAAGATGAGACACACGTTTCTGAGAAAGCAGAAGAGATCTGTTTCGATTGTGTGATGCCTGTTGTTCAACAACCTGCTTTCCCACTCAAATGACAGCAAACCCTAGAGCTGTAACGCAGCCCTTCTGTTCCAAGTCTGCACTATGAGTCCTTTCCTGTTCCAATTTTGACTGGAATATGTGTGTGTATATATATTGGGGGGAGCTGTAAAATGTCTAGTGACCAAAATCACACTGCTGTTTTACTATAGGCTCAATCTATGTTTGTGATAGAACAAGTTTTCTGAAGCAGGTTGAAGCTTCATGAAAACAATTTTAGTCTAGTTAAAATTGTTTCTACACTGTTTACATGCCTCCCTCCCTCTAGTGTGAGTCCTTTGGTGCTGTGCCTGTTATTTCTTGCATTGATAGGTTTGGGCCATAACAAGTAAGAGATTTGTTCACATCTGTGGTGAGACCCTAATTCACAAATGCAACCCATTGGTTCCAGAAGTTCTGCCTTTGGTTAGGCTGGCTGGAGAAGCTACAGAAGACCTTCCTGAGAACCTCTTTAAATGAAAGATGAGTGTGGAGGTAGGTGTAGTCTGTACTTTTGTTCGATGTGAAGTAGGATAGATGAATAGACAGCAATTTAAAAGTTTGCAGAAATTAGAAACCTCTAAACTAGAGAAAGGAAAAAGGCTGTGTGTGGTGTGCAGGAAAAGGCTATTAAAACATCTGTTTACAGTCTATATATGAAACTGTTTGTGTGGGAGCTCAAGAACATTTCGTTTCTCTCTGGCACCGAGGTAGCTCGACACAGAAAGCAAAGATTTAAGGGGAGTAAACACAGCGCAGAGAGCTTTGAAAGTGCCTGCAGGGCACTGAAGCCTTTGGACTTCAGCTTCAGCACAAGCGGCGGCTGCTCCGCTCGGTTCCTTGGGCGGGCTGGGGGCTGAGGTCGCCCTGGGGCCACAGGCGGGACGGGCCCTGCGGGGAGGCTGGGGATGGATCTGGTGCACAGCTGTGGGACCGAGTGCCAGGTCACGGCCTGCCTGGAAGGGGACCAAGGACAGACGTCAGAGAGGATACGTGGAAGGGAGGGTCATGCACCCCGGCTGGCAGGGACAAAGGGAAAACAGTCCTTTTCCAGCGGCAGACCTTGAGGAAACTGGAGATTCCCGCGGGAGCTGCGTGAGGTTCCCTGACGCCTACAATGACCACTCCTCTAGAGTTTCATACTCCGCTTGGGACTGCTGCTGTTTGTGACAGGAGCAGCCGGCAGCTTGTTGGTCTGCCTCGGCTGTGCCGGGCTTGCTGCCCCCCTTATTCCCCCTTTACGCGGCAGGGATGGACTGCTTAATAACTGCGTGGTAGCATTGCAGAACAGGGAAATCACATTCTGGGGCATTTAACAGGGAAGTTAACACCGCTGATGCTCTTCAACTACATTATTACAGTTGTTGAAAGAGGAACGGTCTGAACAGAAAACAGAAGCATTCTTTAAACCCCATAAAATTTGCTCTAAAATAATTGCATCAGAGAATATTTGTCAAGTTCTTTGTGGTTTGAGTGTGCACAGTAGTAGAGTTTTGCAGGCCCATACCTAAGAAATGCAGAAAAAGCCTCCAGTTCTCCACCGAAGCTCATGTTTCCAAGGGATGGGAAGGGACGAATCTCTCTCTGGTCTTCATTTTCACACTGCAGATGAGCAAGGAAGAATGTCTTTGAGTGTGACCAGGGAGTCATTATGCACTTTTGCCAAATCAAGGAAGGATTAGTTTATGCTGCAGAACTATATGTGGGATTCCCATTCAGCAAGAAATAGCACTGAATCATGGGTATAGGCGTGCATTACATGGTGTCACACTTCTTAAGGGAAAAGCTGCAGGCTTTTATCCTCATTAACTATTTCTGATGTGTATGTAGATCCCTTTTATGTATCCAAAATGCTTTTCTTCATACTCTTATTGGAGGCTTATTGTGAACACTGATACACAGTTTTATCTAGTGCTGAGGAACTGCCCACTATATGTCTCCATCTTTGCTGCTGTTTTAACACGAGCAGATGATCTTGTTTATTTTCCCATGAAACTGCATCTCTACCCAACCTTTTGCCTCTATTTTAGTAGACCACCAATTTGCCTTTTGCTTAAGCCGATGTAATTTTAAATTTCTTTTTCTGATCTGCTATGTAGGTTTGTGTAAAAAGGCACATCTGGCATGGCAAAGGGTATGGCTGAGGGAGGAGCAGTGTGTACTGCCATGAGGAATGGGAGGAAAGAGACCATTAAAATATGTATGTGGTTCCTTACCCTTGATATTCCTTTAGGGATAAGATGGAAGATGTATCCAAAGAGCAAATCCTCTTGGAAAGGCATGACCTTAACCACAATGAATCCACACAGAAAGTGTACTGTGCAGAGCAATTCTACCAACAAAAAACCACTCAAACCATCTGGACTATGACAGTGCCTTGGTCAAGCCCTAGGAAGACATGACAGAAACCTGCCATTGTCCACTCTGCCTGCTTGCCCAGAAGAGGCAGCTTTCTTTTCTTGGGAGAGTCCTGCTGGGCAACTGCATGGGCGGACACAACAACACTGCTGGTTTTCCAAGGTCAGGCAGGGTTGGTATTATTTTTCCTTTTAAATCCAAATATGCAGAGAAGGATTATATAATACACCCTGTGTCTCCTACATATTTATACAAGGAAGCCAAGTACCTGAAATGCTGGTTCCTAGGGTAACAGCACATCTGGGATTAGGTGGCTGACTTTCTCTTATGTCAGCACTGAATAGCAAGGTCCTGTTCAAAAGAACGGCTCCTTGGTCTGTGCCCAGAGGAGGAAATGTGTAGGAAATTGTGACTCAGCTACCGCATGTACTCAGCTACTTATATTTCCATTTGAAGTCCTTTCTGCTTGAAGCCCCAATACATTCTCTGCTAATCTTTAAGTGCTGTGCACACACCTACAAAAGGCAGCATTTCACACATATGCTGGCCGGGTGGTCATGGAAAGGCCGAATCTCACTGAATCACAGAATATCCTGTATTGGAGAGGACTCACAAGAATCATCGAGTCCCGCTCCTGAACAGCCACCCCAGGATCGAACCCACAACCCCGGCGCCATCGGCTCCGCGCTCTGACCAGCTGAGCTGATCTCCTCGCCCCTCACCAGCTGAGCTGATCTCCTCACCCCTGACCAGCTGAGCTGATCTCCTCGCCCCTCACCAGCTGAGCTGATCTCCTCGCCCCTGACCAGCTGAGCTGATCTCCTCGCCCCTGACCAGCTGAGCTGATCTCCTCACCCCTGACCAGCTGAGCTGATCTCCTCGCCCCTGACCAGCTGAGCTGATCTCCTCGCCCCTCACCAGCTGAGCTGATCTCCTCACCCCTGACCAGCTGAGCTGATCTCCTCGCCCCTCACCAGCTGAGCTGATCTCCTCGCCCCTCACCAGCTGAGCTGATCTCCTCGCCCCTCACCAGCTAACGCGCGTGGGCAGCGAGGAGTAACTGGATTCTTTTCCCAGCTGGAAAGCGGGATGGCAGTACTGGGAGGTGTTCTGCCGGGCTTCACACTTGTGGAAAGGAAAACCCCAAACCTGTACTGTGTAAAGCCAAACCAAGCCACGTACACTGGGAGATTTCCGGTGGACACGCGGAAGCCCCAAACCGGTGGCTCGGCCCATGATACACGTTCTGTGCTCCGGGGATTTGCCGTGCCGGGTCGGCCGTGATTCCCGGATTTTGGCTGCCGCGTGGAGCAGCAGCAGCAGCAGCACAGCCCCCGCCGCTCCCTCAGCGCCGCCGCAGCCCCTCCGCCGCGCCGGCAGGGGGCGCGCGGGGCGGCGGTCTCGCGAGAGCGCGCGGGACTGGCGCGGGCCGGCGGGCAGGCGGGCGGACGGCGCGGGGCTGAGGGAGCGGCGCGCGGACGGCGGTGAGGGAGCGGCGGGGCCGGCGGGGCCGGGGAGGCGCCCGGGGGGGATCCGAGAGCAATCCCGTAAAGCTGCCCGTAAGGCACCCCGTAAGGCACCCCGTGCCGCGCAGCGGGAAGTGCCCAGGCACCCGGCCTGGATCGAGCAGGTCGGTCGGGAAATGGACGCTCCGCGGCGCTGGGCTCACACGGGACACGGAGACGGGGTTTTGTACTGATCTCGCTCTCTTCGCGTCCCGGAGAGGTTGTGTCGCGAGCGCTCCTAAAGCCACGTCTCTGATTGCAAAGGCAAAGTCTTTTGTTAGCAGCTGCGCTTCTCGGACGTTATATAAGCAGTAAATGTCTGGGTTAGGAATGGTCGGGGTTTTGCCGCATCGTGGTTGTTGAAAGTTTGTCCGACCTGTGTTGTTCGGTGCCGGTAAGTGGTGTGAGCCAGAGCTTCCAGGGGTTTGCTAAGCAGTTTGACAGCTTTAAACTCCGTGTTTATGGCTGGGACTAAAGAGAAAAGCTGTCAGAGGAACAAGGTTGCCTTCCCTTGAGACTTTGGGTAAGGTATGCAGTCACGGGAGCGGAAGAAAGCTGGCAGCCATGTAAAAACCACTGTTCATCACGGTGTAAGTGCATAACATTGGATAGATGGATGTGCAGAGAGCATGGCAGTGCTGTCTTTGGGGCCATATGCTTCACGCAGGGCTAGGGATTTGTTACTTGTTTTCCAAAGGGTTTTCAGTGCAAAAGTGTGGAAGATAATTGTGTTGTAATGTGTAATCTGTATTAAGATAAGTGTGTGTCTTTCCCACTCTGGGGTATTGTCACTCTGGTACTGTCAGTAGTAATAGCATAGAGATTTCAGGCCTTCATATTCAGATACTTTGTGATTTCACTTATATGCCTGTTGTGCATAAAACATACATTTATGATAGATGGAATGAAATGGTGATCAGACTTGTTCACAGCTGCATTAGTGACTTGTGACTGTTCAGAGCCCAGGTCTTGTGAGAGTGTCTCAATACAAGTACTTTGTGCACTGGCTGGGCTATTTTGGGGCTAAAATAGGCAGAAAAGGTAGTCACACATGTTCAGATCTGTGCCACAGACCATATACTGTGCAGACAGGTGAAAACTACCCGAATTTTAGAAAATGTATTTACCTGAAACTTTTGTTACTATTCCTTAAGGTGTTTATTTCACTTTGTCTCTTACTTGGAACTGTTCAAGGTTATTTTTTTTCCTTCACACAGCTTGTAACTTAAAAAATAGGGTGTTATATATTTGTTTTGGAGTAAAATAATCCCCTCATCTGGAGCTGCGTACAGATACTGGCACATTACACAGATACTGAACTGTACAAAGTGCTTGTTATGCTTGGATGTAAATGGGAAGTTCCAGGATTCAGCTCGTGTACTTAGAGTAGTTCACTCCCTGACCACAGCTCCCACGTACCTAATTTGGGAGAGCTTCTTAAGAAGAACTACTGTTTTTTAGTGGGGTAAGATGGAAATCCATGGGGATTTCAGTTCAAACAGGCCAGCTGGTTTAAAGCCACATAAAGACAGGTCAGAGAGGCCTTTGGAGCAGCCTTGTCCTGCCAAATGGAAGAAGTCATTCCACATTTATAAATAGAGCCTGTTCGATGGGAGGCTTCGTTCCCTTTAGAAGCCTTTCCCCAACAAAGGCTCTGCACAGCCATGCTTTTGAGGTGACCCATTTGAAATGGAAAACAATGCTCTTCCCAAGGGCAGCAGGGATGATTGTGCTGAGAGTGAAAGCTGGTAAAACCAGTTTCCTGCTGGCCTGTTTGCAGACTGTGCAGAAGAGGCAGGGTTGTCTCCTCCTCTTCTGCTCCCCAGCCACCAGATACTTAATTAAAAGCTGAAAATTATTTTTCTCCAGTAGTTTCTGATCTATGGAAATTAACACCTCAGGGGTGGAGTGTAGGCAGTCAGGAGGTTGCACAGAGCACCAGGAGAAGTAATACTGTGAGCAGGAGTTGTGGGTGCAGGGTCTTGGGGTGACAGCTCTCCAGCAAGTCAGAAGTCTTCCTGTAAAAACTGGTAGTTGTTTTCCTAGGAACAATAATACCATCTTCCTGCATCATTCAGGCAGTTCTTTTGGTTTAATGGCTATAACATTTTTACTGATTACATGCAGGTAAGGACACCTACATTGCCCATCCCTGGGAGTGTTCAAGGCCAGGCTGGATGGGGTGCTGAGCAGCCTGGTCTAGTGAGAGGTGTCCCTGGCTATGGCAGAGGGAGTGGAACGAGATGATTTCAAGGTCCTTTCCAACCGAGGCCATTCTATGTGCTTTCCTCAGCTGTGTGTGTGAAATTATGGAAGCAAGAGTCGATGTAACAAGAGTTGTGTATGTGTGTGCATGTCATTTTGGTCCTTCCAGGAGCTAACTTGCATCCGAGAGGCTCAGGATTTCCGAGTGTCAGGATTTCCGGCACGTTGCAGGCTCAGTGCTGGATGGGGAGCCTCACTGCTGGGCTGTGCATGGCCAGGGACGGAAGGTTGAGCTCGGCGGCTGGGTCGGCTCGCAGCTCTAGCTCTTGCTGCTGCGTCCGCGCTGGATGCCTTGGCGCTCGGGTCTGCTTTGTTGTTGCATTAAGGAGGCACATTGCCGCGCTTCTGAAGTTGCAAGAAATAGCGGTTTTGTTGCAAAACCTTGAGGTTTCGCGGTTTGAAGTGCTGGTGGGATGCTCGGAGGCACTTGGTGTTTTGCAGAGCGGATGCGGCTCGGCTCGGTCCCCGCCCGGCACGGGGGTCGCGGCCGGCCCCGGGCCCGCCCCGGCGCTGCCGACGTGCGCGCTCGGCCGGGCGCGGTGGCCGGGGAGGGGCGCGGGCTGGGCCACCGCGATAAGGCGAGCCAGGGCTTGGAGCGGAATTTGCAGGGTTGGGTGCGTTCTGGAAAGCATTCCGGAGGCCGTGCCTCAGCGGAGCGGGAGTCTGGGAATGGAAGCCTTGTTATAAACAGGACATTGTGGGATTGCTTCCTGAGCGCGGAAAGTAAGTGCGAGCTTATCTGGTGGGGGGTGTGCATCCCGTGACGCACATAGCGGGGACTGGGGGGACCCCCGTGTGCTTGGAAACAGTTTGGTGGCACGGAAATGGCCAGAACAAGTGAGTGTGTGTTGCTGGCTGTGTGTCTTCTTGCAGAAGTAATTGTATTTTGTTAACTGTTGAGGCGAAGTGTGTGAACGCGGGTGTTTCAGAGCATGTGACCTGAAAACATCTTAAATTCCCAGTGCTATTTGGGAGAAACTGGGAAACAAGGAAATAGGTGCTTGCCCTCACTTAGTTTTGTTAGAGGTTTGTGGAAATTGAAAAGAAAGGTGGATTGGCTCTCATGCTCAACATGGGAGTTTTACTGGCTAATTTTCGACGAAGCCTAAGAAGAGCCATTTTAACAGCAGTTGGCTGGCTGGAGGAATTCATTCAGCATTCATTCTCCCTACACATTCCGGAGAGAGTCTCTTGCTATCATCGAAAAACAGGAAAAGCAACAAACGATAGTTTCAGAGATCATTAGAGAAGCGTGTGCAAGCTTCTTTAATTTGATTGTGCCATTATGGTGTTGCTAATGAAGAGTATGATAAAGTAGGTTAACATAATTTTCACAAGAGTTTTAAGTACATTGTCTATTATGTGAGCAAATATGATAGTTACATTTAGCCTTTCAGACTTTGACTTACGTGAGAATATAATAAATGAATTAATAATCAATATGATTTTTAAAATTTACTTTTGAGTTTACGATAGTTTTTAAGGTGTCTGATATCCTTGTTTTCTTGGCTGGGTGTATTGCTGTAATCTACCTGTTAGATTACATCTGAGGACTAGGGCTCCCGCCTACACTGTTGGCTCCTACCTCCTGTAGGTTGAACATGAGAGTTGAAAAGCAAGATAAAGTCTAAGGAGTGTTGTGAGGAGAAAGGTTAGCTTACCTTTTTTGAACGTGACTAGCATGGTGAAGATGATGAAACCTTACAGAAGTGAACCTGCGAATGAGTTAGGGTGTGCAAATACTGGGACAAAACTGGCATTCATAGCACAGCATGGAGAATTATGTATTTTGGACTTCTGCACCCTGTCTGATTTGGTGCAAAATAACATAAGCTTAAAAATTCCATTTGAGTTCTCTTCTCTTGTATTTGTGCTCTGCAGTTCCTAGAAGATGAGATGTTATGGTGAGGATGGGATTGAGTTGTGTTCAGGGTCTTGGGGTGGCTTCTGTGTCTAGTCCATGTCTCATGTCTGGAGGCACTGGAGAGACAGGAAGCCCATGGTGTTGAGGGAACTAAGGGAGGTGCAGCCTCTGCTCCTGCCCCACAGTGACCATTGCTTTTTCTGTCACCTTGCTCTTGCAAGCCACGCTTAGCCCTCTCCTGTCTGAAACACATTTTAATATCTGTCTGGTGGATCTTGGCTGTAGAAGGATTTTTGGGTTGCAGTTTATATGATCATGAGGCCTGGAAATTGCCGACTAAATAGCTGGTTGGGAACACAAGCTTATGGTTGTCTTGTATTCAAAACTACTTTCACTTCTGTCTAGAGTCGTGGTAAAATCTGTGACATTTTAGCTTGGCACATGTGTACGCTTTAAATCTGCTGGGAATTTCCATAGCTGTCATTGCTGAGGACTTGTTTTAAGTAGAAGGAATACTATGAATGTTTAGTGCTTCAGGAATCCCATGAAACTGACAGGAGAATTCAAACTCTTCGGTAACAAAATAACCCACTGTTGAGGAAAAGTGCTGATCCTTCCCATTTTTACTAAAAATCTATACTATCTTTTCCCCCTTACTTGCAGAATCCTTACCAGTATAACTTCTGTAGAAATTTTGTATTTGAGCCCCTTTTACTTGAGACTATGCCGAAGCTGACTAAGCTACCACAGCTGTGACCAGGACAAAATAATGGGTAGCTGTTAAAAGTTGTGGCCTTTGCAGCTTAGTAAAGAGTGATCTTTGTAGCAACACATGGGCTTTCAGTTGGTGAAACTGTATTGGAATTTTCTCATTTATGGGAGCCAGCTCATTTGCCTGCAGAGGAAAAAAGGGTGACTGAAATATTTCCTGCCCCCGGCTGGGCCATTCTCCCGCAGCTCCAGCATTGCTGCTGAACCTTCCCTTAACCAGCCCCTCAGCTCTGGAGTTTGCTGGCTAGGCATAAAAGCAGGAGGAAGGTGGCTGGCAGGGGAGGATTGCCTAAACTCCTGCGGCTGAAGCTGTTGTCAAATATCTGTTGGTTTTCCTGTGATTGTGCAAATTCTGTGGGCTGAGGTGTTTGAGAGATGGCTGTTGCTCCTGGAGGAGAGCTTTATCTATGTTTAGAAAACTTGCATCTGTGTAGGGTCTTAGGGGTTTTTTTGTTCACCTTTATAGTGAAGTAGAGCAGATGGTTCTTCATATGATGCTGTTCCTCTTCTGTTAAAGAGGAATAGAAACTATTAAGAAATAGTTTTTTCCATTGTGTTTTAGGAACACTTCAAGAATGAGTCCACCACAAGATAGAAATAGAAATTCCTGCAGCAGTGAGACTCTGGCAAAGTGCCTTCAAGCAAAGAAGGACTTGGAAACAGCTATATCTGGAATTGTCAAAGCTGAACAGCAGATTAAAGAAAACTGGCGGGAGGTAATTTAAAATTCTTTATCTTAATTTAAATACTTCTTAAAGATGTTTTAATAACTAACATGACTTCAATGAAAGTTTCTATTATTCCAGAATACTTACTATTATCATGGTGGTCTGAAATTTTCCTAGCGATTCGCAAACACATTGCTGTGTCATTTGGCCATGCTCTTCTTAAAGGTATTCCTGTATTACTAGCTTAGGCATGCAGAATTTCCAAAAGCTGGTGGTTGAAAGATCAGAATAGAGAGAGATTACAAATAACAGTATTCTTTGATACCTCTTTAAAGGTAGCCCTGGAACTGTTACTGATCTGAGTCATGTGGTGCTGTGGGTGACTGGGATGAATTTTTGAGAAATAAATCGCTCTAAAAATACCACTTGCCACTGACAAACAGTAGTTTGTAATCAGTGCAGCACATGCTTGTTCACTCTGCTTGACAGATGTAGAAATGTGCGTGTTCCCTGACAGGTGAAGGCCAAGATCCACAGCCACATCAGCCGGCAGCTGGAATGCCTGCGCAGCCGTGAGGTGTGGCTCTTGGAGCAGGTGGATCTCATCCAGCAGCTCAAAGAGGAGGCCTTGCAGCAGCAGGCACAGCAGCTCTACTGGGTGAGGCTTGGTTGTCGGTTGCTGCACTGGCATTTTCAAGCAAACTTTGTCCTTGCAAGTATTGTCTCACTTTTGATCCTGGAAGCTGAAACAATAATGTGTGTTTTGTCTTCCACGCAGTACTTGGGACAGTTCAATTGCCTTATTCATCAGCTGGAACGCTCCTACAGTAACGAACTGGCAAACCAGATTTCAGTTTGCCTGGAGAGGTAAATAGATTTTATGATGCAAGTTAACACAGTTGGGTTTATTTTAACTTATCAATTGAATCTGATTTTTTATTCTAATAGAACTAATAATAGATCTCACTGTTCCTACATTTTTAATAGTTCCTAGAAATAAGAACTTCAAAAAAGTCTGAGGTAATAAATCAGGACTATAATGAGCAGGAGAGGTACTCACTTATGCAGATTATTTCAAATATTAGTTGTTGATGGCAGCTGAAGTAAGAAGGTGAAACTTGTGTTTTGCTGGCAATTTATTCTATTCTTGGTTTGTAGATAGCCATTTCTTTTTTGTATGCCATATTAAAAGTCTTTTTTGTTACCTAATAACTGCCAAGTAGCTTGAAAGCCTTTTTATGAAATAATGGACTGACTTCCAAAACAGAATGGATGAAGAATATTGTAATTTCTTTTTCTTTCTGTAACTATCACCTTACTCTTTCAGACTGGAAAGTCTTACACTTAAACCTGAAGAGTCTTCCATCTTGAATTTTGAGGCTGACACATCTTACCTTCGCCAAGCTATTACCTCATTTGGTTCCATTAAAACGATGGTAAGCACCAGGACTTCCCTGGGTTGGAATACTTGCCTCAAAGATTTATTTTCAGTAGTGCAATCTATTCCAAGTGCTATTTTTGCTTTTAGTGACAGCTTGAATGGATCCTGTGCACGAGTCATATAATTTTAGCTGTATAATAAATACACAGTGGTTTATTAATTGTTGCATGTAGTTCTCACTTTCCCTCAGTTTAGTTATGTATATGTTATTTTAATGTATTTTGGCAGAGGCTGAGGGAATGACTACTGCATTCTTTCTCTATTCCAGCAAATGAAAATTTGTTACTGTTCTCTTTAGCTAGCAATAGTTAAAGCATTGTAGATGCTTTCTGTTATAGAAGTATTTTGGGATTCTTATGTAAGCAGCATATTTCCTGTATTGTTGGAGACAATTCTGTTAAAGGAAGCAGACTCAAGGTAGTATTTTTATAGTCAATCTTTCTCCATTCTGTTTGTAAATGTTGAGAACATTGTTAGCCATGAAGCACTGAGCAGGTGTAACTGTGCTTTACTTCTGCTTTATTGTAGAATTTGTCCTAGAAACTGGACAAAACGGAGATTTAAATTAACGTTTACTTTTCTTTCAGCAAACCTCAGAGAGAGAGAATGCTTCTCCCTGGTTCCCAGGGCAGAACTGTGCCCTAATGAACTGTGAGCAGGTGAGCTTGACCTGTGTCTGTGAGTGTTTAATTGCATTAGAGGAAAGAGGAGAACTCAAGCATGTTAAGTGAGCTTGAGTAATGGCTTGTGTTTGTTAAGATGCTTGAGTAGCCAGTGGCTGTGGTGAGCAGAGTGATCTGATACTGTAGCTGCTCCAGGAACAGACAGGCAAGAACACAGTGTGAAAGTGTATATGGAGTGTGACTGACAATTTTTTAACTGAATGTTCCTTGATGTTGGAACTATCCAATTCCTATGGGTTTTTTCGTAATTAGAAGGGACTGTGTTTCCTTTTGGTGCAGAAATACTGATGCATGATGCTGAATGCCTGTGTTGATGTTCACCATAGATTGGCTCAGCAATTAGTCTTTCTCCTAACCAAAGACATTCTCTCTCAGCAGCAGACACTGTGTGGGACAGTGAGTGCCTCTCTGGCTGAGTGGTTACTCGGAAGCAGGCCTGTGGGTGTGTGCCAGGCTCCCTATGTTCCCAGCACCAATCTTGAGGAATGGGTTACGCAAAAATGTGTGTCAGAGCCCAGCCAGGTAAACCTTCTGTGCACTAACCTGGTTTTTAACAGGGGAAAACACAGTATCTGATTGCAGGCAGAATGTGGTGGGAATTAAACTTTCTGTAGAACTCTTCATTGTCTCATGTTCAGCTGATGCTTTGGCACTTACTAGCTGAATGCTCCGAGCTCTATGCAAACAATAACTGAACATTGCCTTTCAGTTTTAATAGATGAATTTCAATGTGTCTTTACTAGGATTTGAATTCTTCCAAAGTCTGTTATTTTGAGCAAGCCTGGGGAAATCTAAAGGATTTGGAGAACTGGCTCCTGCACAGTCAGCAATGTGATGTTGCTGGGAAGACAGAGTCCCCTGGTCGCAAGGACTCCACCTCTACTCTCAATTCATCCTTTTCCACTATTGGAAAGGTGGAGGAATTAGAATCCCTTGGACAAGAAGAGATGGACCTTTCTGACTGGCTGCTTACTCCTGACACAGAAAATGGAAGTATTGCTTCAGAGGAGAAATGGAAGAATGAATTTAAACCTTTTAGGGAAGAATGCAATTTGAATGATTGGCTCCTCAAAGCTGAAACATGTACCAGTTGTTGTGGCAGCCAGAGCAAAAGTGTGGAAATTGAGAACCTGGGAAATCTGAAGTGCCTGAATGAGCATCTTGATGGAAAGAAATCGCCCACTACATCTGCTGTAAATGCTTGGCTTCTTCAGCATCCCCAGGCCCCCTTTAAAGTGGAAGATGTGTGCAAAGCTAATGATCTGTGTGCCAGCTTTTCAGAATGTGTGTGTGATGAAAACTGTGGAAAAGAGGCTCTTTGCAAATGGCTTCTGAAGAAAGATGGGAAGGACAAAAACGGAGTTCCAGTCAGCCAGAAAGATGTACCAGACCCTGAGCATGAGAAGACCAAATTTCCTGCCAGTTCCTGGCTTAGCCCCTCAAAGCAGCTCCCAGGGGAACCTGTGAGTGCAGAGAAAGCAGATTATTCAGCAGAGGTCGCAGAACCCTGGAAAGCATTGCTCGAGAGGCCTCTGACAAGCTGGCTGGCCAAGACTGAGCACAAAGCAGAAAGCACAGAAGAAAAGGAGAGTCGGGAAAAAGCAGACAAGAGTTTCAAGAGTCCTTTCCTAGACCTCCTGGCTCCATTCCACCTCCCCTTAAATGTAAACAGTTGGGTGTTGACTTCAAATGACCAACAAAATGCAAACCCACCTCCAGTGGAAGATAAATGGCTTCTGCGCAAGAAAGCACAAGTGAGCGTAAGTTTTTGATACTTTTGTGTCTTATGTGCCAGGTTTATTGCTTTACTGAATTTAATGACTTCCTTTTCTTCCAAAGTCTTAGCTCTTCTGGATAATACTGACTGAAGATTTTCAGGTTTCTCGGCTCTTTTAATGTTTTCACAATTATTAGTTACTTAGCACTAAACAAGTTAATATGTTGTACTAAATGAAGAAAGTATTAATCTCAAAGACTCAAAAATCAGGTTTGGTTTTTTGAACACTTTACAGAAGAGACATGAGAATGTAATTACGTTCAGGTTGGTAATTAAGGTGACTTCTCTTTCAGGACTTTGGCCTTCCTACAGTTTGTGACCTTTTTGCCTGTATGAAACTCAGCGGAGATAACGAAAAATGGCTGTATCGGTCTCCTTTACAGGTAGGATGCAGAATGTATTAGAACAGCTAAGCCTAAACATAACTTGGGGGTACAGAACACAGACACTGGCAGCTAATGGTCATCTTCAGTTCTTTAAATGTGATGTTTAACAGTGTAGTAATTCCCTCCCCATAGACCTGTTTAACAGCTTGGACCATTCTCCTTTGTTATTATTCCTCCTCTCTTGATCACAAGCCAGGGAGGGAATTACTTCTGGTCTTGTGTAAATCTCTCAACTGATGGACACTTGGTAACTTCCATTGCAACTAAGATGTGGAGTCAATGTGTAAATTTCCAGGCAGCTTCTTTCTTATCTCAGTAATGTATTTACAGCTGACATCATGTTTTTCCTTTCTGATGATAATTCTTTGTAGTTGCTTTTGAAATAATGAAAATGGTCCTTAGCAGGAGTACTTCAAACCCTAAAAGGTAGGATACTCAGTTCTAGGAGGAATATTAGTATCACTTTTTTTCCAGGGTATCTTATAGTTGGCTTTTTTTTTCCCCCAAAGTGTTGCTTGCTGTTTATCAAAGTGAATAACCCTATTTTAAATTTGTTTAGATGTGAAGAACTGGAAGTGTTGAAGTCATCCTCTTCCTGCTATCAGTCGCACATCATGCTGAGTGACTGCAGCCAGCTGAGTGCTTGTGTTTTGTGTTAGGCCGTCTGCTTTCTCTTCTAAAATTATAACAAAGATTCCTTATCTAACAGAGTTACGGAGCAAAAGATCCCTTTTTGTTGTCATTGATTCTGAAATGTAAACCCACTGACCATAAGCAATCTGATGCAATAGAGGTGTTAGCAAGTTTGTATCTGTTATTGGGAATACAAGGATCTTTAATGGGTTGTCACTTGAAGTATGTTGAAGCCAGTGCAGGTATAAAGCAGAATCTTCCTGGTGCTGTGGAACATCCACCTTTGACAGTGACTTCAGAAGTGCTGCTGTTCCTTTCAGCTGCTACAACTTTGTCATGCGTTGGGTTCCAGCTTACTTAGGCTGTACCTGGAAGCAATTTGTTTTATGGAGCAGTTGCTCACTGTGGAGGCTTCATTTGCATCTTGTGTTGGTGCAGTTCCCAGCTGAGTATATGTAGTCCAGACTTTGAAAAAGACATGGATTTATGGGACCTAACACTCGACAGGAGACTTACTTTTGTATCAAAACTTTTCTTGTGTATTTTTGAGCCTTTCAGAGAACAGGGTAGGGTGTTAATTTTCATGCATCAGTAGATCAGACCCTACTGTGTCCCCAGCATTTACAAACTATTTGAATGTCACTGAAAAAGCTGTAAAATGAAATGTGTTTCTGTTAGTTCTAGATATTTCATAATGAATTTTTACTGATTAAACCACTGGAAAGCAGGCATCTTAGCCACCTAATATTTAAAGGTAATATTTGGGGAATAAGATACCTTTCAGCAGATTCATGTCATGCTGCTTAATTGGGAAACACTGACGTGGCAACCTGTGGCTCCTACTGATGCAGTTTAAAAGTATTTAATCTGTGGTTTCCATGTGATTATGTATGTGAAAGTGGGGTCCAGTAACTCGGATCTCCCTGAAGCTGTGGATAAAATATGAGCAATACCTCTTCAGATATTTAGCCTTCTGAGCCTGTGGGAAAGAGTGCAAAGATGTTAGATGAAAATGTGGATCATGCCTCTCAGGCTCCTTGGAAAAACTGTGAAGTTCCATTGTTTCTGGTGCAGCTTCTACTCACTTAACAAATTACTCTTAATGACTATGAAAATAGGCCCCCCTTCTCCCCATCCCTGCTGCCTGCCTGGGAATAAAAGTGATTTGAGTTCTTCACAACCCTGTAGAAAATAAATTATTATTAAGATCCGACCTTGGTATCACTCTGCAGTGTGAACACATTCCTGTCTGATTGAGCCTGTGCATTCATTTAAAAGTAAGTTTTCAGTCTGAGAAGGGGAGACTGCACATCTGAAACCAGGCCCTGAAAGGGCTTAACATCAGCAAAACACTTGAGGCTTTTGTACTTTCATAGCCAGGGCTTTCTGCAGGAGGCAGAGAGGTGTTTTAGAAGTTCACTTTCCCCTTCACATGTGTCCTTGTTGCTGCATGGGAAGACTGCACTGTGACTAACTCCAGTAACAGCCTGATCTGATTAGCAGTTGAACTTAATGAAGGTGATTGATGTGCAGCCCACCTCTTCTAATCAATTCCGTATAGTTGTCATTGTGTGCTTCTTTGTCAGTTCATTATGAGCCTTTAAAACTTGGGGGTATGTATTCCTTTACTTACTCAACTGACTTGTTGTCACTAATTGATATTTATGTAAAACATTGATTAGACTTTTCCATTAAAAAGTAATTGCAACCGAAGTGTGTGTTATGTCTCATTTACAAGCTGGTTAACAAAAACTGCCGTGGCAGGTGTCCAGTTTGCCTCTGTCTGGAAGCTGCTGCAGTTGTGCTTCCATCCAGATGGGATTCACGTGCTTTAGTTCATTTCACCACTGCTGGAGCTGCACTGAGCTCCCAAGCAGGGAAACTCTGGTAGCAGGCACACCCTTACACACTTAGTGGGAAATTCCTGTCAGGCACTGCCACACTGCACCTCGCGTATCTCAGTCACTTGTGCTTTGCTCAGCTGTTGGGAGAAATAGAGACTTGGACAAAATGACCCATTTGCTTTTTACCACTCTTGAATACTTCAAGAGGACTAATGGATTTTAGTAGCATGTGGTCCTTTTCTCCCGTGGCTGAAGAACATCTGTGGTCTGGCTGTGCAATTGAAAGTGAGTTCCTCTCTGCCTCCCTGGTGTTTGAGTATCAGCCTCCCTGCATGATTGGTTCCTCCACTGAGGATTTTCCAGTATTTACACTCCACCCTGCATTGTTCATTAAGAGAACATTTACAGCTGGGCCTGGCACCCTTTCAACCGTGATACCTTAAATTTCGTGTGGGGGTGCACACACACACACATTTTTTTAAAGTGGACTGGAAGTTCTTTGTTAGAAGTAGTCACATGCAGAACTCCTGAATGTGTGTCCTGAATGTTTAGCTTTCAAAGACAGGGAAAAAATACTTTTAAATTATCCCAAGACAGGAGGACAGAGTAGCAGGAACAGAGAATGCTATTCATGGGTTCTCAAATGGCTGCACTTTCTTTGAACACGCTGAGATATGTGATCGATGCTCTGTACTGAGGAATGCTTCTTTCCCTCCCACACTGCTGTGGAGCAGGGTGGCCACAGGTTCCTGGGCCACCAGCTCCCTCAAATCCTTGTCCTCAGGCCAGCTGTGGGGTGAGTGGGGCAGCTGTTCCCACAGGGCAGGGAGAGAGGGCGGCTGACAGAGGGGGAAATACCCGTGAGGAACACATAGCAGGTCTTAATCATGCTGGGAAAGTACCAGAAAGGGTTGGGGTACCCTCTGGTGTCCCTGCACTGGCCGGCATTCAACAGCACAGACCAATACTCACAGAGTACACAAAGCTCCACTTAAAACACACCAGTTTCCTATCTAGAATTTATTAAGCACAGGGGTAGCCTTCTGTTAAAGCATACAAAAGGACTTCCCCCCTCCTTTTGAAGTCCCATCTTAGATCACAGGAAACAGACTATGACCACTGCATCATTTTTCTGCCTTAACATACATTTGCTTCCTGCTTTCAAAAGCTGCTTCTGCTTTGAGGTGCCCATAGATTTCCAGCCTAAATAGTGATTTTTCAACAAATTCTTCCATCCGTAAGAGACATCACCTGCTGACTGGGAACGATGGAAGTGGATTTGCTTTTCTGTTCCAGAGACTGAGCAAAACCAGCTTCACAGGATTCAAACCCCCTTCATTATACCTGCTGTCTCAGCTCCCTCACTGGGTGCCACAGCATGGAAAGCTGCCTTTTGGATCTATCAGCAACAATACCACGACTGGCACCACAACCCCGCTCTTCCAGGACAGTCAAGGTCTCCCATGCTCACATTTATGTAACGCTGCATAGAAGGGCTCTAACTTGAACCAAACCCTGTTTTCAACTTGATTTTACATCCTTTTATTTCTACTCAACTTAGATATACTTTTGGTCACAATTTAAAGTAGCAACTTCATACTGATTGCCAGTAAACTGTGAACACAGTATATCATGACACAGAATATTGTAAGCACGTTCTCTGTAATTGTATCATACAATTCACCTCCCTCACTGCCGCCTCTGTGCTGGTTCTGTTTCATAGCTCAAGCTACAGATCACTCCATAGACAAACAGATTATGAACCAAAACTTGTAAGAGCTGTAACACAGCTGTTTCAGGAAAATGCTCTCAGCTCTGCCCTTGAAGTGAGCAGTTCCAGGAAATCTGAGGGCACTGCAGACCAGGTAACGTGCTAAGTTGTTCAAGAGTTAGCCTAGCCTTAAGGTTGTGCTAACTATGAACTTGAAAAGGCTTGTTTCTATATCATCTTGAGTGCACCTGAAGAATTAAATACATTTGTTAAGCTTCACAGTTTTCCCACTTCAGTTAGGGCAGATAGTTCCTGGGTCACATTTTAGTCCTGAAAAAGTTTTTAGAAAACGTAAGATATACTGCAGAGTTCCTGACATTTAAAAAGCCACCCTTGCCCACCATCAACCCCCAAAGCCGTTCTCAGTCCTTCATCCAGCGTGGTCAAGAGTGCAGGAACACAAGTCCAACCAATGGTGACCAAGAAACATGCAGGGAAGGAACTCACTGATGTCAGTGGGGAGAGAAAAAAGAAGAAAGTGCATGTGTATTCCCAATGTCCCATGTAACAGCACTGTGCAGATGGAGCCCACATCACTGCTCTGCAGCCTGCGAGTGGGGCACAGTTACTTTGGTGGTGCAGCCCTCAAAAAAAGTATGCTAGGAAGTCCAGCTCTCACATCACAACAGTAACATGCAGAGCACTAAAGACTGGGGAACATAAGGCTTAACAAAAACTAGCACTGACAAAGGGGGTGAGAAAAGGCCTGTTTCCTTGCGCTACTTTTAAGTGCTCACATAAATCTCATCTAATTTCACCTGGTATTCAAGCAAAGCTAATCAAGTTCAACTGTGAGGGCTCCTTAGCTGGAGCACTTGCTCTATAAAAAGCTGGTCTCAGGTTATTTTCTGCCAACGAGGCTTCTTGGCAAAGTGATATTTCTTCTTGGGAGAGGGTAAGAGCTACCATCTTCCCTTTACTGTTTTTTGTTGTTTTTATTTTGTTGGGTGCAATGCAATTATCAAGAGCTGTTTCAGTAGTGGAAACTCAAATGTAAACTTGGTTTGCATTAAGTTGTCTGCTGACCAGTAAGTTTCCTGTTTTTCCCTTGCTCTGCTTTCCCTGTCTTCAAACCTCTTTAATCATTTACCTGTTTAGTTATTTAAACATAGAAGGAATGAACTGTTATACAGTAACTCTAATTACTGAACTAATTCCCAATTTACTGTTTAACTTATCTGCAAATGACGCTTGGTTTATAGCTTAACACTGGAGAACATGTAGGTTCATCACAGTCTTTGTTCTGCCAGTAACCTACAAATGGTACTTCAGGCAAAAAGTTTCTTGCTAATTAAAAGTCCTGTAATAAGGCATGAGTGGAGTCTTTATACTGCTTGGTTTTTAACTGTTGGGTAAATGAGTTCTGGAGTACCCAAATATTTTGATAATCCACTGGCAGCTGTTCTGCAACAGTAACTGTATTTCATCTATAAACAACCAGATCCTTATTTATTAGAGCAAATAAGGGAGCGAAGTCAAACCATGGTATGCCTCACCATAACCACCCCTCAGGAGACGATCGGCCTGCCTGTCCGCTTCCCCTCCCCACCAACTCCCCCAGGATTTCATCACACTAGTCCTTTAAAATGAATCCATAAACAGGTCACTGGATGCAGCACACTTTTGTCTTACCAGTAGCAGGAAGAGCAAAGGATAGAAATGGTATTGAGTAAGTACCACCCTTTTTATTCTGATGATGTCCCTTTTCATAGCTTGCCTTGTGCTGTCAGAATAGCAAGGCGTGCCCTGTGCCATGGCAACTGGGGCTGTGCTGCTGGGCTGGCCAGGTGAGGCGCTGGGACTGCAGGGAATGCTCTATGGACACAGACCTTACAGGCACCCCAACAAACCTGGCAGCGAGCAGGAGCAGCTACGGGGGCCCAGCGTGCCTGGCAGCTCTGGCCAGGGCTGCCTGGGGAGCATGGCAGGGAGACTGTCTCGGTGGCAGCTGTGTTCACTTGCAGGTCCAACAAACATTGCTGCCTCTCCAGCAAGTGGCTGGCGGGAAGGGCCAGTCCAGCTACAGGACGTCAAGAGGTTCCTCTCAGCACAGCTTCCATCAGTTTCACACTAATTGTAAATAAAATAGCAAGGGGCACCAGATAGATCTCACAACTGATTTGATTGGTGACTAAGCAAGCGTGTCCTCGGCCCTGCTCACAGGGACTGCCGGGCTAGGGAGCCCTTCATGTGCTCCCAGTTGTTGTACAGAGCGTAGAGGCCGGTCAGCGTCAGACCTGCGATCCCACCTCGTGCTATCCCGCGCACTCCACCTGGAAAAAACAAAGCACATTACAGCTCATCAGTGTTACTCTGCAGGAAATAGTCAGTGAACAGCAACTTCCAAGAAGTTATCTAAATCCAGAGGCATCTTAATGAACAGTCCTTTCTTAAGAAACTCTCCAGAAAGAGTCCCTGTGCTTTTTCTACCTCCCTCTCAAACCTGCTGCCAGGCTCAGGTTGATTCTGGCAAATCAACCTCATCCTGACGCTAATTCTGCTGGAATGACTTCCTCTCAAACTGTGTTAGTACTACTGCCTCAGGGAATCACTATGGAGCACTGGAAGCCAAGATGGCTTTTCCCAAGTCCTACTTACTCTATTCCATCTGTCCTTAATACAATTGTTTCTACAGTTAGATATGCTCTCCTCCTGTTGCAAAAACTCCTCAATTTAGGTTTTCAACTGAGGTTTTCAGTTATGGTAACTAGCTCTGGGCAGAAGGAGAAAGGGCAGGAGGGAAATAAGTGAACAAAACAGCAGCTGATACAGACATGACACTGGGCTCCAGAGATTCATTAGGGCCATCATGCAGAACCTATCACTGCTTTTGTGTCTTTGGAATTTTAAAACCTTTCGATTAAAAAAATAGGAAGTAGATGAAAGGGACTAACTGGCAAGAACTCACTAGGGTGTACATTGAACAGCTTTCTTTATTCTTACTTTTATTAATACTCAAAATTATCACCTTGCAATGGTAAAGAGTGAGTCACCCAGGTGACTGAAGTTTCAAGGTGCTGGTGAGCACCTTAGTGTAAGGCAGAAATATAGGGCAAGTTTGGCTACTGCCTGCAGGCAGTGCATCTGGCTGGAGCTGGGAGTCAGGTGGCATCCCACCTCCACTCCATCCATATGAGGACTGGGGTGTACAGGTGCACAAGTAGAGACTTCTGTTGTTCTTACGAAACAGCAAAACACTTCTGTGCCTCAGCAGAGCTCCCAGAATGTACTGTAAATGCACAGAACACCTGGGAGTATGACCCTCAATGCTAGGAAAACTTCAGTGAGTTTGATTCTGCAATGTTTATCATTGTAGCTAAACCAAGCTAGATAATATGTACAGTGTATAGAACAAGGCCAGTTACTGCTGACAGTGAGATAAAAATCCCTGCCTGCTTTAGTGGAGAAACTGGCAGTCCACTTCAGGTTCCTCGAACTTGAAAATAAATGCATCTCAGTAATCAGACAGATTGCCTTTTTTTTTTTTTTTTTTTTTTTCTCTTTCTTTCCATTATGGGTCATAAAGTTGTCTCACAGAATTCCTTTTAGTGAGGCAAGAAGCTGTTGGCATCAGCTAGACTGAGACTGTGTTCCCTGTGCTGCAAGGTTAAATGGGTTTCACTGGAGTTGTTAAACCTCCCATATTGCCCAGGTATGCAATGAAACCAAGAAACTGCACAAGTGGGACCTGGTACTAGAAGCCACGCCTAGCCACAGGTTCTGGGAATTTCATTGCCAGACCAGTTGTGACAATTTGAGAGTTTTTTTTAGGGTATGAAGCTAACTGTGTTCACTGCTGTAACCATTCAGAATTCAACAGCTCTAAGGAAAGCCCTACTGAATATGCTCTATGTGCCTAAATCAGCATTTAGGAAAGCAAATGTACATTTGTGTTTGCTAATTGATACTGAATTTGTTGCACAAAAAGCTTTTCATATGAAGGGCTTGCAGCTGGGTACACAAAACTAACCATGTGCAAGCAATGTCTGGCAAAAAGCCACAGGTGAAATTTAAAGTAGTACTGTTGCAAAACAAGTATTTGAGACAATCTGTAAAAATACTGACTCCTTGTTCCTGCTGAGGTAAATGAATACAACATTAGAGCCCAATTTTCTGCTGTTCATATCAGGATTCAAGAGATCACAGCAGAAACCCCCAAAGGGGGTCCATGGCCATCAAGTGCACAAGGAAACATGGAACATCCCCACAGAATGTGACGCGCTACAGAGCTATGACTATTCCTGTAGGCTCTTCCCTCAGACCCCAGGTTCGATTCCTCTCCTTCCCCCTTAAAATCCTATTCTTCCTATACAAGAACAGGTAGTTGAAGGCTGATCAAGCCTGGCTCCAGATTCTGTGAAGTCAGGGTTGTACAAGAAAGGTGTCATCTTTAATTCAGATTGCTGAGCTGCTTTCTAGCATCCATGTATGTGGACTTAAGATGTGCTGCTCCTACCACAACAAATGTTAGTGTTCTCTTATGCTGAGCCAGCCAGGTAAGGATGGCAGCTCTAAGCCCACTGACAAAGGGTCAAGTTCAGGGCCTAAAGCCATCTGTAGGCCTGCAGACAACCTAGGGACATTGCTGGAGATGTTTCATGAGCAGGGACTAAACTTGCCATTGGTATAGGCGCATGACTGAGAGAGAAAATACCCAAGAAAACATGCAAGAAGTGTTTATTTACCAGTGTTTCTATACTATGCTTCTTCTACAAAATGTTTGGGTTTTTTTCTTTTTTGTAGCAGTTGCTCCTGGTTTCTGAACTACCCACAGTTATTACAAAAAAAAAAGGGAAAGAAAACTTTCCCTAATTGGTCAGATTTACATTTGAATAAGTATGTTCAGGGTTGTGGCAGACTTCAAACAGTAATGCACTTTAGAATACAGCCTCATTGTTGGGCAGAAAATGTTAGGCCCTCTGAGAAAATTACCTTGTTAACAAAAATAGAAACTAAATTCTCCACTCCCCATCCCAGCTGTGTTTGCATGATAGAACACGTTCCCACCCTTCCTCTGCAATTACTCCCTGCAAGCCTTTGATACCAATATTGCCCTGACAAGCCCTGCTGAAACATGGCCGTGTGCCCCTAATCTTGCATGTCCCAGTAAGATAAAGGTTTCAGCTGACAGACACTTCTGGAAGCAGGTATTTTGAGATCAGGCACCTTACACAAGAGTTGAGAAAGACAGATCTGACGCTCTCTAAAAGGGAAATTAGTTCTCTGGCTTCAGCTGCTGCACCTTTTCACCACCAGGTATAGTCCCTCCTCCATGCATTTCGAGTAGGTTCCAGCCATGGCACAGCTCAGCATTCCAGTGCACTATGCCATGGCACACAGCCTTCCAACAGCACAGCTCTGCACTTCATCATAGCAGGGGCCACTCCTAACTGAGCTGCACTTGTCCAGTAGGTAAAACCATGAGGGCAAAATCTTCCCTTTAGCACCTTCCTGTCTCTATTTTTAGAATGTTACTCCAATGCCCTGTGATGTTCCTGGGATGGTTAAAGCAAGAACCATACAACAGTAAACATTAGAAATACCTTAACCAAAACCTCAGACCCACACGCTTATGCTAAACAAAAGAAGAATAATCTTTAAATTGTGATTAGTTTTCTGTCTTTCAATCTCTCTCAGATACTCTGAATGAAAACAATTTCTCTTCCTCCCGGGCTTTCAGGAACAAAAACTCTTTTCAATGGTTTAAAGAGCTTGAGTTAAGCATACAAGGCAATCTCAATTTTGCTCCAAATTCAAGCTCAGTAACCAGACCATCTGAACCATCAAGCAGTCATTTGTTTGAACATCTGTGGGTGGCCTGATGTCATTAGAAACTATCAAGAGTTTCCTCCTGCTGCTCCATGGGGCTCATTTTATGAAATCCTGTAAGTAGTGGGCAAAGTCTGTGGATACAGAAATTACTGAGGAAACTGATAAAACTTCTGTTTGGAAGCAAAATATATTCCAGAAAAGCATGTTCCATTTTCATATTGCTGTAGCTAAGGCAGTATTGTGCTCAGAATACAGAGACAACAAAGCCTGAAAGCGGGAACATTTCCTGTAGCTATTGTGGTATGAAGGCTAAATTAGAAAAAACAGTAGGAATCTACTATTTAGGTTACCAGTTCAGAAGTACTAAAGCTATTGAAATTACTTTGCAAACATGATTAAAATTTGCTGTCTTCTCACTGAGTGAAAGCAGCAGCACCTGACTGACAGGAGGCTACTTCGGCTCCTGTAACTGGCACCTGCAAACCCTGAAAATCCCTGCAGCTCTGAGTTCACTGCTCCTGCAGACCTGGGCAGCACTGAAGGCAGCTCTGCTCTCAGTGGCCACACATGCTCTTAAGACATCAGTCCTCAGGAAACTAAAAAAGCCTCATCGAGCTGTTACCTGTAGCGCTGCTTGTACACTGTCCTTATCTCTTCCTTGTTTCAGATCTCAAACAAAATCCTTTCTCTAAACACCATCTGATTGATAACCCTATAAACTTGTTAAGTTAAAACAGGTTTTAAAAGGGATTCTTAATTTCCAAAATGCCTGATAGCCCTAAACTTAAGTGATGACAAGCAACTTCTTTACTTTTCTCCAAATACTGCAGAAAGTATGATATCCCAGACCTGTACCTGCAGCAGCCCCCACAAGCTCTTCTTTCCCCTTCCCCAGCCAAGAGAAACAAGAAAACAGACCTGTCTGGCCCAAAGAAAAACATGGGCTGGGCTCAGAGAACAGGTTTTTTATAGCTCAAGAAGTTAGTCAGCTAACACAGCTGCCCTGAACTACCACTGGATGTCACAAAACTGATCTTTAGCTCCAGCCAGATTTTACTGCTGGCAATAAAACATTTAGCCCTTAATTCGTAACGTATTGACTCTTCAGGGTTGTGTTCTGAGGCCTTGAAATGACAACTACTACCTTCAGCTATTGCTAGCATGCAACTCCCTTCTTTTCAGACACACACCATTTTCTGTACCAAATTATGTAACGCCTATTGTTCCAAAGGCATGAGATGCTGTACCTAGGATCGGGCTCCTACTGCACAAAAGTAAACAAAGGGATTTAGTTTGCCCAAAGCATTACTTTACTTTTGTTCCTGTTACCCTGAACCTCAAGAAAGGAAAAAATTTATCCAAGAAAAAGAACATCTACAACCTGTGTAACCCTCAGATAAGAGGGTTAGTCTTAATCCCGAGGTTAGTTAACTTTTTTGCTTACTGAAGTCTGTCAGGGATTCCAGTGAGAAATTAACAGCTGTCACACTGGGTCCAAGTTTGTCAAAGGCCAAAATCCCATCCAGCTCGGTATCTTTTCCTGAGCGATCAATCCTGCATGCTTGAGGAGGAGTGCAGGAGCCCCAGCCAGCTGTACTTTGTGACAACTGGAACCATGTGCATTTTCATGGTGGGAGGGAACCACAGTGACAATTGTTTTTGGTTTTTTTGTTACTTTCATAACTAATACAAGTATGAGAAAACCTAATAAATATGGTTGGTTTAGAAAAGAGGTTGAAAACACATGCAAGGAGGGGAAACATTTGTTTTAAGATGTACTTGTGCTTTGTAACATTTATCATAAAAAAACTAATATTAATTTAAGATATTAACTAATATTTATTTAAGATACTAATTTCTGCCTTTGCTTAAAACTGAATGAAGAATAGTATCTTATTAAATGGAAAAGCCATCCTTGTGGACTTAGGATATCAGACCCCCTTTTAGCAAAACTCGAATTGACTGAGTTGCAGTAACATTTTTATTGCATATGTTACTTGCAGAGGAACCCAAAGGGTCTCCTTCTGACTGTTACCCAAACTGAATGTTCTGCACAGAAGTTAAGTGGTGAGCTCAAAAAACAGCTCCCATAAAGTTATAAGACTGGTGTAACAAATTAATATGTACTCTGATTGCTGCATTTGGCCTAAAATCTAGTCAGTAATTGTGGCATTAAATTTAAATTGAAATAAACGTGAAAGTTGGCGATCACTTTGGTCAGATGAATCAAGCAGTAGGTGTTTCAAAACTCCTCACATCAGCTTTCCATTCCCACTCAGGAGGTGTCTGATAACCTAAGCCATGCAGTAATGCTGAGATGGAGCCCAGCTATCACCTGGGACTGAACTGCTTCAGTCACTTCAATGGGGAACTTTCAGTGACTGATGCTGCTGACCATGAACACAGGGAAGGGACTGAATTGCCACTGTCCTCACTTGAACAGTTTTCAATCCTCTCTTATCTTCTCCCACACAGGCTGTGTCAAGTAGCTTTGCACAAAACTGCCCACCATCAGTGGCTTTAGAACGTGCACGTTCTGCTTGACTGCTGGCATTTTGGTAATGATTAACACTTCTACAAGGACAAATTGTGAAAACTGGGACCAGTTTGGGGCAACAGATCTCAGCCTTCACAAAGTCTTCCCACTGTTGTTTTTTTTTTTTTTTTTCCTGTCCACTCATCAAATGCTTCATCATTGGTTTCAGAAATTCAATCTGGGCTTTGCAGTGTACATAGGAGTGTTTTTCAGCAGGAGTGTACATCAGCAGGGCTGCTGATGTGATTCCTCCATCAGTGCTGTGGTTAAACATGAAGTTACAATGAAAGACCTGCCATACATTATCTTGTTTCTTCTTATGTATGATCCTGATCCCTGTACAAAGCAGGAACGATGGAAGTGGAAATCTGAGTGTTTGAACAGCACTGCCTGCCAACTCTATACCCACCTCTTGTGGACTACAGAACAGCCTTGATTTGCATTGGCATGTTTGTATGAGCTGCCAGCTGACACTCAAATATGGAGATTTACAACTCAGTGTCCTTGACAGCTTTTAAATTTTCCACTTCTTAATGCCAACACATGGCATTCCATGTAACACAGGTAATTATTACAGTCTTGATATGTCACAGATGTGTGCTGATCTTTTCCAAGGTTCAAATATTCAAGGTTTTAATGTAAATATAGATACTGATGTAGGGTAAAGGCAGAACTTAGAAGTTTTACCATACAGAATAAGAAAGGGTGTTCTGGCATAAGGTGACAGGAGAGGCAGCAGTTTCTCTGCACTATGGTTCATATGCACAGCACACACTCGAAGTACAATACTGTAATGAATAGAGATTTACTGACTTCATTTGCCTTTATCAGGGCTACTACTAGCTCTGTAGATCTTGTGTTACAAAACAAATGTCCTACCGTGCTCTGGTAATAAAAACTTTAGTAGTGTCAGATGACTGTGCATGTGACTGAAGTAGTTACCTGTGGTTGCACTGTGCCAAAAGAAGATTACACATAATGCCAGCTCTATACTTCTGAAAGGTAAGGGGGATGCTTCTGCTGGAGTATAAGATGACAGTTCTCCTTATTAATAAACTCCTACAGGAAATATTAGGCTTCTATATGCTACCCTTTCCAGCTGCTCTTGGTCATCTGTCATATCACTCATGAAATCTCAAGGAAGTAATGGAATACAGGAGAGCTGTACTGTGCCCTTGCGAAGTTTAAGAGTCTCATATTTATGAAGGCTGCTCAAGCCAATTATTTTTGACTTCAGGTAGTCTAAGCCATCAGGAAAATAAAGTTACTCAAACTGTTTTGCCCCATATATAAAGCTGGCCTTCGGGAACACTTTTAAGACACTGTGGCTCAGTTAGATATGCAAAAGTACATAGGTTAATTCTTGCATTATCTCCTCCATAAAATGCAGGTGAGTTATGCAGCCAAACATTTACTGAGTTACTTAAAACATAAGACTTTTTTCCATGTGGTAGTATCAATCTGTGGTACACAGCAATCCTCTAAAAAAGATGATGCCTCAAATTGTTAAGCTTGGAACATGTGTTAACAGGCATTTTGCTGATGAAGCTCAGACCCTCTCTCCTGCAAACAATTCAGTTTGCAGAAGCAAACTCACCTTAAATCCATGCTGTTCTCAAATAACATTGTTTTGCTGGTTTTGACCACTTTGCAAAGACTAGAGTCCTACCACAAGACAACAGTTTCATGAACGCCTAAGTAATAATTTCAAAAATATTCTCTGTGTGTAGGGTTTTTTGTGGCTCCAGGTACCACTTTCATGTGAATGACTGTCACATTACTCACTTGTAGTAAGTTTCATCCTCATGCAGTCAAGCTCTGTGTTCTCTATGTGTGTATTTCTCCCCTGCCCCCATTCACTTTGGAAGGTAGTTCCCATTTGCCTGCAACCAGTCATGGACTTGAGAAACAATTAGTTTTATCCTGCTATTGCTGAAAAACATGGCTAGGAATGAGGGGGGTATGTATTTTATACAACCTCACCATATATCTGAGGAAATAAATGAGTGTTTCTTCAGTATATATGTATAATGGTCATAACTTGGCTCTCATGGTTACTGTCAGTCCTGGGCAGTTGGAAAGAATCAAATTTAACTCAGCTGGAATTTTGTTTTTGTTCAAGTTTTCCTTAAGTAGCCTTAGTTGTGTGAAACACATTGTGGCTTAGAGGACATTGAGCTAATAGCCATTTTTACACTGTCAATTTTCAGAGCAGGACAGTATTTAGTAAAAATAGTGAGAATCCTAATAAATAGGATAAGCACAAGAGCAGGGAAAAGAGAAATATTCTGCTACTCTACCAGTGCTTTTGTATAGCATTCCTGTCAAGGTTCCAGCAGCTATGGTGTTCAGGTCATCTTCTGCACCTCGTGTTTTTTCAATGATGACTCCAAATGCACTGTAAAGTAGAGCTGGGGGAGAAAAAAAAGTTAAAAAAACCTTCCACTGTCTGAGGCCCAAAGCTTAGAATTCAGGCTTGGTGTAGCATTTAGACTATGCTTTTGAAACACAGATTTTCTGCTTATTTGAAGGGAATCCTCTGCAAAATCCCATCTCCGGTGTGTCTTTTCCAGATCTCTTTCTTTATAGCTATTTCTTCTTTCTAGAGCTATAATTTGGTTATAAAGCAGCATTGTTCATGACAATATGTGATACAAAGCACTGACTGAAGTTTTAAAAAACTAGCATATTTTGCCAGTTTGAATTTGTTTAAAAATTCAGGGTTTAAATGTGTACTGGCAGTTTCATACTGTCTTCTGTGGATGGCATGAAACTAAACCCAACACTTTCTAGGTAGCAGAGAAAACTGCTGTTCATGTGTGACAGTGATGAAACGTTAAGTACAGCATTCAGATCATGCTACCAAGAACTGGAGTACAATGGGCTATGTTTCTTTTAAAAATTACTATTAGAATGCTTTGGATTTGACATTTACAGCTGTTTTCACCTCTGCTTGTGCATGAAATCTTTATCCCCAGAGGGCCTTTTGTTTTGGGATAACTTTAGGGACTGTCATGGAAAGGACTATAAAGAAAAATGCATGGGCTTTTAGTATGGATGCATTTATCATTTATACATTTTGATGAAGGGAAAAGCACTCCCCACCCCATCCTCAGCCCTCATGATATACTCATATTCCATGTTGGCAAAGAACAGTAGAGTATGTCATCATTTTAAAGCGATAAAGACAATGCCATTTAATTCTTTCCTTGCCCTCCAAGAATTTGAAATCTTTCCTTCTGCTAAAAGGCAGTAAATCCTTCATAAGCAACCATAATAATGTCAATGCCTTAACAGCAGCATCGTTCTCCATTCAGCACAGGCAAGGGTATTTCAGCTTGTCTTAGCAGCAAGTAGATTAACAAGAAGGGAAGGAAAAGCTGAATTCAACATAATTTTTTAAAAAAGTTCAGCACAGCTGTTGCTTCTGTTCAGGAACAGAATGACAAAAATTGTCAGTAGTGACAAAAAGAATCTCTGAGGTACAGAAAGGCTGCACAAGGTGAAGTAATATGCAAAAATAATTCAGCTCCTTGAAAGAAATTTCTCTGGTAGCTAGGACAAGATAGAGCTCTACCTGAACCCCAAATATAAGGTTCTGCTTAACTCTGTGATTTTGGAGGCCATATTTTGTAAGAAAAAGAACAATTTGTTACTGGAATGCACAAACATTTTCTTGAGTAATCTTTCTCCAAACACAGCTGAAAAAACATGTTAATGTGTCACTTAAACTGAAACCTTGAACTGCAGTGTACCTCCGTCTCAGTTCTCAGACACGTTTTCATTAGGTTTGGAATTTGAAAAAAAAAAAAAAAAAACCCATCCAAACAAAAAACGGCCTGATAAAACTTATAGGCAACATGTGTTTCTTATGGAAAAAGTGCCATTCTTGCTGTAGTTCAGAATCCTATCTCTAACCATGCCCTCTATACTATGCCTCAAAAGCTAATGCCTGAGATAAATGGCAGCTAATCTGCTCTTCAGAAAGAAGACCGAAATAAAATGTCATAAATGCAACTTAGCCCATGCTTTGATGCATTTCTCTGAAGTCAAGCAGATGTAGACTGGGTTATAACGTGATGTAGTCTCTGATTTAAATATTGCTAACTTCCAGTACAATTTTGTAGGACAACGAGTTCCATCATTATTTTTCTTCAAAATAATTTCATCATTTTGGATTTCTCCTTTCAAAGTGACTGCATCAGTTTTCATTTTTTAAGACTGTGGAAGACTGGGGAGAGGCGAAAAAATCTGTAATCTCTAGGGCATTAGTTATTTCACTGACTTTTATGAAATAATTTCGTTTTTCTGAGGCAACTGATGTGATTTTATTTCATGGCCCCCTCCCCTCCCCACCCAAACCTCAGTTCACAGAAGTTACTTTCTCATACATCAGGCTATTGATCATTTTCTTTTCTCTTTTTTTCTAACCCACATTAGTTGTAAGCAATATTTAGGTTTAGAGTCAGTGGTATCATGAGGGATTATTCTAGCTAATGTACCATCATTTAAAGAATAAATCTTCGTAGTGACTATCATATTTCTTCCCCACATAAACATTTTGTTGACTCTTTAACAGGAAACAAACATCAGGCAGTTGATCACATGACCAGTCTCAATGTAGGTTGTTATTTCAGAAATATTGTATTTTTTGCCTTAAGTTGTGAATTAACTGGAATTTATTAACAAGTAAACATTATCTGTATTTTCTAGTTATTTCTGATATAGCTAGAGTTTGTTTGTAATGTAGTGAAAAGTCTGGGTTTTATTTAAAGGCTTTTGGCTCCTTATGCTGTAAATCCTATTTTAGCTTTTAATTTCCTTTTGATGTCTATTGAACTGCCCTCATGTCCCAAAGAAAAAATCCTGTACTTTTTCCTGATGGATTTAATAATGAAAATTTAGAGAACACTCTTATTCAGATAATACACAAATATGCTTTCCCAACAATTACATCTTTAAATTGCTTTCCCTACAAAGGAATGACTACTTACCCAGTGATCCCAGAGTGTTAGCCCATAACGCTCCTTGCCTTGTCACCATATTTAGAATTCTATAAAGGAGTTAAAAAGGTAGGAAAACCTTTAGCACTCTGTGTTTACATAAAGACAGTGTTTACGACAGTAGGGCTTGTGTGTTTATGCTATACAATTGGTTAATAAAACTGCAATAATGAACTAAAAGCTCTTGAAAGCAAATATTCAGTCCTGTCAAGTCTTAAGAAAATCTTTCTCTCTTTCCAAGGCAAACTTGACTCCCACCAAGACTCAAATTTCTTCCCTTCAAATGACTTTCTAACCTGAGTTGTCCTTCCTTACGTGGTGACTACACACAGCTCCTGGAATGACTGATACACTTATGCAGACTTAGCTGGGTAAAAGGTTTCCAAGAAAGCCTCAGTGCTCCTCTACAAGGACCATGTGGCAGGGAGTGTGGAGATGCCTGAGCAAATGGTGTGGGTAATAAAACAGGTCTGGACTGCCGCAAGTCAGGAAGGGAAGAGGCAGTCCTTGCACTGCCATTTGTCCACTCAGCACCCACCAAAAGGCTGAGAGGTGGGTCTGTGTGTATGGTCTGTGTGTAGGCTTCCAGACTAGCACTAAAGAGGGCAAGAGAACCTCTAGTGCGCTCTCAGGGAAGCACAATGCCACTTCTTCTTGGCACCAGCTGTCTCCAGAACAGTGACAACAGCAGCCAGAAGAAATGACTGATCTTTATCTCCCAGCAGTGTAACACTATCACAGGCATAGTATTGCCCTGGACAGCTGACTACCACTGGAACTTAGTTCAGCATTTAATGTGTGACACTTCCACTGCTTTATGTCCCTTCTGATTTAATTTTCTACTATTTATCCTCATTTTATAATTTTCATTAGGACACAGGTCATTACTGAATATGGTTAGACAATGAACTAAAAAATAATGGAAAACTTCATTTTGAAACAAGAGAAAAAAATGTAAGAGACTAGGGTATTGACAACCTCTCCTTAATTAAAACCCCCATCTTTTAACCTTATATTCATTCTGAATTGGTAAGAAAAATAGTAATTTTAATAACCATGGCATACTGTGAGACATTTTGATGACAAATGAATACCTGCAAAATTAAAATTCATTAAGAAAGAAATCTGTGTACATCAAAGATAAATTTGGATGAAATCTAGCTAGGCAAGTCTGTTCTTTGCACCTGATGAGGGAAAAACAGAACTTAATGCACAGCTGGAAGGTGATGACCTTGAGCAGATCTTTGCCTTGCAGAGCCAGGATAGGAGCAGTGTGAGCACTGACTGCCACCTCCTGGGCTTGACCTGCTGAAGTTTGTGCTTAACATCATGGTTTTGTCCAACTCTGCTCATTCCAAACACCTAAAATACAACTCTGTTCATCTAGAACATTATGAAAGAGCCATAATTATAGTGGTGAATATTTTGATAAAGAAGGGGATGAATACAGAAACAATTTAAAAAGGAGCAGAGCCAATATAAACTGTACCAGGAAATATTAAATTCCTCTTCTAAAATTCCCTTGTTCCCAAGTATTCTGCGAATGAAAATTGTTTTCCCCCAGTTATTCTGTTCCTCTGGTTTTCTATGTCTCTTTCACTTAGGTTTTCCTATAGTATGTCTAATTCACCACTATTTTCAGAAGAGGCATCCTGTTGAAACAACTGTTTCTGTCTTTGCTGTGTTCTTTCAAACAATCAGGTAAGGTGAAAACACAGCAATGTCACGGGTGTTCATGGATACCACAATCCAGAACAGCTCCCCCCATGCAATGCCTGCTCAACAGCATGCACCAGTGTCATCCCTAATGCAAACCCAGGCAGGCCCAGCTTCTACATTTGAATCCTTTCCTGGTTGTGAAAATCTTGGGAAAGAAGGGAGACTTGTGCTTAGACAAATTACAGCAAAAAATAGCTCAAAGCAAACACTGCTGCTTCTGGGAATATTTCAACATATAAAAACACTGCTTTGGCTTTGAAGTAGATTTTTAGTAAGCATCAAAGTAGTAATTATTTCTCAAAATGTTTAAGATAAGTCAGAGGACACACCAATTGTGACAATAAAAAGCAGAAGGTTGAAATGAACGTCACTGTAACTAAAACATGCCATAACTTGATGAAGACAAGTACTGACTCCACTAAAGAAAAAAACCTCCAAACATTTATTTTTTGCGGTATAATCAGATCTAGCCTTGTATAAGCTGGAAGAAACAACTCTGTCACTAAGTACATTTTTTTTTTAGATGAAACACTTACTGTACGTTTCTAGGTTTTGACCATGCCATATTCTGTGTCTCCTTCAAGCCAAGTCTCAAGCCATTCAGTGCACCAAATGCTGCCCCTAGTTGGAATAATACCAGTTATTACTTTTTAAGAAGAAAAAGAATCAACAATACTAGAAGCAAATAGCGAGAACAGAATTCAGTGTATAGACTAAAATCAAGTATCTCTTTATTTAAGACTAGAACAGACAATTCTTGCAGAACAAGACATTTACAACCTCATAAATCACTGCATGCATAGGTGTTACCTGGACAGCTGGGAAAAGTGAAACCCACAACCACCTACCTGTCATACAACATCCTCCAATGGTAAAAAAGGCCAGCTCAAATCTGCCTCGAGTTTTGTTGGCTCCTGTGGGCAAGATAAACTCATCTGTATCCTGGGGGAAAACAAAAACAAATGCTTTTGTATTTTCCAAGTCTAGTTGAAAATGTAGGCCATATTCACTTTTTTCTCTAATCCATGCAATAAACTAAAGATGGATAGAAGTATTTCTGGAAAATTATTGTCTACAGTAGCACAGAGATGGAATACACTATGTGTATACTTTATTAAGCATGAAAAAGGACTGTAAAAAGATAAATTGACTGAAAGCTTTTTTTTCCCCCTAGCTGTCCTAACTTTTTATAAATTACACCAGTCAGCCAAGGAACTCATACTGTGTGGGTTGTTGGTTGTTTTCGTTTTTAATTACTATTTGCTTAATTATTTATTACATCTTGCAGCAGGCAATAAAAGCCTACCAAAAGCCTTCCTGTTGTCTGATTACACAGCACTGTTTGCTCACTGAGCAACCTAGTCCGATACAAAAATGCATTAATGCAGGTTTCCCACTACTCTGATACTAAATGAAAACTGCCTTTCTACAAAAAAAAAGTATTTCCTTGCCCTGAAATAAGTGACCTATTTTGAGGATGTGAAAAATGCAAGGAATACACTAAACACTAGTGATGAAAAGGCATGAAATATGTGGGGTTGGTTAATTTTTTACGTGTCCATCTTTCTCCCACAGGGCCAGGCTTGTGTTCTTGTAAATCAGTGGTCTAAAATGTTAGAGAAATGGCCTAGAGAATGGCATATGTGTAGGGATAAGGTGTGCCAAGGTATTTCTTCAGTATGAGACATTGAAGGTGCCTGTTCTTAAGGTGCTAAAGCAGCAGATCTCTTTTAAGGTTCTGTGCTTTCCACAGTATTATCCACCCCCTACTTAACTGACACGACTCCAACAGCTGCAGGCTCAAGGAAATGCATCCTAAGGGGTTTTACTGCCTCACACTTGACACTAAATGTGAATGCCAATACAGAAAAAATAACTTCTAGAATTGTTAATTCTGTTATCAATAAAATGAACTTATAATATGCTTTCTATCTTCCTTGTAACTAGGCAGCTGGAGAAATTCAGTAGTTAGCGGTTTCTAACAGTTTTCACTTCTGTCCCAAAAGTCAAGATTAAGCAATCCTTGCCTATGTAACATTTAAGTTTCTAGAGACAACCTCAAAAGCCCATCCTCCAGGCTTCTGCCAAAGGCTGACATGCTAATTTGTAACATGTGCTACCTGCTGCAGGCAACACAGCATTGCAGAAAACACCTTGTTCTGTGCCTGCATTCATGGACCAACCAAAAAAGTGGGGTTTAAAGTAATGAGTACCATTGTACTATGGGAAGACCAGAACCAAAATATAAGATTCTCAACAGTAAGGCTGACTTTCCTGCTGCATTCTGAAAGCAAACAGATAGTCTTTAAACACCAGAAGACCCTCACCTCTTCACTTGCACCTTCAGAGAAACCCCAAATTTAAAGGCTAGTAATTTAAGTTCTTCTATTCTGAAATATTAGCTATGCCTTTTTCCTCCAATATTTAGAATCCTAGGAACCTGTGGAGACTGTTTAGTGCAACCCCCATTGTTAAAAGAAGGGTCAGCTAGTGCTGGGCACTCAGAGCCATTCCCAGGTCTTCTGATTCTCTAAGGAAAGAGACCTCACAGCTTGTATGGGCAACTTTTTCAGGTAAAAAAAATAATTCTAACATTTAAAAGGAATTCTCTTTTATTTCAATACACTTGCCTTTTACTTCAACACACTAGGGCTAAACATGATGGGCAGTGAAGTTTTAGAACACAGACTGCAGCCTCTAGTGTTACATCAACAGGTATTTTTAGAACTGTATCATGACACTAATGCCAACACCTTTTCATTTAAAGCAAACTTCTCTTTTGTTTCTAAACTCTATTAGTATACACACACTTAATTCCAAAATCTCTGCTATACCATTTTCAACACGAACATGTTCTCAGACAAACTGTACTAACGAAACAAGACAACTTTAGAGAATGTTTTTGGAAAAAGTCTAAATAATCTCTTAGCTTCTTTCTGACCACTCAACAGCAGCCACAGTAGTGAACCCAGTCCCACCAGAGGCACAGCTGCTGTTTTCTATCCTTATGGGAATGTTACATCATAATCTGGACTACAACAGCTTCTAGCACCCAGAACTGCATGCAGAGCTTCCAGTTACAAAAGAAACAGTGACCCAGAGCAGCATGAAACAAGGCACAGAGGTTAGCAGATACTATGCAACTGTTGACCTTAAGTGCTAATTCTAGAAAATTTCAAGTTCTCAGATAATATGAGCCATATATGTAGAAAAATACTAACTAAATAAAATCATTGACATGCATCCTAATTTGATTAAACATTTTCAGCTACAGCTAATAATTATGAAAAATGAAAACATAGCTTGATTTAACATATTTTTTCCTTATGATGGTCTCATTTTATATTAAGTCATGTTAAGCCGTGTAAGTGTGACAGCTACGTTATTCTGTAGAATAAAATGTAAAGTTTTACTTCACAATGGTCTCCCTTCAGCTGAGTAATGACATAAGGAGTGGTATGAAATTTGCTACTGCTGCGTGATGGCAAAGCCTGTTATCAGGTATAGGGCTTGGCTGAACTGATCAAACTCATCCATCACAGTTCAGAAAACTCACCCATGAAACGAGGGGAGAGATTCTGGCTGTTCTGACTGAAGGGGCTCAGTGGAGGCTGTGAGCAGTGCCAGAACTTGTGTAAGGGGGTGTTGGGCTGTCTGCCTCAAGGCAGGGAGGGAGAGCTCTTTTCAATAACAGCAGGCTTGTATTGACACAACAGCCCTATCCTTTGTATTATCACTGGTCATTTTCTTCTAGATGCCATGCCACTGCAAGCTTTTATTAGGGACAATACTGAAAAAATTGTTTCTTTCCACTGTTCTTCAGTTCAAGACTTCAATACAGAGTGCCCAGCACTGCAGAAGGTTTGAGGTGTTCACGCATGGTCATGCAAACACTGAGTTCGAGTTCAACACAATAAAAACAAGCCACCTTCTCACCTGTACGAGGTACTTGGGGTCCAAGTTTAAATACGGTGACAAAGGGCTCATCCCAGTTACTGAAAGGAAAAGAAAACACAACACTTTAACACGAACTTCCGTAATAACAATTCGCATCCTGTAAGGCAAAAAGGGGCAGATCTCGTGCGAGGCAGCAGGGAAAATTCTGCCGTGAAGTTGCCCAGCTCCTTAAAAGGCGGCACCGGCCGGCAGCTCCCCCCTTCCAGGGAGCGGAGCGGGAGCCGCTGGGGTTACGTGAACACGATGTCCCTGTGACCAGCGTCCGTCAAGACACGCGGCCCCTGCTAAGGCCTGGTACCTCCGCGCCCACCCCCAGGAAGCGCCGGGGGTCGGGATCTGCTTCCCGTGGCCGGGCGGCGGCGGAGCCCCTCGGGGCCGCGTTCATTCCCGGAATCGGCACCGCCACCGATCTCGGTCTCGGCCGCCCGGCCCTGCAGCGGCCGGTGCACAGACACGGACCCCCCGGGCCGGCCCCGCCGGCCGCCCCGGTACTCACGCGGCACCCCGGCCAGGTCGGCGTGCGAGTAGCCAAGCCCGCCGGCGCCGAAGAGGCCGCCGAGCCCGGTGCCCTTGGAGTTCCCGCCGCCCTCCATGGCGGCCCCGCGCCCTCCACCCTCGCCGCCACCAACGGCTGCCGCAAACCGCAGCCGTAAAGCACCGCAAAGTGCTGCCCGACCTCGCTGCTTTGCGGGTCGCCATGGTGACGGGGTGAGGCGCGCCGGCCGCCATCTTGCTGCGAGCGCCGGGCCCCGCTTGCTGGACGCCGCTCGTTCCCGGCCCCGCCGCGCCCCCCGCGCCTTGGGAAGAGCCCGGCGTGCGGGACGGAGGATGCGGACGGGCGGAGCCGCTGCCGCAGCGTTGCGCCGTCCCCGGGGGGCGGGTGCCGGCCGGCCCCGGCGGGCAGGGCGGCCCCGCCGAGGATGAGCGCGGGCTGCGGGCGGGAACCCCCGCGGAAGAGAGCCCGGCCCGGCCCCGGCAGCCCCGGCGGCGGCTCCCAGGGAGAGCGGCAGGAGGGGCCCGGGGGCAGCAGCTCTGCCACCGCCGTGGGGAATAAAGGTTTGTACCAGCCCCGGGGCGGCGGGAGCGGGGCTCGCTGGGGTCTGTGCCGCCCCCGCCTCCTTTGGCCGCCTGCTCGCTGTCGGGGTGCGGGGACGGGCCGGCGGTGCCTGCAGGGCCTGGGCAGCGCTGAACTGGCCCGAGCCGGGAGCGCTGCTCGGCGTCCCCAGCCAGCCCGACCCGCCCGCCGTCGCGCCTGGGGCTGGGTGGGAGGAGGAGGAGGTGACCGGGCCGGGGGCTCCGCCGCGTCGCCGTGTCCCTCTCTGCCTGTCGTGGCATCTCTGCCGTGCTGCTGCCGGCGTGGGCAGCGTTGAACGGCGGGGACCGCATGTGCCTGTGCACCGAGCCTCCCCGGAGCTGCCCTTCCTCGTCGGGCTGGCATTCTCTCTTAACTTCGCTTCCCGGTGCCAGCGTGTCCCCCGTATCCCAGCCCCGTGGTCCGTGCGCGCTGCTTCCCCTTGGGGACGGCTTTGGGTGCAGGATCTTTATATTGGTTTTATGCCTGATTCTTTGCAAGTTTCCACTAACAGTGCAAATCATTGAAGAGAGGTAAGAGCCGCTAAAGGTAGCGTGTTCCGCAAGGGAGGGGACGAATACTTGCTGCGGGAAAAAGGGCTTTCAGCGGGGGTTGTGCCAGGATGTCACACAGGAAAAGCCAAGGGTAATGACAGGAGCTCACATAAGCACGTGGCTGCCAGCCTGGAGCGCTGCTGGCCCGTGGGGTGGGGTGCCTGGTCCTTCTGCCGCCTAACAAAGCTGTGTAGACGAAGTTCCCACGTGGCTACCTTAGTTTTGTTTTCTATTTGGAGCTAACGCTGACAAAATAAAATTTTAGTGCACAGTGAAATACCTCTTTCAGGAATAGAGAGGAGTGCATGGAAGGGGAAAAAGACCACAGACAGACTTGCGGTCATCTGCAACTGATGAGTTAAACCTCTCTAACCCCTGAGAGGCAACTTTGAGTAGATAATAGTTTGGAGTTAGAGGTGTACACTCCTACAGAGTGATAATTTTTAGAAGATTCTTACTTAAGTTGTTTTCCTCAAAGGTAGATTGTAGGGAGTGTTTTGTTTTATGGGAATGATTTGGGGAATCTTGAGTAGAAATAAAGATGCCATTTAAAAAAAAACCAAGACAGCAAAGTCTGTTTCTGCTGTTTATGCTGAGAATAAGCATGTGCTGTCTTTTTGTTGCCTCTTGTTTTCACCACCTTATCTGTAGCAAAAAGCCTTGCTGGAAGTATGAAAGTGATGTGTGTTACATTGGTTGGAGGGCTTATATGGCTGCTCAGATGCTGCAGTTCAAACTAAAGCCGTTTCGTTCTGTTCTGATGCTGCTGCCATCATTTCTATTTATTGTGCTAATGAATAAGTATTTCTTCCTCAGCACAAGTTTAAACCTCAAGAGGTAATCAGCTGCCTTTGAAGAGGTTTATTTGTCCCATGTTTTAACATGTCTCTTCAGGGTTTTTGGTTTTTTTTTTATGGCTGCTTACCTTTAGGCAATTTGGATTAACACTTCAAATGTAAGAAGGTGAAATTTGCTAATCAGAATGACTGCTAGATTTAAGTTTAGTGCATCTTTGGAAATAAAAATATTTTAGTTCATAAAATCTGTCAGCCTGTTATTTTTGTCTGAGTGGGGTGAAGCTGAGTGTTTTTTGAAACACTGAATGGCTGATGATGGCACAGGTATCCTTGTGCTTGGACCCTCCATCCAGCTTGACATTGCTCCCTGGTAACCCAGTCACATGGTGGCAGTTTTGCACTATTGTTTGTGCCATTACAGAAGAACTGAAAATGATTTTAGTATTTTCTGGAGATTACTTCTCATTCTAAAAATTCCGATATCCTCTGATGAGGGTATTTGATAAGCAGCTGTATAAAAGTGTTCAAGGCCTTGAATGTTAGGGAAAGTGTTTATGAAACGATCTCTCTTAAGTTACTGATGGCCTAAGCTGTCTTTCTTACAAGTTACACAATCCCCATTTGCAGAACACAGCTGAGACTTCCCATATTCACTCAGAATCAGAAGAGCCAGATCTGCTTTATTGGTTTTTCAGTTCTGCAAAGCTATTGTTACAGTAAGGTACTCCAGCTGTTGCCCACCCAGTTGAAAGCAGTGAGCAAGCACCTTGCACAGTCAGTGGTGGCTTTCTCTTGGCAAATGGAAAGAAAAGGAATTGAAGCTAGTTGCCAAATTTGCAGAGTATCTTTGAATAACAACAATAAAACTAAACACCCCTTAAACTAATGAAGACTGTTTTCCATTTTTGAAAGAATTGCTTTGAATTTTTTCTCCCTATTCCCCCCCCCAAGTGGCTGCATAATTAGTTCACATGTTGCTGTTCTGTTGAAAGCTTGTCTGAACTGCAACAACACACAGATAAGACTGGAACTGTGTTGTTGGTAATAAATCTGAAAAAAATGTATCCTTCATTATGTTGCTGTTTAGGGGAGTAAGCACTGAGAAGTTTTCAAACTGTTTATGGATGGAGGAGAAAAGAAAAAGTCCTGAGTGCTTATCACTTCTAGTGTGTGCTGTGCTTATATTGAGCCTTATGTTTCACAGTATGCTACATACAAATAAAATTCTTGGATGGGTCCTCAAAGATGCCTTGTTTTCTTCTTTTTTGATTTTAAGTTGTGTCAGGTTGCCTCTTCATTCCAATATTCAGCAGATGTTTTTGGAGCTCACTGTGGTAGTGATTAAAGGTAATGATGGGGGCTAGAAAGTTCAAGTTTCTTTTTTTTCCTTTTTTTTTTAATTCTACAAAATCACTGTGTATTTTTAACCTTTTAACTATATTTTAAAAAAAAGCTGGATGAAACAAATCCCACCATTGACCAAGCCTGGAATTTATAAATATTATTACAAAACCTACAGCTGCTGACTGATGCAAATTAAATATTGCATCACATGTAGTTTTAATACTGCTACTGTCTGGATGCTCTGTATAATAGAGCTGCTAATGAGTGCTTAATTGTAGGTGTTTTTATCTTCACCCAGTACAAGTTATCTTTTTCATATGCAATGATATTGCAGTTTTATCATGTTTCATGTAATAACAGTGAACTGTGGTTTTTCAGTTTGTAAGCAGCAGACAATTACCAGTTGGTTGGAGAATAAAGGACCCAAGACAACGGAGTCCAAAAGGTAAAAAGCACAACATAAGCATGTTCAAAAGTTGTGTTCTTTGAGGGGGCCTGGTGGGAGCTAAAAGTGCAGGTTGCCAGTACAGCTGGCTGAATGGAGGTAGCCCCATTTCTTTCCTTACCTTGGCACATCCTCTTGAGTAACAAACTGAGACATTTTCACTACGAGCAGCTGCCTGGTCCCCGCCATCCCCTCTAAACACCCAAGCCCAAACATATTGCTGACATCGATTACTGAAGCACCTCACTGTTTAGATGAATAAATACATTGGCTCCTGCAAATAAAAAGATGAGAACCTGGAGCAAGGGAAGGCAAAGTGGGAGTGTTGCTTCCATTGGCAGCCAAACACTGGATCAATTTAGTTGTGATATCAGATTATGTCTTTGGTCAACAGTTCTGCTTTTATTTTTGTTTGACATAGGACACTTAACAGTTGCAGATTCTTGCTCATAGTGCTGTGATCAATTCACTGTTTTGCTGTTAATTTACAGACAAAAATCTGTTTTGGTTTGTCTCAGTGGACTGTGATTGTAGTTTAAACATGTGCAGCTTGATTTAATACAGCCAGAATTTACAGGTGCATTGATGTTTTTTAATGAAAGATGTTACAAATTTTTGCTGCTGAATGTTATCAGATAAAGTTTTATATTTTTGGCTAATGTGGTCTGTCAGGAGCAGTGATTGCAAGGCAGCATTAAAATTATACTCCAAAGAATTTAACCATCTGGTGCAGAGGAATATCGGATATTATTTTTCTGTAGTTGCAATTGCAAATGTGCTGTTTTATTTTTCATTGATGTTTGCTAATAAATAAAGATTGAAGTCCGTAGCAGTGTTAAAAACAGCTGGAAAGACTTGTGATAATGATTAATACAGAAGTATGTAGAGCTAATTACAGGCTTAGAGGTTGCACTAAATCAAGGATGTTAAGAGGATTCTTAAGGAGGGAATGAATTATTTTATTTTTTTAAAATTCCATTTAGAGTATTGCTGTTCTGTGCTCTCCTCCATCCCTGCTGACAGATTAGAGCCTAGGCAGCTCTAAGAAGCCTTTAGTTGTGTAAACATTTAATGTGCCTATTGCAGTTAACATCACAATTTTAATTTAAATTTGTCTTTGTGTTAGGTTTAATTTCTCAAGTTGGCAACAGATATCGTCAGTACCTTTAAAGAGTCATTGAGATGGCAGCAGTATTGTAACTCTCGTTTTTGTTCATCAAAATTTGCAGGAATAAATGCCTGCATGGGAATTTAAATTATCAAGAAATAAACCCCGCTAAAATCCTTTTGTTTTCAAATAATCATCCTGTGGATGAAGTTTCAAGCTATCAGCTCTCCTTATCCTGAGTGGTCTTTTAGAAGACGATCTGTTACCATTCATGAAGAGAATTAATGCTTTTAGGAATCTATAATTATTAAAGTGTTCAGTGGCTGAATTTAGAATTGTGTGGTAATTGCATATTTTCCTATTTAGTGTAAATGGGAAGCTGGGCAGTGATCAGGCATACAGAGTTTAGCGTGCTCAGTTTGCACTGGGAATATACTGTGTTGTAACAATACATTCAGGAGAAGATATTGTTCAGAGTGATGTATTCATCAAGACTAGTCAGATTTTTTTTTATATTCATGTGTCTTCTAAGTAATTATCAATACGCTGACACATTAATTAATATCTAAATGTGAAACAACTTTCTAACACCTGGTCATACAAAACTCACTTCATTTCCCTTTGTGACCATTAAGATACATTTCCATCCTGCACTGCCTTACACAAAGACAAATCAGGTTACTTTCCTCTTAAAAGCCCCTGATTTAGTGCATCTTTTTTCTTATCAGTTTGAAATGTATTTTACCCTTGAGCTTTTGAATGGAGTTTTTTTTCAAGAGTCATGGGCTGTTTATAAGAGTAAGGGAGTAAGTAATAGGAGACTGTGGAGCAGAGCTGTGTCCTGCTCTTCTAAAAGATGAATTTGTAGCTCTGAGGGAATGGCCATAACACCATTGATTTCCTTGCTCATTTATTTAATGGATAAAAATGAAAGTTATGGAGGACTCTTATCACAGCTTCTAATTTTTTTTTTCATCTGGAGAAAATATCTAAATAATAGCCTCGTATTGTTTAGATTTGAAAATAAGGATAATGAATGACAGGAATAGATTCCTGAGGTAAGCAACTGGCTGATCATCCTTTGGAGCCTTTAAATGGAAATAGGTTGCTAGTGAGCTACATTCCTTAGTGCAGTAAAACTTGTTGATCCTGATAGTGCTTATTTACAGAGTAGAATGAATAAAAATCTGTACTTCCTATTGTTTGTTTATCATTGTTGCTTAAAAAAAATATGCACAGAAATTTCATTTGGAAGTAAGACATTGAATTCCCTTACTTCTCTTCCACAGCTTACACAGCAAAATTAATAACAATACTGAAGCAAATCCTAAGATGACTTCCATTAAAAAAGATAACTTTTGTGAGCATGATGTGAAAAAGCTAGAGAATACTTGTCAGCAAAATTATGCAAAAATATCTGTGGAAGTTGGTGCAAAGCAAGTAAATTTGCCTCAGACAGGCAGCATGTGTAGCTGGGAGGCTGAGGACAAAGATGCAGTCTTAGATACAGATCCTGTGAAGGGTCTGCAGTCTGGAGACCTCTTTAAAAATGCCAACATTGATCAGATGCACAAAACTGGCAAGCAGAAGGGCTGTGAAGAAAGCAGTGCCACTTGGGCTCAGAGGAAGTTATCATCAGGCCGGGCTTCAAAACCAGGAAATTCAAAACCTTCTTCAAAAGCCATCGAGACAGATGGACAAGTGGCTTCGTGCAATTCACAGAAGCTGAAGAGTTGCAATTCTCTCTGTTCAATGGGTGAACAAGAGGAAGGGGATGTAGTTCCAGAAAGTCCACTTTCAGATGCTGGTTGTGATGCCTGTATCTCTGATCTTGGAGGTCCTGGGAAACTGAGCAAATGTCAGAGCAGTTCAGGGGACTCGCCTGCTTTTGAGAAAGAAAGTGAGCCAGAATCGCCGATGGATGTGGATAATTCTAAAAATAGCTGCCATGGGTCAGAGGCCGATGAAGAAACAAGTCCATTTCTGGATGAACGAGAGGAGATTAATATGTCAAAACCCATAAACAAATCTTTTAGAATTCAATATGGGGATGCTGAATTGGAGTCAAGGAAATCACGTTTTTCTGCCAAGGGCTGTGAAAGCTTTGAGGAAGTAGATAATTCTGTTAAAGAGGATGGCCTGCATACAAAGTCACCTGGGATCTCTCCTGCTCCATCATCAGAATGCAAAGGTGCAAAACAGGGTGTGAAGAGAGACTCCAAAATCACCTCTCACTTCATGAGGATACCTAAAGTTGAGGAGAAAAGGTAGCATTCTGTCTGCCTCTTCATCTGTTTTTTTCATGCTTGGGGATTTCCTCTTTGGTGATAGAATTTCAGAGGCTGGATTGTATAAAGAGTTTTGCAAAATGTATTTAAAGATACAAAGAAAACTGACATCAGATTGAAATAACTTATTTTTAATGGGGCTATGCATGGGGTCCTTAAAGGATATGTTTGTCCAGTGCAATTACAATTCTTACTAGTTTCATTTGTTGAAAACAGTGAATCTATTTTGTTAAACCATCAGTGCTATTGATGCTTTGATTGAAATAGACATGGAAAAATTCACTTTTGAGAGCCATTGTAGAGATGTTTGGGGGTTTTTGTTGATGTTTTTGGGTCTGGGGGTTTTTTTGGTTTGTTTTGTTTGGCTCTATTCATAATTTGGGAGAGAGAAGGACTGGTGGTTACACACTGCAGTAATGGAAATAGGAGTCCTGAACATGGCACAGGACTCTGCATGCCAGGTGTTGTGGAAGGACAAAAGGATAATCTCTGCTCTGAAGACCTTAGGTTTCAGTAGGAGCTGAGAAAGTGAATAAGCATCTAAGGAGTGAGCAGAAACAAAAGGGCTGTGTATTTTGGTATGACATGCAATTATTTTACTTGACTCAAGTCCTTCAAATCGGGCAAGAAAGTAGTTTTGCACATCTTTACTGAGGCATTGTCCATGGATAAACAGACCCTGTTGGGAAGGAGCATGGCTCTGCAGAGGGATATTCTGCCTTGCTAACCCACTGCAGATCTGTGGAGGGGTTTGTCAGCCTGTAGAGAGGAGTGTTTTTGTAGACATGTACTTTGTGTGTTGGGCAGGGGAAAGCTGGTGGTGGCGGGAGTTTTCCCCCAAGTAAAGCTTTGGCCTGAGGCCACAGCAAAGGCTGGCAAATAAACTATTATTGTTGTAACCCTGCAATGGAAGTTTGTGTATTTGCCTACCTGTTTTTTCAGTGCAAATAAAAAGTTTCAATGCATTTTATTTTAACAGCAGGAAAGAAAAGTGTGAATTCAAACCCCAGAGGCCGGGAAGGAAGATTGCTAAATATACACCACCCCCTCTTCCAAGCAACAAGAAATGGTTTGGAACCCCGATTGAGGAGATGAGAAGGATGCCAGTGTGTGGGGCCCGCCTGCCTCACCTGCGGCCCTCAGCCAACCACACTGTGACAGTCAGGGTACAGTAATGCACTGCATTGCCTCAAATCAGAGTTGTGCCTGAAGTGTTCAATAACACGAAATGCCATGTGTTAGTCTTACATTTTGGCATCCTGCTAGTACTGTTTCTTTTCCATACCTTGCATGCAGACTGGGCAACTGATTCTACTGAAAATTGGCTATTCTGGTGCAGAGAATTAGGATATTACGATCCAGAAGAAACATAATAATGGTTTTACTGCCTCTGTCTTGTTAGGGGCAAGTATTTTTCTTCTGCGTGGAGGTGTGTGTGCTTCCTTGACTGAGTTGTAAAGTGTAGGAATTTAAATATGTCTGCAAGTAAAATTGGTACTTCCAACATTTTCATGCTCTGTTTTTATTTTAATGTGATTCTGGTTTGGGTTCAAGACACACAAATGGCTCAAGATATTCAAGATATGGAAAAGACAAAGAATGAAGCAGAGTTTCTAGCAGTTTTACCGCTGCATTTTAGATCAAATCTGGTATGTTTGCCTTTAATCCTTTGGAGTAAAAGGCAGCCTAAATATTGTTGAAATAAAATGTGACCAGAAACCTGTAAGGTTATGGATAAATCCCAACTAAAAGAAAGCCACATTTAGTTTAAACGCGTACTCTGAGAGACTTAGTGCTGCCAAAGGGCTCTATAACAAGTTAGGTCTTCAAGAACATGGTGTTTGTTTTTACTTTTTTTGATGTTCTGTAAGTAAATTTGAATTTGTTCTGGAGTAGATTCGAGGTATTGCTCTATCTATAATGATTTCTCATCCCTTTGAGTGTTAGGTTAAAAATACTACTTCTGCACATGACTATGGGTACATTTGTAACTACATTTTGAATATGTTTGGATGAAAATATGTAGATACTTAAATTAATAAATGAGGATATCTTCAGCTGGTGATTGGATATATAGTAATTGAATATATTACCTTTATTTGAGTGTGTTTCAAGAGGTCTAATGATAAGGTGGCGTTCTTTTCAACAAGTATAATGTTGGATTAACAGATGGATTCTTTTTCTGTGTAGCTCTCAGTGGTGAGTTGGTAGCTTTCCCCTTTCCAGACAGGATGGCTGTACATGAGAACTTTTAAAACTGTATTTTTGCTTACTTTTTATTTCTTCCATTTAAAAACTGAAAGTAGAGTCTGATTTTTTTTTTTGCCTTCTCTTCTGTGTTAACAGGTAGATCTTCTAAGGGAAGGAGAGGTACCTAAACCTTTTCCAACTCACTACAAAGATTTGTGGGACAACAAGCATGTTAAAATGCCCTGCTCAGAACAAAATTTATATCCTGTAGAGGATGAGGTAAGATTAAGTATTTACACTTGTGTAATCAAATAAGTTTGTTTACACATAGATGAGTTTTCATTTTACTGCATTTGCTCAATTGTCAAACTGACTGTGGAATTAGAAAATGAAGTCTGAAAAACTGGAATTTGGGTCATGATGCTTCAGACAGAGCAAAAGACTTTTTTTTCCTTGTAATTATTTTGCCTAGCTAATGATTTGATGATATATATATTTCTGTACTTATATGGACTGTAAACTTGAACTCCTTATAAGTGATATATTTATTTACTTACATATTTTTATGTTATATATTGTGTGCATGTGTGAAGTAATTTGCAATTTCAACAGATGTGAATGAATTTGTAACCACAGTTGGATTATAATACTCTGTCAGGTATTGCTGATAGTGAGGTGTATCTGGCTTGTTCTGCTAAGACGTAGGCAGAGATTAGCTCTGCGTGGTTTGTTGATCTGGTATTGTCACTGCTTGAGACATAAACATACCCACTGAAATACTTCAGACTAGGGTGGATATAATCAGCAAGCGTGTCCTGTAGTAAAAACTCGTAATAGTTATCTATACTTGATTCAGGAATGAAGAATTCTTATAGCCTCCATTAAATACACTCAGTCTTTTCACTGACCAATTTTACAGATGGCAGTTATTAGTAAATGTGTCTTTCTGTTTCAAATGACTCAATCTGACTTTCTTTTGGGTTTTTACTTTAAAGAATGGGGATAGAACTGCTGGAAGTCGATGGGAACTAATCCAAACTGCCTTACTTAACAAATTTACCTGCTCACATGATTTGAAGGTAAGTTTGTCAGTTTGAAATCCAACCTATATGCGTATGAATACATTCAGGTTGTCTGTATACTGCCAGTGATTCTAGCTTGGTCCTATTTGTTTAATCACTTAGAAAAATAAACTATAAAAAAAATCTGCTGTTCAAGGGTCTCCCTAATGAATGAAGTCCTAAGTGTTACCACTGAATTTATTCTGATTATTAAAATGAATTGCCATTTTAAAGTCTACACAAAACTGTTTGTCCAGCAGTATATGGTAGTCTGTGGTAAACATAGCGTGAGGGTTTTGTGTAGCCAGATGGTCAGGGATGCACAGGTGAGAGAGCTGGAAATAGTAACTCTTCGCATCAGTTCACTCCACTAAAATCACAATTCAAGCTGCTGACAAAAATCTGTAGATTTTGGAGACTAATGCTCTTTTGATAACTCTTACAGTAACACTGGCATGAAGTCTTACAGTTACAGTACATTAATTGTGATTTGGTGTGGCTTAGAGTTGTTATTACGTTTTTTTGTGAAGAATAGTGTAGGCAGGGAAGGAGGAGAATGTGAAAGCCATAGATAAACTTCAAATGAACAAATAGTTGCTCCCCAGCAACTGGGGAGACTTCCCTTGATGTTATTTTATTTGGGTTTTTTTTCTTGTGATTTTTTAAAGGGTGGTGGTGTTGTAAATGGTCTATTTAATTTTGCGGTGGTTCTGATTCTTTAAGTTCCTAAACTGATGCAACTTCTGCTATATTGCTTTTATACCTCAAATACCTTTTATTAGTACTTTCAACATGAGCAAGCACGGGGTGAGGAACATTTATGTTTGTTGGGAGATAACGAGCATGCCTTGTCTTGTTTTGTGTTCGGAGAAAAAACCCCATGGACTGAAGCTTATTCACTGCTAAACCCAAAATAGAGGGTTCAGTATCAAGGATTTGCACTATTTTGGCAGGCTCTGTGGCAGGTTTTAGCCACCAGATGGTGCTGTTCCTTCAACAAGGAAATGTCCTTAAATGGTTTTTCTGCCATTAATAATTACCTCTAAGCTCTGTTTTGTTGTGCTTCTTCTCTAGGAGGCCATATTGAGGTACAATGTTGCTTACTCCAAGAAATGGGACTTCACAGCCCTTACTGACTTCTGTGAGAAGGTAAAACAAGTTGATTTAAAATAGAAAGAAAAGTAGTATGAAAGTGACTACTTTGCCTATATGTCTCAATGCTTTTGGCTTTATTTCCATTTTCAAGAGTAAATGTTTGCAGTTGTCATCTAAGTGAGCAGCTATTTAGCTGGTAACTTCAGCTGAAACAATAATTATACTTTATAAACTGGCTTAACTTTAAATTTTATACATGTAATTTGGGTGCTTCAGTGATACCTAAGCTTCCTGGGGGTAAGGTGAGAAATTCCCTTTTCTTGTTTTATGAAAACCAGATTTATTAAGAAATTGTATTAATATTCCCAGTGTATTTTTTTAAGAGGTAGTCTTTTTTCCCTTTTTTGTAAAACTTTAATGTTATATTGCAGTGGTGTTTGTATAGACTGTGCTTTGCTGGTGTAGCAGGAAAATTCTCCTATTTGGTGAGATGGTGAATTTAAACTGTAGAGCCTTTTAAAAATTGGGGTGGGTTTTATGGCTTCAGGTCTTAGGTATTAGCTCTTTCATGGGGAGGATGGAAAAGAGAAATTAATAGTAGGTCTCAAATGCAAGTTGGACTGCTGTTAATGTACATCATGACTGACAATCCGAAACTACGTTAATTAAAGCATAATGGAAGATTAAATGAGATGCAGTAGAAATTGTAGTATTTTTCTTCAACACTTCAGAAGTACTTCTAAAACATACATGCTTGTTTTCTTGGGAGGGGCTTGCTAAGCTCTATTAAGGTTCAGTGGAAACTAAATCTGAAGTGAATTTTGTTAGTTCTGTATGTAAATAGATGTCTGCTTAGGCCATGTGATCAGAGGAGCTGTTCTGTTCTCTCTGTTGCCTGTCTCCATTGCATGTGGGGACTGCTGTTTCACAGAATGAGTTTTCTTTTGCATGCAGCACATTATTATTACTGCTGACAGAAGGCACCTATAAAAATCCCAGTGGTATCATACTTGCAAGCCACGAGAGCTACTGTGCTCACCCATCTTGCAGATTTAGTGCTCCCCCCTCTCATCTCTGGGGTCACTGACGTGGCTCCATGGTAGAGGCTGTGGACAGTCGGTCTCTGCTCCTATTGACTCTTGTGCTAAATGAAATTAACTTGGCCTGTTCAGCTGTTCGCTCGTGCGTTACTGAAGTATACATAAATTAGAGTGTTTTAAAGTGTGAGTGCTGTTCAGTTAAAAATTGGACTCAGGAACATACCAGATTTGCATCATACTGCTGCAAGCACAACTGAGCTTGTCCTGATGTGTTCACACTGTGCCTTTGGGATTTTGGAAACTCTGGGTGATTAGATTCAGAGATCATCAGCCAGAGAGCGTAAGTAATATCAGCAGTCTCCAGAGGAGAGAGAACAATAGGGAAATAAGCTATGGATCGGGCATCAATCTTTCATGAGGATGAAAAGGAAATTTCTGTATCCTGGGAATGATGATTTATTTGTGTGGTTCTCAGATGAAGGGAGGAGATCTGTTTTGTACACAGATTTTAGACCAAGTTAAAAGAGTGTGCAGCAGTATTTTAAATGAGAAACAGTGAAGTGCTTGTGACACAGTCACCTCTTGTAGACCATAGGAGCAAAGTCTTGCCCTGGCTTGCTTTGTTGATTGTGTGGAGTTTAGTGAACAGGACATGGGGAGGGGATACATTTTGCAGAGAAGGGCTTGAATCTTTTCTATTATAAAGGGATGTGTGAAACTTTCCAAGTTTTGTGAATTAACAAGGCATCTGCTTTCAAGGAATGCTTGCAGTCTGTTTAAGTGAGCAGCTCTTGTGTGAAAGTTGATCACCCCAAGACAGACATCCTCTGTGGAAATGACATAAATATACTGGCTGTAGTGAGCTGTAGTGCTTTTGAATTTATTGTATTTGGGTGTTAATGATTAAGGGCTTACCATTGGCCTGTGTATTTTCTTGTTTATCCTATGATTTTGAGGGTACAGAGGAGCTGTTTCAGGTTTGCCCAGCCAAGGTTGAAGGGGTTGGTTAAAAGGACAGCTGGCCTGACTAATCAGCCCAAAGGGAGTGACAGCAGCTCAACAGAAGAAGTGATCACAAATGCATATTAAAAGAAAAAGATTAAAACAGAGTCTGTGATTGTCAGCTATGTATTTATGTCATTGAGCACTATTGACTTTCAGTGCCTGCTTAACCAAGGATTTTGTGGTCTGATTTAGAAGGGAGCTGTGTCTGTAAATCTAGTGATGTCTGTTTTAAGGATTATTCAGATATTACTTCAATATGTCTGTGTTCGGTTGCAAGGTGCCTTTTGTTATTTTATTTTCTGATTATGGACACAGCTTACCTCATGTATTAATCTCTTGAATACTGTCATATCAGTCTTGCATTGAGTTTCCTATTTTAGGTAGTTCCTTGCAAGTTATACTATCAAAATATGCATTATTTTTAAACACTACTTTGTTAGATTCAAGTAAATTTTCTTATAAAAAAAATAATTACCAGTTTCTTGGGCTTAGGTTTATTTTTCCTTAAGATTAAAACACTCTCAGCTTTCTAAACTAATAGGAAATATCATGTATGTGAGCCAAGATTTTTTTCCAGAACAACACAGCCTAGAAGTTCTGCAGTTTGGTCAAAGTGTCGTCAGAAGAGGGAGCCCTCACACTTTTGAAAGGATTCTCTTGCAAGTCAGTTAATGTATGGAAGTAAAATTCCTGTTTGTACAGTGAAGTAAATTCTGAAGTTTTGATTTTTTTCTGTTTCTTTTGAAAATTTCATAGAACTTGTACATAGAACATACATTGTTCTATGAACAAGTTCTATGTGAAGATCTTGGTGACTGTTTACTTCAGACATCTGACTGTTTTGCTGTCCTCCACGGAATTTCCACAGTGTTGTGTTAATTTGTTTTGCCATCTGTCTGTTGATATTGGCATACATGCTTAGGATTTCTTTAAGTTAAAACTTAGTGGATGAAAGTTATTAGTGCTAATATTTTTCTTTGTACGTGCAAAATTCTTGTCACTTGGAAGTCATCCTTGCATCTGTTTTTCCAGAACTTACTTAGAAGCCAGGAAAGAGTGACCAGCAAGCAGAAAAAGAAATGTGAGGAAACCACTATGGATGAAGCTGTACTGGAACACACAGTGTGTTACAGATGAGCTTTATTTCTGGGAGTGATGATGGGTTGGGTGTTAATTACATGCTTTTGTTCAACAGTGCTATGTACTGTAGTAGTTTTTATTTTTCTTTTTTGTGGGTTTGCCATTCCACTTCCAGGCAAAACCAAGTTACTTTTCTTTTTCCCACATGCGTGAAATAAAAAGTCTAGTTAGGTCATTCTAGGATTATGCCCGAGACTAATCTGTGACAACAGCAACTTTATCTAAAGGGAAAAGTAGGGCTCCTATCATTTAAGAGAATCATGGGGTCTGCTGCTTTAGATTGGGCCTGCTTGTGCTGGACATGCTTTGTTTTTATTATATTGCTTTAAAGTCTCTTAGAGCTTAAGCATAATTCTCGTTAATGAGCTCTTCCTCTTGTTGCATGCATCTGCCCTGCCCTTTCAGGAACAGAGGAGTGTTTAAATCTGAAAATGGCATAGACCAAAGATTGAGTTTAGGTAAATCTGTGTGCCATAGGCAGTGACTGTCTCTGTGCTTCTGCAAGTGGTCTGAAAAAGGGATCACAATACATCTTGCACATACAATACGGTGAATCCATAACTGTGTTTTGTTTGTCTGGACTCTTTAACCTTGATCATCTCAGTGGAAAGTTTGGGAAATGGAGCAGATACAGGGAGAGGAGTCAGGAGTGGTATAAAGGTATGTAAAAGTTTCCATATGAGGAATGTCTAAATAAGTTAGGATCATTTCACCTTTTCATCTTAGTTGAGGGACATTAGTAATGGGTATAACAGTACTGTCCAAAAGAAATGTAAGAGAGGGTGAAGAGGAAATGGCTGCCCATTCTTCTAGTACAGCAGTTAAGGGACACCAGATGAGTGTTCCTAGCAGGTAAGGGTATCGACACCAGACAAAAGTAGTCATTGAGATACTGAATAGAGGGCTGTGGAACCCCTTGTCATGGGAGCTAGAGGATGCTATGGCCTTACATCAGGTTTTGAAGGAATTAGGAGAAATTGCTGTTAGAAAGATCTCAGTGATACCCACTGAGATATTTTGATGGACTCTGGGAATATCTGAAACTGATTACTGCAAATGAGGAAGTGCTGCTGATTGCTTGTGTTTCTTGCTGTTTGACTTTACTAGGAATCTTTTGTTAATGTGCTTTCATTGTACTGTTGTTCTGTTGTACTTGGAACTATTATCCATTTTTACATCCCTATGACTTGGCTGGATTGAAGCTGAGAGTTGAGACAAGTGGCCTTGTCCTACATGCAGGGTCTGTCATTGCATAGTGTGCAGTATGAGGTGTTGCTGACAGAAAGGTATGGCATCTATACAGTAGACTCTTTAAAGAGGAAAAAGTACTAAAGGTCATTGACATTTTAAATGCTTGAATCACCTAAGGCACTTATGCCTTTCAAAATTTGCTTTTCCAGGCTCTCTTTAAACCCTTGGTGCCTACTTGACTCAAGTAGGAATACTTAAGGGGGATATGCTATGAGTATCTTTACAAAGACACTCTCCACTGTGTAATACTCAGTTTCCAGCTGTTAGATTTGTTTCTAATGTACAGAAGAGTGTGTGTGTGTGTCTGCAGTGCCTGTGTATGGATGCCTTGTGGTCTTCTTGTCTTTTGGGAAAGCTGTTTGAAGCCAATCAGTCTATTTAATGGCCAGTAATTGCATATTTGCTGTTGATTCCCATGTAAATTCAGTATTCAGGAAATCCTTTTATATTATGAAAGAAGCTGTATAACTCTTAACTTTGGATTTTTCTATGAGATTGAAAGAAAAATGATAACGATGTCTAAAAAGACGAGTTTCTTCCCTGTTTATACTTAATTACAGAGAAGAACCTTCAGCACGAGGGAAGAATGTAGCAGGTACTTTATCTGTGCTTCTCTTTCTTGTTTTCCAGTCAAGCATGAGTTCACTGGTTTTAGCCTCAAAACTGACCGTTAGCAGTTGGGGGTAGTTTGTGGCACAAATCACAGCTTATTCTAAAATCTGATAAAAAGCCATGTAGCAAGAAAACAAAGTCACTTGTCAAACTGAAGGAATATATTGCTCTTTTTCTTCACCCTTTAAAAATAGTCATCTCAGAATTACAGCTGTAATTAGTTTTGATACAAGATTAGATAGAAAAGGAGTTCCATTCCTCACTTTTGTCCACTAAAACTTACATGATGGATGCTCCTGGGTGCTGGGTCCTTTTAGAAGTCCAGAACAGCTGGGATGTGAGACTTTGTTACCTTCTGTTTTTACATGCAAGTCTCTATTTGGAAGTTTTAGAACTTCACTTAAGACCTTTTTAAAATTTTCCATAAATGTAATTTAAAAATGCACAAACTAAGTGATAAGATAAATATGTAAAGAAATTAATTTATAAATACAACTTTTTCTATTTTCCACAAATACCACACATCCTTATTATATATGTTTTGGTCTTCCAAAAGTCTGGTTTCCTTTTCTTGTAAAATTGAAGTTAACTATTGAACTAGAAATTGGTTTTTGTTTTCCTTACCATTTTAATTTTAGCTTAGCAGTATATATATGAGTATGTGCGCATACACTTTCTAAAATACCACTTTTTCTACTGCAGGTGTTGTGTGCAGATTCCAGAATATAAGAGAACATTCTGAGAGTGAGGAGTGATGGAGCTTGTTACAATGAGTCTTGTTCCTGTTAGTCAATGTTTTGCACTTAAGGATAATTAAAATAAATAGAAGAACACTAATATGTTTCACTGAAACACCTAGCACTTGTGCGTTACTGATTGTGGTGCAAACCTGTAAAACCTGGGATAATATCTACAGAATGTGCTTAGTGCATTTTTTGGCCAAAGTGTAGTTTCTCATTTAAATGTATGCTACTGCCTAGTATACTAGCACGTTTGGCCTGAACTTGTTACTTTCAGAAATGTCAGATACAAGTAATTGAGTGAAGATAGAGCATACTAAGTAATAGAGGACTGAACAAAACAATGAGATGTGCAAATATTGGCAGCGTGTCTGCTTCCTCTCTAAGAAGAATTGGTTGCATTTTGAGATAACTGAATAAAATTAAGGACTGTCTTGTCAATGAAATACTCTACTTCAGTTGCAGAATTGCAAACAACCACAGAACCACACACCCTTTGTGGGTGTATAGTCTTGTCTTTAATAACATCAAAATTAACTTGAGAAATTTTTCAAATTACCTGGGCAATTTTAGAAATTATGGTTCCAGTTTTTTTACCATTATTTCAAACTTTCATCTAAAAACAAGACTATACATGCAACATCTGAAGATGATGCAAATGCAGTATAGTCTCGTTGGATTATGGTTGAGGTCTAGATTATCATTCATTTGGAAAAGACCAAACACAAAACACTGCTACAGTTAAGTATGTGCATATCGTGGGAAACCTTTATGTTCTAATAAGGCTTCACCCCACTCCTGCCTCCTTGTGGGTCTTATGAGCCATGTCAGTCTTTCCTGGTTCTTTTGTTGTTTGAATGACTTGCTTGAAGAAGTGATTGCTGTAATCAGTGAAACTGGAATAGAAGGAATTTTTAAGTACCAAATTGTTCTGGTCATTGGGTTTTTGATAAATCATTTTTATAATTGTCTGGACAGTACTAACAGAAGTGAGCATTGTATAGAGATGTCAGCACTACAAATGTAGGCTTTTAAGCAAGAAACAGAATGTCCCAAGGCTGAAAATAGCCTATCCATTGCTCCTTGTTGGATTTTACTTTAGTCCAGATGTTTTCAAGCAATTTTCATTACATCAGATTACCTTTTTAAAATCTAAACTGAAAGAGTCTTTTGAGTGTGCCATGAAGGGTTTTCTTTTCACAGCAGCAGAAAGGAATTTATTCCCATACTGAACAAAAAGGTGAGCTTTTCTGTGGTGGGGGGAATATGCATCTTGTACACATTCAAAACATTAGAAACTAAGCATTGTAGAGGAGAAAGAGCATTGAATTACAGGTTTATTCTTAGTTTCGTGTACTTTCTTGGCAGAACAGTTGAGTATTTCTTAAGTGCTGTTTTGTAAGCACTGTTGCAATGACTGTTGAGTTGGAATTACCAGGGAAAGGATATCTGCACATAGCAGGTGCAGAGATATAATTGTACTGTGTCCCAAGTGCTTGTGGATACTTAATGCTTTAATAGAGATCTATGTAAAAACACATTCTGAGCATCTCTTTCATAGTTTTTCACTGTATTGAGAACTGTTTGAAAGAGAAAAAAACCCTCATAAATATAAAAGTTCTGGGTTTAAAGGCTGCCTTCTGATACTTGCTTTGTTTTGTTTTGGGGTCAGAGGACAGTTGAATAGATTTCTGTACTTCCATTGGATTATGTGTAAGACATTGTTTATCTGTGCTCACCTATGTATCCCAAATGACTAAGAGAAGCTTCTTTTGGTTGTGGGGGGGCTTTCGTAAGCTGCTCTGTGCTTCTGGATTTAAAAAAAAATTTATAATGTATTGAGCAGTTAGAATAAAAAAGCCGCACAAAACAAACCCTGATGGTCAAAGCTTTCAAGAGAAATGCTCACTGAAAAGGTGTACATGTAGGTAGGGAAGTGCTAAAGAGACATTGCCGTTGTTAGGATGACTATGAAGTATAAGTGAAGTGGTTTGTAATGGTATTCCTGGGTTTTTTTCTCCTTCCTTTTCATCTGAAAAGCTGAATTTGCTTATATTGCTTCTTTGGAGAGTTTGTTACTGCTGCCATGCATTCTTTAAAGAGCAGGTTTACAAAGGTGGCAAGGTGTGTACCCTCAGGATGGTCTGAGGGTCTTATTTGGCCAATATAATAGTAATTACTGGATATGTTTCTTTAATTATTGGTCATCTTGAGCCTATGTAATACTGACAGTCAAGCAAAAAATGGTCTATAGATGTGTTAAAATCTGCAATCTGTGTTATCTGCTTGACTTTTTTTTTTTTTTGGCATGTTACAGAAAATACAGTTTTCGTAAGGGTAACAGCTCTGTTGTCTCATGAAGCTTTTCGTGCCAAGGTTTCAAAAGTGGTTGCAAAACATATTTAGTATCTGGTGGCTTTCAAATGCTTCTACACTATGTTTTCTAAAAATGTTTTTTAAATCATAGCAGTAGTAAATATTTTTCCCCTATCACTGTATTCAGAGAGATAAAAGTTTTGAATAAGCCCGGAAACAGATCACTTTTGTAACTTGTGTCAGGCAGGTGAAAGACATTTTATTTTTCCCTCATGTTATAGCTCTGCTGTAGAGACAAAGTCATTGTCCTCTCCACTTCTCTTCTTCCCAAGAATAACTTGAAAGTAGCTAGAAAGTAGTATTTGACTTTTCATCCCAGGACTCTGCCACTGCTTTGGAAATGGTTGTGATGCTTCTACCCATGATAGAATCACTGCAAGAGCATAGAGGTAGAAGTTATTGGTGGCCTGAAGGGTAGTGAAAACGACTGATGAGATTTCCAGTTAGATTTCCAGTTCCTTGGAAGTATAAATGGGGTTTCTAAAACCATTAAGAGGAGATTGAAAAATAAACACGTATTCTTCTCTTAAGATTTTATTTAGAATATTTAAAAGCTTTGGAAACAAAGCAGCAGTTGTTAAGGATGATACACCTGAGAGATTATTCCAGGGCTGGATTGGCAGAAGATGTGAATGAGCCTTTGGGGGGAAAAAAAAATAAACAAAACCAAATTAACCTCTGCCTTGTAAGCTGTCTTCTTTTTTCCTTTTGAAGTGTCAGTTTGTGATTTTGATAAATGTCAGAAGCATTCTTGTTCTCAAATAAGATTCTTCTCTGCATAATCCAGTGTTATGGTTCCTTTCTTCTTTCCTCCAAAGATTACTTTGTCCTTCTTCTTGTTTCTAATCAGACAAGTGCTCAATAAATAGGATGGATTTGACAGCTAAGTGTGTTTCCTACTGAATTAGTCTTGTAAGGGAACTAGAGGAAGCAGATGAGGGTATTCTTTCCTGCAGTTTTGGAAGTTCATTGACATAAAAAAATGGGAACTAGAATGCACACACACACACCACACCCCATGCCACATGTTTTGTCTAGATTTCAGTCTTGTTGATATGTACAGTATTTGACATTACGATGAGTCTGTTTTACAGAGGCATATGAGTTACTGGGCTGCAGCCTGGTGTCTCTGTCTGGCTATGAGTATGCTGATAGTTCTCACACAATGTCTTTAAGTAGAGTTGATGTCCCTGTTCAGAAGAAAAGGCTTTGTAGACAGTACTACTTAGTGAAGCTTGTTTTGGGGGTGTAATTTAAATAGATTAGTTTTTAAAGTCACCCAATAAGAACTTGTGTGGGCCTTTTTGTTGTTTTGTATGTTTGTTTGTTTAGTTGTTTTTCCCCAGCTGTTCCAAATAACAGATTGAGAAAGTCTGCTTTTAGGATTCTGTAATGTTTAAAGGCACTTATGACAAGGATTAGAGGAAGAACGGGAGTATGGATTGCCAGTCTGAGGTTGGTTACTTTCAGGTAAAAGAACTTCAGTGTCATAAACAGTGACTTCATTATTTTGTTGGCACTGGGGAGTTGTAGTCGTAGATTTAGACTTCACCATGTTTAAGTGTTAAACAGTATGCAAAAAGCATGGGACTTCTGGTTGAGACAGGAGAACAAATAAATAAGCAAAGGCTGCTCTGGAGGGAATAGAAAATGAAAACAGCTCCTGCAATAAAGGAGCAGTCACATGTTGTGATTGTTTGAGCACACTCAGGTGTTTAAATGTCTCAAAATCATAGAACCATTTAGGTTGGTAAGGTCCCTAAAGTTCATAGAGTGCAACCATTAATCCAGCACTGCCAAGTCCACCACTGAACCATGTCCCTAAACACCATATCCACACATTTTTAAAATACCTCCAAGGATGGTGTTCTCAGCTTTGAAGTATTTAATGTGCCTCAAAATACCCTATGAAAGTATAAAGAGATCTTTTATTTGAGACAAATTGAAGATAGCGAAGAAGGAAAAAGAAAAAAAAACCTATTCCTGAAATTAGGAGAAAGAACCTACTGTAAAAAGAGTACATACAAGTTTCTTGGCTTGTCTAATTACTTAGTTCAGCATTATCACATCTAACCATATGATATTGTACATTAAAATCATTAGGAAACTTGTTACTGGAAAGGCAGTTCAGTAGTAACTGCAGATGGTTCAGAGCACTGACAGCATGAGGCATTATGGCAGCTGTGAAGGAAAAAGAGGGTCAAAATCCATTAGAATTAGGAAACAAGAGACACATAGTCTGAAGGAAGCACTCTGGTTTTCCTCTTCATCCTTAAGAACATGATTCCATTGGTCCTTGTCCTGCCACAAAAGTTAATATGGGGCTATAAAACCAAACAAATTGAAAGCATTAAGCCATTGCTGTCTTAGTATGCTGGCTGCCTGTTGGCATGATGGCTGTGCCTTCCCATGTGATAGATGGAGCTGTCCAAATCTGTGCACCCTATGTGCAGTTTGTTTGCTTTGATGAGCTGTCAGATTTAGATTTAAACTCTCTACCATCACTATCACCCCATGCTACCTCAGATCCTTCTTATTAGGCCTGTCAGGCATATTCGTCTGCTGCGTTTTGGAGGACTGGTTTATAGTGACAAGAAGCCATTACTTACAGCCGTGTTTAGTCAGGCCTTTTTGCTGCAGGATAAATGTTCATTTTGCTAAATTGCAGTGCAGGTTTGGCCAAGAGCTTGTACCTCTGCTATGGCTCACTGAGCCATTTGCATCTTAGGAATTGGAGCCCTAAGTCCTGTTCATTTAATCAGTCACTCCAGTGAAAATAGTGATGGAATTGCCAAATTATTTCTTTGGTAAAAAGCAAGTCATGCTTTGCAACTCCATAGACTTTTCCCTCAGGGTATAACCCCTGCAGGTGTTTAATTCCTACATATTTTGCATGATTGGAGCACTGAATAAAGTCAACACTGTACTTATGTTTTTGTTTCAAATACGGAAGGAAGCCACGAAGGACAATAGTGCATAATAAGGAAAGAAGAAACTGATCAATTGTTATAAACCAAAATTGCTATGGTACTTACATGTATTTTCCTTTATCAAAACTTGATGACAACCATTTCATATTTTAGAATTCCTTAAGTTCTAAATCAAATGTTAGTTCCTTTAAAAATGGAAACTCAGTCCTTTCTCTTAATGTTTGCAGAGTTGTAGCCTTGAAAAAGTTGTACACAATTAAAAGCACATAGGTGAATTCATACTGACATTCATGTACTAGCAGATTTACTTCCAAGTCAGGTGCTTGTTTTAACAACTTCATTCTGACTAGAACATTCCTGCTTTTTCAGTGAGAAGAGTTGCAACTGATATCTATCTGCCTTTGTAGGCCATTGACAAGGGTCATGACTGGTTCTTTCTCAATTACCACTCACTCTGCACACATCTAATAATGCATGACTTTTTGGTAGGCTGCTTTGACTTGTTACTGCATAGGAGGACTACCCCCACCACCAGGTTATTTTCCTATAGAATCAGCAAGATGAAGGATCTCAGGAAATTGTCAGATGAACACTGGAACTGATGAAATGTGGGATGTGTATGTGTCTGTGTTTTTGAGCAGATAGAGTGAACACATCCCTCTTTCAGCAGCATCAAATATGTAGAATGTGTAATGTCACTCTAAATACACAGGATTTTACATCAGGACAAGTCACTGCTTCCCGAGGAGAGTTTCCCTGTAAATAAATCTTCCCTCAGTTCCGTGACCAGGTGTTCTATGTGCTGATGCTGCGTTCTCCAGGTTGGCATTTGCATTGTGGGATGTCTGCCAGATGTAGATGTGTTGTCAGCACTCCATGTCCTGGAATCCTTTCACTTTCCATGACTGAGTGTTCTTTTTTTTGCTGCTTTCAAAGCCTGAAAAGACTGTCACAGGTAACACCAGGCTCTGTGTTGCACTCAGCATAGCTGAGAATGTGCAGTGATGGTGGGTCTACAAAGCTGCACCTGTGATGTCAAAAGAGGTTGTGAGGGCCAAGCAGCCAGGGATTTGCAGGTGTTCTTTTTCATAGAGACCTCAGAGGAATGTTACCTGTACAGGAGAAGTCTGTGAGCAGACAGAGTAAGCTTTAATTACATGGATGTGGCCATTTGATAGAGAACAGTGCTGAGTTAGGAGTTTCTTGACAAGGTCTGTGAACTCACAATGATCATATTTTTGAAGTAGTGGGGTCCTCATGGCACCCAATACTTTTTAAAAAATCCTCTTCATTTACATGTAAGAATAATCAGAAGTCAATGAGAACACTTCTGGACAGTAACAGCTTCAAATTTTGAGGTTTTTCTTTAGTGGAGGTCTAGTGAGAGTCGTGCATAGAAATACTATAGAAAAGAAAGCATACTCCGGTACATCATTAGAAAGGTAAGAAGGAAAAGTAAGATTTCAGAGTTGAAGAAGTGTCCTTTATAGTTAAGTATTCTGCATCAGAGCTGAGCTGTGCAATTGCTGGCCTGCCTCTGTTTTGGGAAGAAGTTGTCTCATACTATTATTATGTTGTTTTCAAAGAAGCATAGAGAAAAGGTTGAAGTCTTGACAGCTATGACAAAGTCTGGTGCCATAATATGTCACCAAATAAGTGATACTGTATAGTCTGTGGCAGTCAGCAAAGCATAGCAGCCACAATTTAAATGTCAGCTTTAAAAGAGAGGAAGTGTTACCCGAAGGGAAGAGAATATCAGAATTTGACAGCCTGGTAGGCATCTGAGGTTAAATGTCAGTTTTTGAATATCCGTAACTTACATACTCATTTTATGGGTTGAGATCTGAAATTTCAGGCTTTAAATGCTCATGTTGTTACTTTATGGCACTTAAAAACATTGTGCCTAAGAACAAAGTTTCCTGCTGGAGCAGATAATGTTTAAGGTTAGGTCATAATTTTCAGTGTTTGACTTACCCTGTGTAAATACGTAGGTGCATATGCAGCCAGCAACAGGAGAGATGCATCTTGCTCATTTCCTATCTTAAAAATAAATTTACTTTCAGAAGTAATTTGTATATTACTTGGATTCCTCCTCATATCAAATTATTTTCATGTTTCCTGGGCTTGCTGTTCTTTTTAAGTTCTTGTTTCATTTTAAAACTTTAGCCTTCATTTTTCTGCCTCCACAAGCAGCATACATAATGCATAGAAAGTAACTGCGTAGGTCTCGGTGTTGTTATATTTCCCCCCTTTTCCCAAACAGAAGTTGACTGTGCTTTGAGCATTTGTTTGTGTCTTGGTTTCTAACTTCCTGAGTACTCTTATCCCTTTATATTACTTGGAGCAGGAGACAACAGAGCCAAGATACTTCTGTAGTTATTTTAATGATCTCAGAAGAACAGAAGTTGTTAGCCTTCAAACAATATTTTCAGTATTTATGAGGAACAGTGTGTCTTGAGTCGGAGGCACCGTATTTTCCTCTTCTCAAGAGAATTGCCAGTGTCTTTTTTACATTCTGAAGTCTGTGTGAAACTTTCCATTGAAAAGTGAGTTACAAAGCCCTGATAATATGACTAAAATGATCTCTTCCTCTGATTTCACAATTAGACTTAGTGTTGCAGAGACTAAAGTTGCTAATACCTTCATGCTGTTTCATCCATTCTGTCTGCAGCTGGTTTTGTGCAAAATTGGTAGCAAATGAATTTTTAAATCGTTACTTGAAAAATAATACTCTGTAGTTTTAAAGCCACCATTTCAGAATTTTAAGGATTTTGGTCTAGAAACCAGTAGAAAGTAGTGGTCTCAAATACAGTTTCCCTAGATGCGGGGGAAGGAGGGAGGCAGACATCTGAGCTGTGACCTTTGTCTTCTGTTCCCCAGCTGTAGTGCACATTGTGCGTTCTCTGCTCTCTGCTTTTTGCCTTGAATGCAGCATGCAAATCTAACAGCCAGTCACATCTGATGCCTGTATCCACAGACAAAAACTTCCACAGCATAGGAATATGCTTTTCTCTTCTCTTCCCTTCAGTCTGTTCGCTCAGCAGAATGTGAGTTTTGAGGTTTTTGTGCTGTTTCACGTATTGGAGCTGCACTGCTTTATGTTTCATTTCTTTCTATAACCTCCTATCCTAGCTTTTCTTAGAAGATCATTGCCCCCCATAAAGAACTTCTTGCATCTTTGAAGAATAGGTGTGTGATACATGAATGGGCATGTGGGTGAGTTCATCTAAACCCTGGTTGCGGGTTGTTGAGCTCAGAACTGGCAGTTGCAACATAGAAGAGAGATCTTGGACTTGCTCTGAATATATTGCCTTGATAAGCTTTGGCAGCCAAACTTGTCAACAGTGGGCCACACAGCATCAGGGGGGGAACTGAGAACAGGACAAGAAGGGTTTGATGTGCCTTGTTCTTGGGTATAAAAGCTTTGAGAAGCCTTGTGAAACATTGTTGTGCCCATTTGTTTTCAGTGTTGTCAATTCTGTTCTCCCCTTCTCAGAAAGTATGTTAGAAGAGAGGGAGAGGCAGCTGAAATAGTTGTATTGTCAGCTGTCCTACAGGAAGATACTGAAAAGATTTCAGCTTCAGCATGTGGAACCAGCTGGGCTGCACCTGTTACGTAATCTGTTGGCTGTAATTCTTGAGGGAACATAGTGGGGATGGATGGCAGAAAATGCCCAGAATTGCATCCTGTTGCATAGGAATTCCTGTTGCTGCTGCAGAGGCCCACTGATCTGAGCCAGGAGTGCATTTTATCTGTCTTTAATAGGAGGATGTCGCAGGTACTTGTCTCGAACTATGACCTAAATATGAAATTTGAGTAAATCATTCCAGTATTTTTGTGGTTAAGTAGTGATTTTTCAGATGATAATTTGGTTCATTGCCTTGGAAAGAGTCAAATGATAACTTATTCAGGCTTCCTTTAAAGGGCATATGGTGACTTGTTTTCTCAACTGCAACTTTTGAGACTTGTTTCTATATCTCAGTCAGTGGATTATTGCAAGGTAAATTCAGTGAGGCACTACTGTGAAAATGCTACAGATTTGGCAGGAAGCTAAGAGGACCTATTCTTTTCTTACTTCTTTTGCATGAGTCCTGTTTTCATGAACTTTTTATTCAATCGTTATTTCTGAGGTAAAAAGCTTTTTTTTTTTCTTCTTTCAACAGGTTCTTGAAGATGCAGAGGCTCAACATCTGTTTCAGTCCATTCTTCCTGATATGGTCAAGCTGGCACTCTGTCTCCCTAGTATCTGCACCCAGGTAAACAAACACAGCTAGCAAGTCCTCTGTGGCAGACCACTTCTCTGCAAACTGCAGCTGATGGCTAAGGTCAAAACATCAGGGTCATATTATGTTCATAACAAAAGCTGTAATTTTTGTGTTGAATGCAGATGAGACCTAGGGAGCATAATGGACAATACACATCTGGAGTTATGTAATAGAATGTAAAAAAAAGTAAATCTCACTGTCACAGTTTTAGCCTGAACTTCAGTAACACTTTCCTTTCTATATGCTGAAGTTGCTTCTTGCATTATTAAATGAAATGACCATGCGACATTTCAGGTTGTAAAATCACACTTAGAAACTGGAACAACTGAATAATCTGAAGCCATCTAATTTTCTATTTTAGAATGTTTTTAACCTTAGAAGTGGTATTTTCATAAAGCTTTCATTTACTTGGGAACATACTTTAATCTGTTTAGAGCATATAGTACTTGCACACATGCAAATCTTAACTAATTCGATATTAATGTTATGGGAGTTAGTTCTGTAAGGAGTAAAGCTGATAAAAGTGAGTAGGGCTGGTCAAGTGAGGATGTATGGTAGGTAACCTATTAGCAGGGTAACAACAATTTGTGAACTCCTTTGTTACCATTTTCTAAATTGATTCTGCTGGGGATCAGCAGGGAAAATCTCTCCCTAGTTTGTTATGCTACAAGGGTCCTGAAGTAGATACATAATTTCAAGCTATGAATATTTCTTTTTTTTTTTTTTGCTGGTAACTTGATGAGGGAAGTTGTTTGAAAACACTATGAAGTTTCTGAACACAAAGTCAAGCACAAGATTTGCAAGTGCATGCAGTAATGCCTTTTATAAAGATCATGTACTGCTAGGCAATGTAAATTGTGAAGATCTCTGTCAGACTCATTTTTTTGGTTAGACATAAAGATAAATTTGTTCCAATATAAGACTATCCAAAATATTCTATTTTTATAGGTTTGTAGAACTTTAATTAGAGTGAGCTTCTCAGGTTTTTTTACTCTTCTAGCTATGTGATTTCAGACATCATAATATAGCTTGTTAATTAAATAGCCAGAAGACAGAATGAGATTCAATGAATGTGAATGTAGTAGTTATAAGAATGAAGGAAAACTTGCTTGTTTTGTGGAGTAAGCAGGGCTGTGTATTCAACAGTCTAAATCAACAGCAGTTTCTGTATTCACAACTAGAAGGATGAAAATGTATCTACATTTCTCCAGTACATCTCCATGTACTGGAGCTAGGCTAATGATGATGGCTGAGAATTTTGGAAGGAGGTGAAAACTCTGTTCCCTTTCTCCTGTCAAGTGGGTTCATAGTAATTGTTACTGGACTTCTTAGCAGTCAGAATGATGTCCCCCTGCCATGCTCCATATTATCACATAATTAAAACATAAATAAAATGCCATGAATGTTGTGAGCCAAAGTTCCAAATCAGAAGGCTAATGCCTGATAAAATGAAAGCTGTGTAATGCTTCAAGTTGGGGAGTTTTTTGTTCGCTCTGCCCCTTTATTTCTTTTTACATTAAGGAAAGCATGACCATAGTAAAATAAAACTTCAAATTGAAGACCAAAGTGAAACTGAGCTTTTTGTTCATTCTGATTATATAAGAATGGATAATTATACACTTTCTACAAATACCATCAGTGTTAGGATAGCAAAAAAATTCATAGCAAGTCATAGAGTTATGATCTGTGGCCTGACTTCCTTGTTTCTTTGTAAATTTTAAAGCATGGTTATTGTAGCTGAAAGCATTCCCTAAGGGTTCTTAACTATACAGCTATTGAAAGTGGATTTCTATTTCAGTTTTTAACATTGCCCAGGATTTGCAACATCCCATCTATTTTTTCCCCTCTGCATTCCCGATGGTTTTGTTTGATAAGTTGTGTTTTCCTGATCTTTCTTTTTATTGTTGATTAGAAATCTGAATTTTGCCAGGCAAGCCCTTTCTGAATTGTCTTGAATAAACTGTTCTTGACTTTTAATGGTGCTGCTGCAATGGCCTAAATTACTCTTGTTCTAATATAACAAATGTAATTTTGTGCTTCTGTTTTTTCTTTCAAAAAGGGTAAGCTAATTATTCTTCTCTCTCCTTCCCTCCTTTCTCCCCTGCCCCTTTCTCCCTCTCACTTCTTTTGTTGGTAGCCAATACCTCTGCTGAAACAGAAGATGAATCACTCCATCACAATGTCACAGGAACAGATCGCCAGTTTTCTGGCCAATGCTTTCTTCTGTACTTTTCCACGTCGAAATGCGAAAATGAAGTCTGAGTATTCCAGTTATCCAGACATTAACTTCAACAGGTATGGCACTCAGCAGTAAATGAACCTGGTAACCCTGCCATGAAAATATTGTTGTTGTTTAGGGGAGAAACTCGTTTGTTTCATGTTTCTGTCACTAAACTCATTAGTTTGCTTTTTGTCTTTTTTTCCTACTGCCTCTAAGGGACAAGAAAACTGCATCTGTGTTAGAAAGGATCTTGTGCACAGGAAGATATGATGAATATTCCAAATTTTTTTTTGTGCATGAGCATGCACAGACACACTCTTGCTCTGGCATAATCAGATTGATGCAGTTCCCTGCCTCCTCATAAGCCAATCATCTGCGAATGGTATATTTTAGTTGTGCTTCAAGTTTTCTGTGCATATTTAAATTAGAGATCGGTGTTTCCCCAGCCACGTTTCTGTTGTCTCCTGTGTCTTCAGTGGTGATCTGCACATTAAGTCAGATCAATAGGACTTCATTCTTAAGCATCCATACCATTATATTAAGGCAGCTGTAGAGCTGCATATCAAAATTAACCTTTCCTTTTTGCTACAAGTTAGCCTAAGAAGGCCACAATAAGAATTTACTTAAAGATACTCTGATGTCTAAGCAAACATTTATTCTTTTTTTCTTAGTGCTAACTTACAAACAGATTTGATGAGAAATTTTTCTTTACATCTTTTTTATAATTTAAATATGCTTATTTCAATTTTAAATGAGGGAAATAGATGGAGACATTTTCTGCTGCGGAATATTATGGTTGACATGGACTTGTAGATTAGAAATACAAGTTCATTGTTTCTTGGCACTTCCATACAAGTCTGTGTAGATCAGCCTTAGGTTTATTAGGCTGGAGCTTGGATAGATTATTGATCTAGAGTTCGTCTTATTCCTCACTGTTAACAGCTGTAGTGTATGTGCTCTGCCAGCTGAGATCAAATATAAAAACAGTGTTGCCTGTGATCCAGCACACTTGGGTGCATGTGTTATGAGAGCTGTGTTAGACTAGAACTTCCCAGAATATCTTGTCAGGCATGCTAATGTACTGATACTGGTTTTGGTGGCTGCTGCCTTTAAGGGCTGTCACAGGTTTGTCCCTATTGTGTATTTCAGAAGAGACACCAGGATCACTGTCTTGGTGTTTATCCCAAGAGTGGAGTGGCTTATGGAACAGAAATGTGGGTGGGCATTATTATGCCATACAATTCAGTGTATTCTTCTACCAGTAGTTTCTAAGAACAAATAAATGAAAAGTACTATTGATGCATTCTGATGTTCAGAGCAGTGTAAGAGGAGAGTGAAAGGTCTGGAAGAAGCTCTCTTTGACTGCACACTTCTAGCTGTATTTTGTGGTATTTTTAAAGGACTTCAAGCTAATGATTTTTGTTGTAACTTAAACATTTTATAAACCAACCAGTTAAATTTTGCAAGTTGGATAATTTCTTACCAACTACAGAATAAAATGCTGTTAAATAACTGGAGTAAATTCATATTCTCCTCTATGAACATTGCAGAGCAATGTAAGGTGACAGTAGTACGGTGCTGTACTTGTGGTTAACTCAGAGCATAATATTGGAAACTACTTATAAATAAAAACGCCTTGGCAAATTATTAGGTAAATATTTTCCTGTCATAGACTCGAAGAATGACCACTATAAAGCGTTAACCATTCAGAGTTTTCATCTCATTCCAGTCAGTCCAACATTGTTTTCTGACTTGTCTGCCTGGTGCTATCATAGTAAGATCCAACAATGTTATTTAGAAGGGGAAGAGAGCAGACAACCTTCAGGCCTTCCTTTTGCATTATGAATGAGGCAGTGCTCAGCTTATAGTCACACAGGGTAGAAAGCCATTTTTATTTGTGCAAGAACAACAATATTGTTGCCAAACTGGAGAAAAGAAAGGAAGCTAATGTCCTCTGGTTAGTGAGGATTAAAAGTGGCTCTTCCTCAGTGTTTGCCAATTTATGCATTTATTAGATAAGTACAGTTTCCTTTTCCAGTCCTTTTTTTTGCTTAACCATTTGTTGCAGCAAATCTACACCCCTACACCCCCTGTATTTTGAATTTGATTATAAGCAGAGTAGTGAAGGTGTGACAGGCAGTGGATAAAATTGAGGGAATGTGTCATTGAGAGTGGGATTGGTAGGATAAAAGCAAAAGGAAGAGTTGTGGATAGAGTACTACAAGACTGTACAGTTTTCTGCTACTGCATATAACCTGCCTTAGTTAAAATCTAAAATGAGGGGGGAGAAAGAGGATAGATAGTATCTTATGTCTTTTTTCTTCCTGTCAACCCTGTCTTTTCCTGCCCTGCAAAGTTACTTCTTTAATAGCAAGGACAGAGTAAACTGTCATCTTTTCAGCTGTTGTTTCAGTCTTGTAAAGATGACAAGGTTTGGTTCACTGCAGTGTGTATTTTCAGCTTTTTAAAAAAAGCTTTTTGGGAAGCTGGATGTACTCAAAAGGCAGTAGGCAATGACTGGAGTTAAAATATTTGTGACTTTTTTCTCCCTGTTCATAAAAATGTTTTGATGTAAAGGCTTTGGAGGCTGCTGCTCTGCTCTGTCTGCTTAGGGACAGGCATAACAGATTGTTCACACAGCAACCTTTTGTCCCCACAGTATTACGGTCTGTAGCTTAGTTAGCTAAGTTCAAACTTAGTTCTTTCCTCAGCATTAATTCATCTGCTACATGACTGTGAATAAATGACTTCGTTCTTTGAGTATCAAAAAATAACCTGCTGTTGTTCCCTAACAAAGCCAAATTACTGAGTGCGTGGATGGTAATGTTTCAAGGTTTTTTCTTTAGCAAAGGTGGTGTTCCTCAATTCCTTTATCCATGTCCTGTCTACATTCATACAAAAGGCTCCCACTCCTCCCCTCAAATCTGTGAGACTGAAAAACTGAAATTTGTGACTTCTAAGTTAGAAACACAAGTGTGTAAGTTTCCTTGTGTTTTTGGTTTTAGACAGCAGTCTGTTATCAGTTCACTTTATGGAGACTTAAACATTTTTACCTTTTTATACACTATAAAATAATTATGGTTTTTACATTTAAATGCTGATACGTTCCCGCTTTCCTCCCAGTCTTCTCCCTGCTTTAGGTTTTTATGTGCTATTAACTACCATATTTTAAGTTCCACCCCTACTCATCCCAAGGTACGAATCTGTTTGACAGAACAAGAGTCAGTGTGAGATAGTTTAAAATTTAAGACTCATTGAGACATGAGTGCAGGTGATTGGGAAGAAGGCTGTTGTACGTGTTGGTATCAGCATACATCATCTGTGCTTCACCTCTCCTCTCCTGCTCTTAGTCTTGCTGAATGAGAGGAGAATAAAAGTGGCCATTCCTCTTTTGACACTGAAGCACTTGGTTTAATGGTGTGTTGTGACACTGACTGTCCATTTTGATACCTCATCTTGTTACAGACTGAAAGTCACCTGTGTATAATTAAACACTCAGTAATGTAATTGAATTCTTCCCTTTTTTGCTTGGCAAGGATGAGCCTATTATGAGTCTTAAGTAATTAATAACATAATTCATTTCAAATATAGTTGGTAAAATCGAATTCATAGTTTAAGAGCTTTAATATTTATGAATTCTAGTAGACAGAATGACATCCATTCAGTGGCCAAACATTAGATCATACTAAATAGCGTAAAATATTGCTACTGTTCAAATTATCAAGTTAAATTTAGGGTGCTCAATTTTTCTTTTTAAAAAACACTGCTATAATATATATGATGACAGTAGATTGGGCACATTCATGCAAAAATAACCCATCACAAAAGAAAGAATTGAATTGGCCATTTTATTTACCTTATTGATGAATTTTTCTTGGAAATTGCATTCTGGTTGAATATAGAGCCTGAATTGCATTGACTCTCTACATTTATGATGTTGGTTGCAGAGTTTAAAATAGTTGATTGTGGTGATAGTTGTAATTACACTATAGACACTATAGACAGTATAGAATTTGGTAGTTTAGGAAACTGTCTAGTTTGGTTGTATGCAAAAGCAAAATGAAAGGAAAAATGTCTGCGATCTTGAGCCAGTGTTCTGGAAAGGGCACAGGTTGGTCAAGGACCTGTTTTGCTTCTGCTGTGTCTTTGACCTGCTACAGATTTGTTTTAGCTGTTGTGTCAAGTTAGAAGAACGCTTCCATTTTCCTTGTTCAAAAACTCCATGGTTAAACTGGAGATGTGAGAGCTCCCATCAAAGCCACTGGGGTTGAATTCATAACTGAAGGCAGTAAGTGTAATGGCATAAGCCTGGTAGATCTTCTGCCACAAATATTAGCAGATGCTCTGGTCTGAAACCACCAGTATTCCTCTAGGACTGAATCTTTATCAAACAAACCTTTAAAGTAATTTCAAGTGATTGGAAATGAGGAGAAAAACACACTAGTTAAGATATATTTCTTTTATGGAATATATGATATATGAAAGGAAATGGGAAACTGTATGGTACATTTATGCAGGAGAATTGAAATCTAATTTACCAGTAATGCAATTATCTCTCCATAAACAACATCAATTTCACAACATTAATGAATATTCTCTGGGGAATAAATTATCTAATGACTTTGAGAGAGCTTGGTTTGGACTGAGATGTATTGCTCCTCTTGTAAGTGGTTCTACAGTTTTTGAGTTAAAGGACACTGATCCTACAAAACTCATTCTGTTACACCTACTTTGGGCATGTGAATTGATTAGCTTTGGATGGATTACTTTGAGTATAATTTTCTGTAAAAAAATTTAAATCCACATTTGTGTTTGGTAAATGTGGAAATACTCTTTAAATAGGCAACTTCAATAGGACACTATTTTTATGAATCTGTCATAATTACTTTGCTGTAGTGATTAAAACAGTACCGAATCTGAATATTTTTAGCTTAGCAAATATAATAATGTAGTCCAGAACTTAGTTGTACTGTGCTATTGGTTGTCCTTTGGTTTAGATTCCAAGGGTGAAACATTTTACCCTGCTATTCCCTGGTGTTGAGCAGTTGGAGTTAGCATCTTATTATTTCATCAAGGTCAGATACCAACCTGATGTATTTTAAGACTCATAAATCACCAAACCTTTTGTTAAAACAGATTTATAATGCTCCAAGTTACTTGCCACAATAAAGAGAACTACAAAATGAAAAGTGCAGAGAAGAGAGATGTGAGTATATGGGAGTGTCTGAGATGAAAGATAGTTTTTTTGCATCTAGATTTACCAACAAAATTACATTGCTCAGTTTTTTTGTTTGCACACATCTTAAAAGTCATTATTTAATCTAGAGATGAAGTTCTAATATAACATAAGGTTGTTGAACAGTGCAGTGTTCTTAAATAACTTCTCAGATGACAACAGCTTGTACCTATGACACATCACAGTAAATAAGAAATTGCCCATGAGGTTGAAATATTGAATGTTTTGTTTTTCTCCTACTTGATACGAAGGAAATTAGAAAACTCTAAAATTACATCCTTTGTAAGCAAAGAGAAGGAAGGCAGTTTTAATACAGAAAGAATTCATGTTGAGTGGAAGAGGCACACACCAGGCACCAGAAAAGCAGAACCGAGGTTGCTGTGCCTGACTTCTGTACGGTTGTGCTCTGTTTTCCTATTGGGAAGTGCAAGATGTGGACAGTGGCATTTCCTTTTGTTTGTCAGAAGGATGGTTAATATGCCTGCTTTTCATGTCTCTGGAAGGAATTCCTCATTTGGATTATTCTGCTTTTGATTTCCATTAAGTCCAAATTTCATAAAGTGAAGTTGTGATATTCTGAATAGTTTTCTTTCTAATACTCACTTAAAATATTTTCAATGATTGCAGGACTTTCTAATAAGGGTTTATATTTTATATTGGATATTAGAATGCCCCATTTAAAATTTGGTAAGGTTTCGTTATCTTGCATTATCTAACTGATGTGTAAGTATTTAAAGCTGTCTAGGGCAGTGGTCTCCAAGCTTTTTTGATCACACATACCTATCAGTAAAACATGCTTGAGCGTGCATCCCCAATGTATTCCTATTTATTTATTTAGTAATTACATACATGTGCTACTTTATTAATATATTGCATTATAAAAATTTAGAAAGGGTGAGATACAGATGAAATACAAACTAATTTAAAATGTTTTTTATTTAATGAATGGGACAAAAATATATTCTTCCTGCAGCCTAGTGGATTGTCTTGCACACCCCTTGGGATAGTTTGGAGACCAGAGTGGGTCTGGGGTATTACTGTTCACAAAATACAGCTACATACCAGGATTGAAACATTGTGTAGTTTGTTTCCCTTGGCAAGGGAAGCATAAATTATAGCAATGAAACACTTGTTGCAGCTTCATTCTTCGTGAAAAGTCCTTGACTGGTCCTATCTCCTATCTTTTTCACTGAAGTGAATCTTGAGTGATTTAAAATTCCATTTTGAAAGGTGGATATGTTTCTGTATGGAGGGAACCCCACCCAATAAATAATCAACCAAAACAGCTTTCTCAGAAAATACTTGAGGCAAAGGATATGGGTAGCTAATGCAATTCCAGTTACTCCTATATGGTAAACAGGTTAGCTTTCATGTATTTAGAGAATGAAATTGCTCTCTGTCCCGTGCAGTTGTGTGATAAGCACGCATAATTACAGACACATTCCAAATCTTACACGGTGGGCTCCTCTCTCTCTGTGCACATTAATGCACACAGCTTTCTTTGACCTTAGATACACCAGTATCTATAGGCAGTCCTTAATGTGGATGTGACTAAGGTTGCCTTAAGCCCAATTGAATAAAAAATGTCAAATCATACTGAGAGAGAATCCTTTTGAAACAGTGTTTTGATAAGCTGTGCTTAGTGTTGGAAGTCAGAGCTCAAAAAATACTTCATTAGAAATATGATACTGGTTTTGAAAAAGAGAGAGTTTTATATTTCTCTTTTGTTCCTGGAACTCCACTTTGTTTTCTGGGGTTTTTTTTATTCCAAGAGGTTGGGAATTGCAGGAGAAAGATGAAATAGATGCCTCTTATGTGCTTCCCAGTGCAACTAATGCAATCCTAAATGATGGGGTTATTGGGCCATTCAACACTATATTAGTTTTTCCTTTAGGGTGCTGTGTATCAGCATGAAATTTCAGTGGTTCCTATTGAGGATGCTCAGCAGCTGAGAATGCTCAGCCACTTAGTCAAAATAGCCCTCAATTGTATGGAGGGGAGTACAAGTTTGATAGTAACATATTTAAGCATATTATTTCCACCCGTATATGTATATATATATGTATGTATATACCCACATATATATACATGTGTATATGTATATACATACCCGCATATATATATATATGTATGTATATATACATCAGGTAAGCATAGGCTTGAAATGCAGCAAGATAGAAAAAGCAAGATATTTGGTTTATTCTCTTTTCCAAGTGTTTTGTCATCCACTACCTTAGACTAAAACTGTTTAGTGATTAGCTCTGTTGCTGAGGTCGAAGGAAACGTCTACTCAGTATTTTCGTTTCTGCCTTAACTTTCCATCCTCCCCCCTACTGAGTCCCTTTACTGGGTGAAATTCATCTATCCATATGACTTCCATGTAAATCCTTCTTTGACTTTAATTTGTAGGAGAGGATCAGGTTTTAGTAAAATGTTTCATAGTTGTTTAGATGTTACGTTATCTTTAGTGAGATCGTGCTAAAATAGAAGAAACAACTCAAGTGTGTCTTCAAGTCCAGTAATAAAAGGCAAAGACACTTTTTAGTGCATGTGGGGTAGTGGAGGAAAAAGAACACATGGTTATTTGTAGGGATCACAAGTACAAAATTGTATATCCACACTTCTGCAAAGAGTACCTGTGGAACGCCATGGATTTCTGAATGGGAATTGTTCTTTGAAGTATGATCCATAGTGCAAATTTTTGCATATTGTTACAGCGTGTACGCCTGTCTGGGTCTTACAATAGGTTCCAACTTCAGTGTAAAGACATGATTATTCTCTTTGAAAAGAAACCCAGCCTGGCTGTGGAAATATCATTATGAAATTATTGAGCTGGGAGATTAAATCACGTGATTGTAATGGCTCCTGCTGGAGCCAGTTCTTAAGAGTAACATCATGGGAGCAATTTAACTCCTTGGAAATTAAATTTTACAAGTATATACTGTATTGTAATTTTACCTTGATCAGAAACAATGTATTTGGGAACTGTTTACTTAAGCTGGTTCAAATTCTCCTCAGTAAACTCCATGCATGCCGAGGTCACTTTTGTGAAGCTCTTAATGTTCTTAAATAATTTTTCTCTTGTGTCATTTTAAACTCATCCTTTGAAGTTCCGTGCAGGTTTGAAGTCCACTTGCTCAGGAAGGAGTTTGGAACAGATTCTTTGGAGCTTTTGACTCCAGCTTTAGGAGGTGGAAATATTGGTTGCAAATATGACAGTTTTGAGTTGACAGTCAAGACTGCAAAAACCAGAATATTGATTGCACTTTTTAAAAAGCTTTTTTTTCCACCCCAAAATTATTAGGAAAATGCTAATGCAAAAAAGGTACATGTTTTTGTAATAATTGTTGAAATGTTATGAACTACTGCCTTGTATCTTTACTATATATTTAGTGGCAGTTTTGCATTTTCCCAATATCAGTTTTTACTGGTTTTCGTATTTTATTTCTCATGTATTGGATTTCTCTCCAGAACAATTAAGTGTCTGAGTATTTGCTAGAAAAGTTTTTTTTATTTAGCTGCAATGACTTTAGCAAACTACAATGTCATAAGCACAAAGTTCTCCCCCCTACTTCCTTATGCTTTAAAATCTCTGGCCTTGAATACTTAAGCGTACCTCTGTGGAGGTCTTCTGTTTGATTAACATTGCTTCTACCCTGGCTTGGCTGGAGAGGCAGAGATGAATTTGCATCTGTGTTTGGTGATCAGTCCTGGAGGCCTTCTCAGCTCCTGAAGTGATAAATTGAAGACACTGCATGGCAGTGGGAACGTCCTGTACAAAGCCAAACAGCTTACATACGCAGTTGCCAGTAAGATTTCAATTACTTCACCTGAAAGTAGCCTTGCAGTGCTTTGCATTTGATTTACAGTGCACTTCATTTGGATGAGTTCTTTAATTGAAATTAATGGGTTTTGGCCCTAGGTGGTTCTGTCAGGAAATTGTATGGTTTCCACTTAGATTTTCGGGTGTTTTTTTAGTAGGATCTGTGTCTCAGCACTTGTAGAAGAATTTTATTTAATATCTTAGTGATGCTTTCATATTGCTTTATTCTTTAAAATATTTGCTTCAAAAATAAATTTTTCATAATTGTGCCTAATTTATTATTTCACATATAGGTTCAAGGTAAAACGTTTGTAACTTTGTCATGTTATGTCTTCAGTTAAATTAATGGGGTAGGACCAGGCCAGGATTTTTGAATCATGTAAATATCACTTGCTTTTCCTGTTGCATTCACAAATCTGACTGGTTTTAGCTTGATCTGACTTATTCTAGGCATACTTCTTCAAGTTCTTCACCTTTCCTGCCCAGTCTGCTGTTCATACCGAGTTACATATTGCCTTTGTGACATGAAAAACTCTCTCCTGAGAGTTCGCAATGTAAGCAAGGTGTCACTTTGATGTGAAGAGGCAAAAAAATTAGTAAAGGCATGATCAGGCTGACAGATAAATTAACCAGTTTAAAGGCTTCATACAAAATGAGACTTCCAGGTAAGAGGTTGGGGGTAATGTAGGCAACACCTGCACAGACATGCACACATTAACTTCTTATATGAACCCCTTTATAGCTGTGCAAGCTCAAGGCCTTGATAGAACTTGCATATATAGGCCCATTTTAGAGTAGACTGTTTAAGTCTGGAGTTTACCTTCTTAAAGTCCTGATTCTCTGTTCAAAGAATAACATGTTAATAAAATTAACCTCTGTGACTTGATACAGATTTTGGATGCAATTGATCTCTTCAGCCTGTATACATCATAAGAATTTTTAAATGCTGAAATAAATCTAGTTCACTTCCTTGCTGAATCTAGTTCAATTCACCTCCCAGCATTCTGGTTTTAAAGGCAGATTGTCATTCCACTACGCAGAAACAAATGAATAATGTTGTGTCATTCCTTTACTTAGACTGTTTATTGGGGGGAATCTTATATCCTCAGGGCTTTCAGTGGATCAGAGATGTTTTAGTAAACTTCAAAGGGTATTATTTCTGAAGTCACTGCTGTTCTTCCTTCCAGATGCATTCCATTATGTGTTGCCAGTAACAATGCCTTGTCACTCTCTTGGAAGTGAAATTAAGTAATGCATGTTCAAGTTGCTGGAAGATAGATGATGCAGTAAAAGTATTTCAGCTAACCTTAAAAGAATGCATTCACTTAATGGCTAAAAATAGGATCCTTCTATTTAATGCTTCAGTTTTTCACAAGTGACTGTTAGAATGGCAGTAACAGCCCAGTGGATGGAGCCCTTTGTGTTGGGGGAAGGTTCTTTTGAAATGCTGCTGGTGCTGTGCAGCTCTTGAAAGCAGCGTGGTTGCATTAATTCTTCTGAGCAACTCACTGAGCTGAAAGAGGGTAAGACATTTGGATCTTGGAGTACTCAACATAGATGTTTTCACCCCTTGGTCACTTAATGGCCTGTTAAACATTTCAATTTGTTGCAAATAAAACTAAGAGCTTTCCAAAATGTTCATAATGAAATTACATTTCTTAGTATTAGAAAATTGGTGCAAGTGAGAGAGGCACTTGTGATCTTCGTAAGAAATGCAGCAAGTCAATAAGCTCATTAATCCTAAAATCTTGAATTACAGAGGGGCTGTCTAGAGTGTTCTTTCTACAGTACAGTACTTAAATGCAAGGCTAATGAAAGGTGTACATAATAATTACAAAAAATCAAATTGCAATTAGTAAGTAGCATTAATTCCTATGCACTGTATCCCTGAAATCTGTTTGCTTTTATTTCTTGTTTTTCAGATTGTTTGAAGGGCGGTCACCAAGAAAGCCTGAGAAACTTAAGACCCTTTTCTGCTATTTTAGAAGAGTCACAGAAAAAAGTATATCCTTTATTCTTTTTTTGAGCTGCAAAGCAGATACATGAAAAATTTAATCCCATTAAATTTAGAAATGGCTATGCAGCCATGATAGAAGTATGTAACAAAAGCCTGCTTGCAAAGTACACTGATAATGATATTAATGGCACTTCTTACCATATGTATGATGCATGCAGGCAAATTTTTTGCCCAGAGCTCATTCTGTTTTATTTTCTCTGATGAATACATAAATATATATGTATGTATATATGGGGTGTGTGTAGAATACAGAGATATATTTTTAGCCCCCTGTAGATATATATATAAAAATGTGCGTGTGTATCATTGTGTAGATAAATATATGTATATATATAATGCTTGTAATATATGCAGCCGCTTGCCTCACCACATCAGAGTGAGGATGTAGAGGGAACTGGGCACCATTAGAGTCATTAAAATCACAGGCTTAAGATTTTGAGTCAAGCTTCACTTTTCCTGCAGAATGCGTATGTAGTCTTTTGACTATGATGTTTGTAGTTCTGAGGTATTTTCCCCTACTCGTGTTGGTATTTCAGGTTTTTCCCTTCCATGGTTCCAAAGCAAAGCTGTTTTTAAAGTTTGCCCAGTTCAAATAAAACAAATGATAGCAAGACATGAGAGATCTCCTGCTTTTGGAGAATTTAGTGCATAGTCAGATCTTCTGTTATTACCACAGATTTCAACATTTGCATAAGCTTTCAAAAACAGACTTATTTTTGTGATAACTACCATAGCTTATATATTGCATTTTTGAGGAGAAAGAGATTTTACTGTCGTAGCATACATCAGATCTGCAGCAATACCTTTATAATAGTCTTTTTTTAAAGAACTTCTTCTTTACATGTCAGCATTTTGCTATTAACTTCATACTTTCTCAAAGGATTTGTTTTAAAAGAAAGACAGATTTAAACTATTAAATATAAAAGCCTGTTACTTGGTTTAGACCATCTTCAGTTCATCATTTTAATTCACCACAAAGTAAATGCAGCTAGATCCTATTTCAGCTGTCAGACTTTAAGCAACGTCAATTGAAGTAAATCTCTGAGGTAGAAAGTAACTTCTGATCTATGTGTGGGACTGAGAAAAGATATGGTGTACAGCTTTTTTTAATACTTGAGTAATAATGTTTTTGTGCAAACCAAATCCTAAATTTAGGCAGCTGTCCCTGAGCCCCTGTGCATGTGAAATCTGATGGGAACATGCTTAATGAAACTACCATATTAGATTTCCTAACATTATAACTTTAAGTAAAATTTAATAAGATTCTCGAATGCTCTTTTTTGAATTAAAAATTCATATTGCACCTTTAAAATACCCAATTTCTTACTCTTTTTTTTGTCCCAGGAATTAGTAGGGCTGAAGTAGCTTAGCTCTATAAATTACTGTAATAATTTCACAACTCTTTCTATTGTAAATAATAATCGAATTCTCTGTAAAAGAAGAGAAGACTTTGTGCTCAAAAGGTGAATGCTTGCTTGGTAGAATACCACAACTGATAGCAGAATTCCCTTGTGAAAGAGCACTTCATTACTATGCTTGAAAACGATGCACTTTTTTCCAGAGAAAGTAGCCCTTTTTTAACCTAAATTTTAAAGAAAAGCGTAGGACCACTTAAGGCTTTTTTAGAAGGATGCGTTTGTGCTGTACATACTTTTCTGAATGTCTTCACAAATCAGCACAGTAGACTTAGTGTAGCAGAGAAATAAGTCTTAATTGGAGTTTTTATTAGGATGATATCACCTAATAAAAAGCTGGTATTTTCTTTCTGTTGCAAAACTGAACTTTTTTGAGTAAAATGAAGAGAGAAGATGATACTGCATCCTTCCTGCCATGAGAAACAGCTCCTCTTTTTCCCTTGAGGACAGGAGTCTTTTCTCAGTTGGAATACAGTGAATTTCACTGGCATCCTGGCAGGGCTAAAAACTGCTTGATTTGAAATCTGCTAACACTGCATCCTTATTGACATAGCTGGACTTTCTTGGAAATATGAGCTGCTGCTTCCTCCATCCGTAGGTTGAATACTCTCTGAATTGTCTGTTGACATTGAACAGTTGTTGATTTTAAAGGTTCACAATCTATTTTTCTCTAAAGCAGCACATTTTAATTCAACTACTGGGTCTTTCTAGTAGTGTTTAGTGTTGTTGAAGTGAAAATCACTTAAGAAATAGTTTTTCCTAGATCTGGAAAACTAAAATACTCAAACTGCAAAGTGGGAAGAGAAGTAAGTACTTTGGTCTTCATGTTACTTGTCTTCAGTTGGAGTCAGGGGAAGAATCAGAGTCACTCTTGAAGAACGTTAAGCTCTTGGTATCTACCAAGAGTTATGTTTGTAGTTTTCAAAGCTTGCCAGTTAAGATAATCTAGGGGCTAAAGCTCCCACCCTTAATACATTTTCCTTTGGGGTTGGTTTGCCTGTAGAACCTACGGGATTGGTGACGTTTACAAGGCAGTGTCTCCAGGAGTTTCCAGACTGGGAGAGGTAAGTCAAACATCCTGTTAATGTAAGAAATTTCTTAAATCCACGTTAACTGAATGTCATTCATTTGGAATTGATTCAGGTCTGGAAGTACTACAGAAAACAGTGTTTGCTATGGATTGTTGCAGAAAGAAATAGAGGGCAGTGGGTGAATTGCCACAAGTAGTTTGTGTCCTGAGTTTTCCCATATGTTTGTGTGTAAAGCAAGCAAGTCTTAGTTGAAGTTTTAAAACAGCAGCATATCTTTGGTGCTATTGCTTGAGTGGGGGGAAAAAAGAGAAGGATGGCTTGAGTTAAGAAATGACAGGAAAGATAATGAAATATGGGTGATAACCAGCATGAACACAAGTATTTCAGCTTTATTGCTGGTTAGCAACTTAATGTGGAACAAGAAAAACTTAGAACTTCAGATTTGGGCTTTTTATGGTAAAAGGTGGAGAAACTGAACAAATGACTGTGTTAAACTTTTCCATATTGTGTCTGCAAGGCAAACATGTTTTCTTTAATCCATCAGGGTTTTTGTGGGTTTTTTTAAAATCACCTTATGTTTAAGGTGTGTAAGCAGTTTGGGTTTGGGTGAGTTTTGTTTTAAAATGAATGTTTTTGTGTGGGGGTTCTGAAATTATCCTTTCTGTACAATATCTTTCCTCAATGGTAGATCTCAGAAAAAGCTATCTAGATTGCATGTCACCTATGAAGGCACCATCGAAAGCAATGGACAAGGTATGCTCCAGGTAAGTGCATATAACAGTTAATGTGGCTTTCATGTTTTTGTCATACTTTCATGGTCTGCCAGCCTAACAAAGTTATTTGTTTATCCTCAATTCACTTAAATGACAAGATGTTATGCAGTGTAAAAAAACCCATCAAAATCAATTCCATGGTCAGTACTGTCAGTGTTCCCCAGCTCATCTAGGTAGCACATGTACCTGTTACAGGAAGAGCTGACAGAAAATCACAAATCCTGGACAGCTTCAGGTCTTCTGGTTCAAGCCAGGATCAAAGATTGACAAGATAAAAGATTCAGGCTGCGATCTCGATGACTTGTCAAGGGTTTCAGTTTATTAAAAAAAACCCAATCATTCTTGTGCCCCAGACAGTGACCAGGTCAGTGTTTCAGGAGACTTTTCTTGCTGCTGCCAGCACCACTGTTTCAGTCTGGGAGGCAGTCAGCAAAAGAAATTCATGAGGAGGATGTCCTGTCCATATCTATAGGAAGTAACATGTTTGAGTTTTCAGATTAGTTGTTTGCTTTCTGCTTTTCTTAAAAAAAAAAGTCTGCCTTCTAGAATTCTTTTACAAAAAAAAGTAGAAATCAGAACTTTTTTAGCCAGGGACAAGTACTGCATTGGAAGAGGAGGAAGGAGACTAGGAGGAATTTTTTTCTGCAATGCCTTTTGCTCACATTTTAAAATGTCTCATAAATCTATGAAACTTGAGCACTCAAATGTGTGATGAATTATGAAGAACTCAGCAATTGCTCAATAATGACCATTTTTCTAGTGTTTCACTCTGTAAAAGGGACTATTGCCTAGGATGTGATATTTTTCCTCCTGGCATATCTCTGCTCTGATGAAGAGCAGTCACTCCAGCAGGGAGCAGGATGAGCATGGCAGGGCAATGCAAGAGTCCACTGTGACCCCAGCCTCAGTGGGCAGGGGTGGTGACAATCACAGTTCCTGCTGACTGGCTGGTGGCCATGAGACAGAGGCAAGGTGGTGAGTCAGGATGCCAAGGACAGTGAGAGATGTCTGGTGGACGTGTGGGCAGCAGCAGAGCACAGGACTGGGCATGGGCCCACAGGGAATATGTCTCAGGTGAGGACCAGGACAGGGGTGGGTGTTAGTATGGGACAAGGATGGGGCCTGAGGGGAGGCTACTCAGTACAGTTACAGTGCTTTGGGGCTCTGGCACACTGAACATTTGAGTGGTTTTCATATAACTTTTTTGATCGTCGTCAAGTTTAGCAAATCTCAAACAACTGAAATGTGTTGGTATTTCCAGGATAGACTAAAGGAACACATGCTGCTGTAGTGGCTGGCTCTTGGTGTGCTTTGGACTCTGCCTCCTGGGTCAGTTTGTAATCTACACAGGTGTTCATGTCACCCCAGCAACTTCTGTCCCCCTCCTGTACCTCTGCTCTCATCAGCTATCTAAGTAAAAACCAGTAAGAAGCTAATAGCATTTGAAACATTAAGTAACTTTTTAAGTAACTTTTTAAAATTACAAATTTATATGGGCAGTTAATTTGAGTGAATAGTAATTACTTTATTGAATAAACACACTCCTTTTAAAACTGTTGTCTTTATGAAAATGTAATTTGCAAAATATGTACCATTGCAGCAAAAATAGTCCAGAGCTTCTCTATTTCAAGCAGAAACCTTTAGAGTCAAAATTATTTGCCTTGTTCAAGTGCATTTCAAGGAGAATTCATAAGAGGATTTTTTTGGGTATAGAACTATTACAGGAGCAGTGCTAATCTAAAGATGCTTCAGTGTAGACAGTTGGGGCAGAGTGCTTTTTAAAGGACAAACTCATGATTTTTCAATGTCCCTAAAAACAAGGCTGTTTTCATCTTTCACATTTACTGAAATGTGTTTTACTCTGAAACATGTACCTCTTCAAGGGAAACCCACAAAACTTGGATTTGGAGCATTTGAGATGCAAAATTTTTTTTGCTGTGTAATGTCTCATTTGTCTTAAGTTTTCTGAGAAGTTGAATGGAAAAAATAAGGAAAGCATAATCATGTTAATCAGTCCCTCTGCTTGTAGTTTTAAGTGATAGCAATAGATTTCAACAGAATAACTGAAATTTGTACGTGATTTTATTTACCTTGGTAAATGAAAGGTTTTTTTTTTCCTTATGCCATCATAATCCTCCTGAACGTATTTTTGGTAGGTTGATTTTGCAAACCGTTTTGTTGGAGGTGGTGTGACCGGGGCAGGACTAGTACAAGAAGAAATTCGGTTTTTAATCAATCCAGAACTGATTGTATCAAGGCTCATCACTGAAGTCTTGGATCACAATGAATGTCTTATCATCACAGGTTAGTCTTTGCAGAAAATGTTTCACATTGAATTCTGGTTTTATATATATAAAATACTTTTCAAGTTGAAGTTTAGTATGTTTAAATGCTGTAAGGATAAAAAAAAAGTAGAAAACCAAAAAGTTGATACTCATTTGACAAAGAGCCTCCTACTTCATCCCACCTCTTAACACCACAGGGTCACTGTTCCATAGATGGTTTGTGAAAGGAGGAAAAAAAAAAAGTGACAGCAAGCAGAAGAACTTTTTTCCTCTGTAAATGTGTTTGAGGATTTGGTGTCTTAGCTAAAGAATGCTGATGGGCAGTATAGGTAACAGCCACAATTTCCAGCTATTAGCTGATACTGCTTCTCTTATGTTGAAGGATGTGGGGTTTTTGTTCCTCTCTGGAATTTGTAACATTTGATGTGATCAGTGGGATTGAACACTCCTAAGAAGAGGAACTACCTTCTGATTACCTAAAAGGGGAGGAAATGGAAGAGCAGAAAATCTGCATCCATTAGAAAAAGGTAGAAAGCTAGAAACTGTCTCTGAAGGACTTTGATCTTTTAAGTTCCACATATGTGTTTGTGTTACTTGTAAGTTAGTTATGGGCTCCTAATTACATCAAAAACTACCTGCTTCTCTAGTGTGTTGCTGAGGGGTTGTGGACAGAGACGTCCTGCCTGTCTGGAGCTTAGCTGAAAAGGTTTTTTCTTTTGCTTTGCACTGTGTCATAGAGCTTGGAATGTGTTATTATCCACTGGCTTAAAACAGTTAGCATCAAAAGACCAGATGTGACTGTTAAGAACTGGAGCAGCCCAGGTCATGCTGTCTCAGTTCTGTACATGAGTGAGCATTTTTCACGACTGAAGAAATAAAATGATGCTGTAATGCTACTTTATTTACACTAAAGAGCAGCTATAAAGAAAAAATATATGATCAGAGACATCCTCTGGGTAAATATTATAGAAGACTATGTTTTTATTTTTCAGTCTGCTATAGTAAAAATGTTGGGTTTAGTTACCTGAGCTGTCTCAAAAGTCAAGAGTTTCTGTAGGTATTAGAACACATTTCTTGGAAAAATCCATCAATAGCACTTCTTTCTCTCACATGCATACACAGTAGAAATTTGAGCTTAAATCTTGCAGGCCTTACTCTGTCCTGAGTTATTGCTTGTACTGGGCAGAGCATCTTTTGTTTTCAGTCTTACGCTTGGTAATCTTTTTAAGACAGTGTTTTATTTTGTTTTGCCATCCTGCCAGAATTAATGCCTTTATCTGTGAAAAGTTTTTGATAAATTGGCTTTTGTGATTACATTTTAAAAAAATGAGTCAACAAAAAACTTCTTGGCCATCAGAGACTTCTGTTCTGTATTTTGGATATGATACCATATTAACCTATTTTAAACACTGTCCTCTGGGAGAGACTTCTTTGGGAAGGATAAAAACAGAGCGCAGCTATCAGTCTGGGTAATAACTGATTGGGGGAAAACACTAAATCAGTGTTTTGAAAGACCTCCTTGCATTTCCCTGCAAACAAAAATGTTTATTTGGTATGGACATGTAAAGGTGAGAATGTTTTTTCACTGCAGCAACATTTTAGTTTTCTTGAGTACTTCAGTGTTTTGCAATTAGTGTTTGGGATGTGGAGTTCTTCTCTAATGGAAATATTCATTCCATCATTTTTATTTAATCTCTGGAGCTTTTCCACCTTGGTTCTTAGCCAAGTCTCCTCTGTGTCATGATCCTCTTGATAAATTACATTCTTTGTGATGCATCTTGACTCGGCAGCCTAATGGGTATAACTGTGTAGCTTAAATTTGCAGAGAAGTCCAACAAATTGGGAGATAAATTAAATTTGTTGTGATTTCACAGTATCTGGTTAAGATCACTGCTGTAATGACTATGGAACTGGTCATGCAAACAGTCGAGTTCTTCAACACAGACATCTACCTACAGAAATGTCAGCAGCAACACCAGAGATTCCCACAGCTGCATTTCTGGTAGAGCTGTGAATAAGGTGTGAGTGCTTTTCATTCAGATTTTTTTTTTTTCCTTTCTTTCTTCCTCCTGTTGGAACTCACACATCCTTGGGCAGCATTAAGAGCTGATGAAGCTGTGTTCCATGTTTCCTTTCAATCTACAGATCTATTGATGGCCAGTTGGGACCACATCCTAGCAGGGCAGTTTTGGAGACTTCTGACCGCACTACTGAGGCAGCAAATGAGATGAGATGGGTTGAGATAATTGGTTTGGCTGAAGATTTACTCAGAGGGGAAAATTGGTTTTCAGCTGGATTTAGCAGTCTGACTGTGCCAGTGCTGGGAGAGCCAAAGACTAATGGTGGTGCAAGATAAGGATTGGAAGAACTGATTGACAGGGAAAGAAGGACATTCCTCTCACTTATGGCACTAAAAGTGCCTTTCTGTTGGTGACTACAAAACTTTACTCTTGCAATTTTCACATCTACTTTTTATTTAGTGCTAGTGGTCCTGCCTCTTCAGGGATATAATTTCTAGCTCATTAAAAATACTGGAGGAACACTATGGTGGGATTTTTCCCAATCCCTGGAAACGTTATAATGCTCTTACAGATCATACGCAAATGTAAGGCTAGACTATGAAGTCTGAGAAAGGTATATTTATTTTTAGTAATAATTGCAAATCTTTGTAAGTTGGTGAGGTCCCATAAACACCAACACTTGGAAATTTCACATTTTGTCTGACGATGTAACTTTTAGAAGTGTCACAAAGGATGGACTTTTGAATGGTACATGTATATACATTCTTTTGACTTTAGGTAGGCTTTTCTAGGTTTTGTAGCTTGTTTTTAAAGTTCTGGTGGAACTTTATTTGTGGTTTGCCTTTTTTTTACTTCCTTTTATTCATTTAATGAGAAGAAAAAAAATTCACCAGAAACACTGACATATCCAGCTTATCCCATACTGCTTTTGTTCTCCCAGCAACAGAAGTTTGTATCCCAGTAGTTCAGAGGCAAAAGTGTTGCTAGTCAAATAATCATTTTTGTCTGACAAATTTCCAGAGCTTCACTTATGAAAACTCATTGATTTTCATTAACTTCGTGTTTCTAGGACATGACTTTAGAGTCTGTGTGATTTCTTTGAGTTTCTCCATTATTGATTTTTTTTATAGATATATGTGTATATGTGTGTGTGTTTGCTTGTTTGTTTGTTTCCTGGTGCTTTTGTCATCAGACACTACACTTCCATAAAAATTAATGAAAACAATGAACCTTGAAAATGCCAGTTTAATACTTGGACTATAATTTAATCTATCCTGGTACAATATCTTGATGACCTAGAGTTTTCTTTCCCCATCTTAGACACCAAAGGAAATGCTTCCTTTTTGAAGCTGGAAGTTTTGCCTAGGTTGTCCTCTAAAGAGAGCTCTCAAAAGAGTCACGTACTTCCTTTGTCTATCTTTTCTTGCTCTGTGCTCAGACACTTTTACCAAGCATATGAAGAGAACTGAATTTTATTCATGTCAGGAAAAGTCTTAGTGAAGGTTGATAGCCTGCAATTCAATTAGAAGGCTGATTTCTGAATGTGGAAGCTGCTTGTGGTTGTCCTTTGTTTGAGGGCATGGATGTATGTGAATACATAGGCGTATTCTGTCATCCACATTTTTCAGATGATTTTTTATCAGGAAGTGAACTCAGTGAGGAATCTCTTACTATCCCACTCATTTTGCATAGCAACTTTTCAAAATAGCCTTGAGTGAGATTTGCGTGCCCTCAGAATGATTAATCTTCTAGAGTAAATAACTAATGCGTGGGTAACAGGGCAGATGAGTTAAATGAACATTGATAAGTCTTGTGAGTTAATATGGGTAAGTGGGGAAAATATCTTGAAGTATATGCATCACTGTAAACAGTTTTTAACAGCTTGTTTCCTGTGCTTGAGACTACTGGAGGTAAACATTGAAATTTCCTTGTCAGTGAGGTTTAAAGTTAATAGCTTTGTTTTTGATTGTTCAACTGCATTTTTATTTAGGGATTGGAAAACTTACATTAAATGTAAACATTTATATTCTCAGGGTACTGCTGATCTGTGCAATAGTTAGGCAGTACTCATCTTACTAATCAGATATTTCATGCTGTCAGCTTGCATTTCTTTAAAACCTCTTTTTTCCCATTCTATTTAGAGGCATAGCTGGTGTCACAAATTGGGGTTGCTTAACAGTTCTCTTCTTGCTCTTACTGTTTATGATTGTGCCAAACTACACCTGTATGAACCACCAAACAAGTCAGCTCAGCTGGTCAGAGCACAGTGCCAGTAACACCAAGGGCATGGGTTCACTGAAGAGTTGGACTCCATGATCATTGGGGGTCCCTTCCAACCTAGACTATTCTGTGGTTACTTCTGAAACTCAGCTGTTGTGAGCTCAGAACACGGGGAAAAGGTGTGATTTTGTTGTGGCATTACTTCAGCAGTATTTCTCTGAAGCATTTGTGCAATGCCCAGTTTTTGAAGCAAGGTCCTGAATCTCTATAAAATGAGGTGAAAGGCAGCCTTTTAGAAGTTATGATCCTTGTTCTTGGTTAAGATGTGCTCTTTTTTGGTCTTGGGATACACTTTTGAAAAGGAATTGGTATAGCAGAGCATAGTAGCTAAAATCACTGGTGGCCTTAGGGAGCTGCTTTCTGACAGCCTTTAATACTTGCTAAGGTACCCTATTGGACCTTTCAAGAGCAGCCAAATATGTTCCATACTGTGGTTTTTTGGGTCTTGGTGCTTTTACAGAGGTAGTTTGTTGGTGCTGATCACTTCTCATGATACACTGGGCAACATATGTAGATCTGCACTCGTAATGTTCTGTGCTGGGTGCTGCTCATCACCTGTGGGAAAGGAGCTTTACAAGGAAATCTTGTATTCGTGGTGCAAATACAAATTCTCTGTTTCCCTTTGCTTCTGGGAGCTGCATGTTCATTTGGAGAAGCAGTGATTCCTATCAAAGATTTGCCAAGTGAAAAAAATATGTACATATTTTGTATGTAATCTGGAAAATTATTTGTTTCAGGTACTGAGCAGTACAGTGAGTACACAGGCTATGCAGAGACTTACCGGTGGGCAAGGAGCCATGAAGATAAGACCCCTAGGTAAAGTTCCACATAAGTATTTTAAGTTGAGGAATAAATAAACGTGAGAAATTTGAAAACTTGGTACTTCTGAGTATTTCCTAGCATTTGCCTTAATAGGATATTTGCTTGATGTTGCTCTCTTCAGTAGGGCCAACAAGCTAAGAAAGTTATATCATATTGGTAATGGCATACTAATGCTAATAAGTGGTACCTGCCCTTATGTCGGTTCTTAGACCAACATCTTTTACAGTTTAGAGATATATGTATTTAATGCACTTTTTTGTTAAGATACTGATTTAACTGTGAATCGCAATGTCACAGGAAATTTTGACAGCGAGACCTCAGATGACACGGTGCAGCTGATGTGTGACAAAATAAGAATCAATACCATGAATCTGAGTAGACATCTCTGAGATCTTGAATTTATTTCTCCAGCAATGTCACTAGAGTGCATACACAAAATTACTCATTTGGTATAGAAACATCCACAGTGTACTCTCATTTAAATGTTGGCGGAAGACAGAGAAACACTGACGTTGCAGTGTTCTTACATACTTGATAAATAGTACTGTGTTATTAGATTTGTTTCACGTTCATGCCCAAAGTCTAGCCAGAGTATTTCTAAATTTATGGGGAGGCCTGTCTCATTTCTGATTCTGCTTTCATTCCCAACCCACAAAGTGCTCCATTGTCTGTTACGAATTCACCTTTCCAGCTGCTTCTAACACAGAAGATCTGCAGGGAATTGCTCATTTTGAATTGGAGTTATATGGCTGATATTAAACAACTAATGTCATCTACTTTTCTCCCCCCTCCAATTTTAGGGATGAATGGCAACGACGCTACACCGAAATTGTTGCTATAGATGCATTTCACTTCAGACGTTTCCTTGATCAGTTTGGTCCAGAGAAAATTAGAAGAGAGCTCAACAAGGCCAGTAACTTCTTACAACAGCCTGCAGTCTAGTGTTTATAGAACCTTTTCAAACATTCTTATGTTATTGTCCTCATCTAAGGAAGTTCTTGCTTAGTTGTGTCTTATATGAGAGGGTTTTGCTGTCCAGTGTTAAAGCAAAAGATTGTCAAATATATTTCTTTGATGTGCTATTCAAAGGGGTATTTTATATAACTTTCAAAAATATAAATGAAACTTGGATATACATTTTGTTAACTTTTCCCTGTCCTGCTTCTAAACAACAGTCTGAGAGTTGGGGTTGTTCATCAGGGAGAAGAGAAGGCTTCAGGGAGACCTTATTTTATCCATCCAGTACTTCAAGGGGTTTATAAAAGGAAGTGAGAGGGACTTTTGATATGGGCAGATAGTGACAGTACAAGGGGCAGTGGTTTTAAACTGACAGAGGACAGGTTTAAATTAGGTATTAGGAAGAAATTCCTTACTATGAGGGTGGTGAGGCACTGGAACAGGTTGCCAAGGGAAGCTGTGGATGCCCCATCCCTGGTAGTGTTCAGTCCCAGGTTGGATGGGGCCCTGAGCACCCTGATCTAGGGAATGGCATCCCAGCCCATGGCAGGCAGGTTGGAAGGAGGTGATCTTTAAAAGGTCCATTCCAACTCAAGCTATTCTATGATTCTAAATTGCAAGTGTAACTTCTTTCCCTGTGATTTGTGCTGTTGAATCCTACTCAGCTGTGCAGTCAAGGTGGAAAAGGAGGTGCCTCATGTTTTAAGATGGGGCAGTTCAAAAATAGGGTGCCCCTTGCTTTTCTTTCACCTTTCTTCTTTGCCCTTGGGGTATTGACTTATTGCCTGGGAGTTTACCTTTTCCTATATTGATGTCTTCTTGAGATCAGATCCAGCTGTTCATAAATCCTCTTTATTTTCACAGTAGCTGTAAGGGCTGTTGTAGCTGCTTATGTGTGTATACATGCCAGTTAGAGCTTACAGTCTTCAAGAAGACTGACAATGCAGGCCAGTTGTAATCCTTTAAACAAAACTTCTGAGCTGACATTCAAAACTAGCACACTTCCTACTAATAATTCTTTCACATTATTAATCATTATCATTATATATTCAAAGTTATCAGTCCTTGACCCTGCCCTAGGTCAGCTGTGTATGTACAAAACTGCACTTTGCAGTGACTGTGGTGCTTGATAATCTACACATCAAAGTTGCCAGGCTGAAGAGTTCTTTGAACAGGGGAAGCTGGAATTGTGGTGGACATAATTTTTTTTTTCTCTTCTCTTCTCTTCTCTTCTCTTCTCTTCTCTTCTCTTCTCTTCTCTTCTCTTCTCTTCTCTTCTCTTCTCTTCTCTTCTCTTCTCTGCCATCCCCAATTTGTGATACTGTCCTTAAATAAGATATTTGAGATGTTTCCCAGTCCTTGGTCTCTGCCCTGGATTATGTGCTGCATAATGTTTGGGAACATTGGGTTACTTTCCCAAGCTGTGGCAGGTGCTTTATCATCTGCATAGCCTGGGTTTTCCTGTCACTTGTTTTTCTTGTATTGCTGCTGCTCTTTTGTTGAAGCTAAAGCAGTCTTTTCCCAGCTTTTAAGGTTGTACTTTTTCAGGGACTAGTAACTGTCATCAGTGAGCTGTTTATGGTTATGAGACCTTAGCTTTACCCTGTGCCAGTGTTTTCAAGGCCTTTGCTGTTATCCCTTGCACAAATTTTATCTCCTAACTTGCTGTGTCTGGAATCAGTCTCCAGTTCACAAAGCAGATTCTCCTTAGTTAATAAGAAGGCTAATGGGCCAGAATTAAGGCCTTGCATGGCCAGCATAAGGCGTAGGTAGTGAGAGGTGTGTGGCCTGTGCTAGCAGTGGCAGTGCTGTTTTTACTGGGCAGTGGAGTACAAGAATGCTAATTCAGTTATACTATACTATATATAGTGGTATAGTATATACTATACTATAGTGTGCAAATTTTTGGGATCAAAACATGCTAATGAGTCTCCTTCATGTGATTCCACATTTACAGATGCAGTGGGCCTTTGCTTTAGCTTCGGTGTTGAACATATATGCTCAATGCTACTGTGGCCACAGCCTCCTGCTTTCTGCAGTACAGAAGGGTACAGAATATTATAGGATGTATTTTAAATAAATTCAAACATAGGAACACACTGCCCTAATTCTCAGCTGGAAAGGGAATGCATCCCCTGAAAATGATGTATGGTGCTGAAGGACTAATTTAAATTAGTTGTAAAACCTTAGCATCTTGACTAAAGTAACATTCATCAGCTTGTTTCTTCATGGTTGGTAACGAAATTAGCCCTAAAAAAGACAGTTAAGTACAGTTTGTAAACTTTGCTGATATCTTAGTACAAAATTCTAATTACCTACATCAGTGAATTTATGATCTGCCTACAATTTTCAGTTTATTGATTGGTTTGGATTTTTAAAATAAATTATGGTAGATCACTGCAACATTTATAAGGTTAGTTGGTTTGGCTGATGTTTTTTTATGAGGACTGATTGTTATTTAAAGAAAATTTTAAGTCGGAGTTCATTTTCTGTTCAGGCTATCCTGGAAAGTTTCCTGTAGGTGTGATGAAATGCCTGGGACTCAGCACCTGTATCTTAATTTTTAACTTGGGTCCAAATAAGGCAAAAATCTTCTTGCTTTAAATTTTTTTGTTATTGCTGTTAAATTGAAAGGAAGACTAATGGTGTATTGAAGTAGTTTGAATTTGATATTGCTAGAAGACAATATGATTTTTGTTATAATTTTATTTTTTGAAAGTATCACACCAGGTTGCCTCTCAAATCCATCTCTGACTCTTGTCTGCATGTAGGCCTACTGTGGCTTCTCTCGACCCAGTGTTCCACCTCAACACCTCTCTGCAATAGCCACGGGAAACTGGGGATGTGGTGCCTTTGGAGGGGACTCCCGATTAAAAGGTAAATTGTAGCAATTAGTTAATGTTCCAATTAATCCAATAACTTATGTTTTGCTCCTTGGCCGTATGTTTTTGTTCAAGTACATTTCTTGCTTTTGTTCTAATTACTACATTTTTCCAAGAAGTGGCATTCTTTAGAATTGGTTCATTAGTGCTGATCTTTAGGCCATGAGTAATGTGACCTTAAACAATAAAAAAGCATTCTACTCTATTCTTTGTGCTTTAGACTTTTATGCTCTTTTCAGTTTAAAGTATGAGGCAAGCACGTGATGATGAAATGCTGGATTTGGAAGGACTTGTAGCACTGAAACCTTCCAAAGCACAAATATGCAGCATTCATTCACAGAAGAACATGTTCATTGCAGTTGTCAGTCATATAAATCAGTTGACCTTTCTGGAGCAGTCTTTTTAGATTCTGCCTGAAATTCATATCTCTGCAAAGCTGTTTAAAGTACCTGGTAATTTGCAAGGCTTCACAAATTTGCTGGCAGTGCTTAATTTTGCTCCTTAATATATTGCTGTATGCTAGAGAGGTTTCCAGTCACTCAGACGTGCTGCTTTCTTTCCTGACTTGCCTGCTATATCACTCACTTTCTCATGTTCTTTTATATTTAATTAGAGTATTTATAATGCAGCAGATATCACATGCTTACATTCATTTAAGACCTTTTCCATCAATTCAAGAACTGATGGATCCTGACATGTAAATTCATATCCTGGTTCATATAATTCTAAGTAGAAATTTACATTTTTTTTGTTGTTTCCAAGCATTTGGAGAGTATTTAAAATTTGCTTTTCAGAACAGCTTTAGGTAGCTACAGTGAGACAGTCATCAGGCTACTAGCTTCATTAGTTTTCTCTCTTAATGTGCTTAATTCATAAAGCATCTATTTTTTTCTCAATGCTCACTGAGTTCCTGGCAGTTGTTTTTTGATTTCCATTAGATAAAATGGGCTGCCAAATGTGTATCTTAACAATATCAGGACTAGTATTTACTGTAGGATCTGAGCATAGTTGATTTATGTTAGGCAGGTTTAATAAATTCTTTAATTTGCATAAGGTCTTGGATCTGAACTGTAATACCCCATGTATATTTTTTTAATGTAGAAGGGATGTCAGTACAGCCACTGCTTCAGGTGCAAGCCCAGAAGTTAAGTGGGATCACATCAGCTGGGTGCAAGGGGCAAGAAAGCTCAGATCCCTCCAGACCCGGTACCTCAGGCTCTATTGCTCCTCCTGTGGTGCTTCTTTCTGTATCAGTAGCATGGAAATCTCCCATGGTATTGTGTCTCATTAATGTACAGAAGATTGTGAAGTTTCATAAGATATAGAGCAATTCAAAATAAATAATAGGATATTTTTAATATCTTGTAAAGTGAAACTGCATTGTTTGTTTGGAATGAATAATAAGATTCATTAGGTTCTGTTCCCCTATGCAAGCTAGTTAATTAGACTCTTTAAAAGCTGAACTACTGAAGCTTTACTAAATCCACAGCTGGTTCAGTAGTTTAATTAAAATATCATTCCCAGATTGAGATTAATTTCACACGTGAATCATGTAATTTATAATTTTGGCTATGGGTTTACAAGAGAGGGTTTTTTTGATTAAGGAATGCAGTGTTTTAATAGGTCTCTGTTTAAAATGTGAGAGATTCTTGATCTGAGCTCTGAACAGCTTTCTATTTAGCTTCCACTAGCAGGTGGTAATGCAGTATGTACACTGTTTTATTTAAAATTAATCTTTACAAAGACAATATTAATCACATTTTAATTAACTCTACTTACTGGGTAGAAAAAGGAAGAATTGGTATCAGAACTGCACCAACAGGCTCTGAAGTAAGACAAGCTGCAGCAGATGAAATAGTTGCTGGGGTCCATTGTTTGGACTGTTGTAGCTCCTGTGAAATGAACCTGTGATTGATTTCACGCCTCTGTGGCACTCCAGCCTGGCAGTGCTGGCTGGTGAAAAAGCTGCACTCTTTTAAGTTTGGTGCTGCCTAAGGGGGTCCTGGTTTTTTTCTCCCCCTCATTGTTTCTCTTCCCCCTTCTTTGTTCTTGGCTCTGTGGTCTGGTGCCCTCCCTTGCCTCAGCTCTGGCTCATAGCAAAGCTTTCACTCTGCCAATTCAACTGCTGTTCTCGCAGCAAACCATTAGCTTTTATTCTTCATCTGTAACTTTTCTGCCAGTTTGGTGAATGGAATGGGCACAGTGATGTCTGATGAGCACCAGTGATGTCTGATGAGCACCAGAGAGCTGCAGAAAAGTGAGCAGCTACATGAGAAGTGGACCAGAGCTACTTTCTCCAGTTGCACTGGGTCATTAGCTTGGCTCAGCTGCACTGTTGATCAATACCCCAGATGATTTCTCAAGGTGAATCTTCAAAAAACTGTTTCCAAGATAGGAAACATTTTTCTTTCTTTTGCTTATAGAGGAACAAAATCTGTCTATATTGTAATGGTAGCTGTTGGCAGAACTTGGGATGCAGCCTGGGCCAATGAGTTTGACAGAAAGCTGGAAGTTAAATAACATGAATTGCATTGCTGATATCACACCTCATAGGTCAGAATAAGCCAACGTATTCCATGCTGCATACTTCTATTGTAGGTATGATGGACACCTTAAATTATACAGGAAGAGGCTGCAGAACCATAGTTCTCCTCTTGGAGCTAAAAGCTGGGTCAGCTCCCACTCTGCGTAGCTTATCTAGTGAAAGGGTTGGCTCCATTCCTTCTAATAGGTGGCACAGAATGGAAATTGCCAAGTGCTCATGGATGAATTTTACCCCACTGTCTGTGGCTGTACAGGCAGCTCAAACCAGGATGGAAGGTGCTGCTCTGTTGCCTTATGCTGCCACAGGCATTTATTGGCTAATTAATGGCTGCATGCTGCTTGGGGGCAGACATGGACCAAAATAAACCCCTCTCAGTTTTAAGCACAGTTTATCTGGAAGTAAGGGTGGATGTCAGTAACAGCTCTAGCAGAATGCTTCAACACTCTTGGCCTGCAGTGCCCAGCGTTCTTTATTTAAAAAAGAATTTTGGAAGTAATAGTTATCCACCTGTTGTTTGTACTGCTTTGCAGCACCCATGTGGAAATGGATGCTATGGTTGTTTGCTGTAAACTTATGCTGTGTTTTTTCCTTCAGCAAATTGTTCTATCCTGTGTTCATATGTAATCTTTTTTTGTTGTTTCAGCCTTAATTCAGATATTGGCAGCTGCTGAGGCTGGACGTGATATTGTTTATTTTACCTTTGGAGATGTGGAGCTGATGCGGGACATTTACAGCATCCATACTTTTCTCTGTGAGAAGGGTCAAACTATTGGTGAGCAAAAAAAAAATCTTTGTGTGCAGAAAAGAGACATTACCATCTCTACAAGTAGAAATTTTCCAGTATGAATTCTTGTCACCAAGTCCTGAACACAAGCAAATGGGTCTCGGTTTATGTGTGCCTGTTTTCAGAATGGGGAAGTCTGCTGATTTGGGATCAACTGCACAGTGCTAATCAGTTAGAAGACTTCTAGAATGCTTTTCTAATTCCTTGGGAGTTATGCTATAGAACTTGAAAAATACAGATACATGTGGTAGGTAGAAGATTTGCAAAAGCTTTTGATATAACTCAGTAATGCTTTGAAGAGGGAAGAGCTGCTTAGGCATTCTTGACATAAATTTGTCTTCTAGTGGTTCTGTCTTGATCCTGCAAGATGTGGTCTGATGTGTTTTCCAGCCTAATGTTGGGATAGCTTGTGCAACAAGTTGAGGGAGCCCATCCTATGTTCTGAACAACCTGCAGACATTCCCATTACACAGTCTGCCTCTGTCACTGCTCATTTAGAGATGTCCCTAGCCCTGTCTGTGCATTTCTAGCCTTCCTTTGCAATCATACATTGCTCATATGGCGTGTTCTTACATGGTGTTTAATGATCTGTTTTTGGTTTTTGAAGGGGACATTTATAGGCTATTGCTGAGATACTACAATGAACAATGCAGAAACTGTTCTACTTCAGGACCAGATGTCAAGCTGTACTCTTTCATATACAACACCATTGAGTCCTATGCAGATTCTACTGATGATGATGATGAAGATGAAGAAAAAGGGTTGTGTTTTGAAGATTAAAATAAACGTATTTGATCAGAGTAATGTTTTATCTCCTCCCACTGGTATATTGTGTGAAATGCTGGACATAATGAATGATCTGGCTTAATTTATATTGACTGCATTGGTAGTTATGTATAACACCCAAACAAAAAATCCCACAAACACCTTTGAGAGATGAGATTTATTTGTTTGATGGTTTCATACATGAAAACCTTGTTCATGTGTGTACAGAAAAAAATTTTTTGGTAAGTCTGGTTTGTGTTATACCTTGTTAAGTAGAATATTTTGGTACACATGTATATTTCATTCAAGATTGCTGAAGATTTCCCTGTACTCCTTTACATTTATTTTTCAGAGCTCTTACGTAGATTTCTCGTGGAGGCTTAGAGCTGGAGTACAGACAGCCGTGTAACTCCTTGGATGATGTTAGAGAGAAGCATTTAGATGATTTTTCTTACTGAAAATTGTCATAATCCTTAAGACTGCCAAGGTACCATCAGTGTTCTTACCAAAGTTTTCATTCACTTAACTTAAAATGTCCTGGGTCTAATTTATTTTTTCAATAAATGGTTAAAATTGGAAAAGTTCTGTAGGAGCCAAGAATGCATTTCACAACTGCATGGTCTTTACCAAATTAGACATAAAAGTTAGCATAAAGAAGTAGAGAAAAAACAATGAGAGTGGGAAAATGAGAAATGTGACCAAAGCTGGAAGCAGAGGCAAAGATTTTCACATGAATACCATTTTGTTGGTGCTATCTGTTACCACATTGAACAAGGTCTTAGACACTACTGGAAATTTCTCCAGGTTCAGTGCTGCTGGCAATATTTGAGTTAAGGTCTGCTAGTTGTGTTTATATTGTCATATCAGTTCTCCCTTATCTCAGTATGCATATATGTGAGTATAAGATCCCCATGGGATATGTGAGTGAGGAAAAAAATCATGTTTCAGTGGGAGGAAAGTCTGCAGGCTACGTAAGAACATGAGGTCTTGTTAGGAGTTTTTGCCTGTGTCATTTTAGAAATGGGAATAACAGTGAAGAGTTGGCAAAACATCTATAAAACCCATGCTTTTGCTATCTGTGAATACCAAATTAGTGTTGCTGTAGTACATTAATAGTTTACACGAAACTGCAGATACATCTGTGATAAAACTTTTTCAGGTCTATGTACAGGGCAAGTCCAGTGAGACTTTTGTCTATTAGTAGTTTAAGCTCACCTTAAGCTTCAGCCCAGAGTCTAAGTTTAACCTCTTCTGTGTTAGATTTTTTTTGTCTGTCATAGTTGCTGTTATGAGTTAGCAATACAAGTAAAAACTGCAGCAGGAAATGTAGTGACCTAAGTCTCTTAATCAATGAATCCTTTTGAGTTATGTCAGATAAAACTTCTCCAAGCCTCAAACACACCATGGTAATTAAATGCTGGAAGCTGTTGGCAGTCTGGCTCAGAATAAATCACTCACTGCTTCAGCTGCCCTGGGGGAAGCAATAGGAAAAAGCTCAGGTTGTTTATAAACACCTTCAGGGTGCTGTATCTTTGCGTTAATTTTAAGTGGGCAGCTTGCAGGTGTGTTTTTTGGCAAGTGATGGACACAGAGGTTTCTTCCTGTTTTTCCCACCAGCTGTAGTTTTCTCCACCCCCATCATTATAGGGAAAAAATTTTGGCTAGAATTTCAAGCTTTTTTCTGTGTTTGCACCTTGTGTCCTTAGATTTAGCAGAAATCTTTTCTCCTGCTCCTGGTGTTTCAGTGTTGGCTCAGATTCTGGCAGTAGGAATAACTGTTTTATTAGCTCTGATTTGGGCATTTAGGTTCAAGTATGATCGTGCTTCTAGATGCATTGCCGATGATAGATGTACCCTGTGAATTACGACAAGTGCTGGAAAACTGGTGCTATCTGCCAAACCTTCTTCACCTTACTACTCAGGATCTCCTATAGAAGAGATGAACAGAATTTGTTCCTAAACAACTGGAAAAAAAGATAACAAAAAGCCTTAGATGGCTAGACATGACCTCCCCTTTATTATATATAAATACTTCTTCATTAGTGCAATATTACTTGTCATTGTGAGAAGTGATTGGTCAGGTATGAAAAATGTACCAAAATATGATGGAATGAAATTCTACTTCAACTCTAGAAACAGAAAAATTTAACTTTGGAGAGATTATCTGATGATCATATTACAGGTATGCAGTTAAAAGAGTTCTTGCAGTGTCAAGTGCTTCCAGGATAATCCTAGTCTTTTTATGCAGTCTGTAGTGTCAGTGATACTGAGCATTTTCTAATATGGGGAAGAATGCCTTTGTTTGAGATCATTCATTAGGGTATGTCTACCTTACTTTTTTCTCTTGTGAATTATGCTTGTATGGACAGGAACAAAGGAAAAGAACTCCTCCTCCATTTCATGTGTTGTCTGAAAAAGAGTGATATATCCTGCTTTCTGTGGTGTGTTCCTGATCTTGTAAAGAGCAACATTGTAAGAATGCTTTGAATATGATTTTGATCACAAGCAGGCTGAAGATTATTTTTTTGTTATTGTTGGTTTGGGTTTTTTTAAAGCAAAGTAGCCCAGAATTGGCTAACAATGGTGTTACATTCCCATGATGTTCTAATTCAGTAAAGAGCTGAACTGCCCAGATTGCTGCATGTCAGCCCAATACGTGCTCCACATCTTTCTTTTTCTCCCCACCCGCCAGTCCCCATTTCCCAGCTACCTGAAATGTTTCCTTTAGCTGGCCATGCCTTCGGTGCTCTGGGGGAAGTAGTGTGGAATGGAGATGCCAGTGATCTCCTTGTGCAGCCTAGAAAGCTTCAGTTTCACTCTTCCAGAAACCTGGTGATGGAGTAATCTGGGTTTGGGATTTTTTATTATTTTAGGGATGTTTGCTATATGATTTCCAATAAAAATAAACTTCCTACCAAAACTTTCGTTTTATACTTTTTAGCAGCCAAATGGAATGCCTGATGTGAAACAACAACAGGCAGTCATGTCGATCGCAATGTTGCCTCATAGTCAAGTTTGATGTCTGAGCAGTTCAGTTGTTCTACAGCTCTTGCACCTAAATTGCTCAGTTTTGAGGTTTTCCTATCTGATGGGGAGTATCCAATACTGTATATATTAATTTATAAACTGTTGAAGTGTTTCTGACATTCTTCTAAACTTACAGTTTATGCACCGTTATATTGTATTGATTTTTCTGGATCTGTATGCTAATGTTTACATAATTTTGTAGGAATACAATTAAAAGTTCTGACTGAAGCAATGTTGTGTAATTTGTCATATAATATACTTTCCAGGACAGAGGAATTCCAGCATGTCTGAATGCACAGGGCACAGTACTGCAGATAGTTCTAGCTGTAAATTGACACATAACACAGAGCTGAGAAATGTATTTTTCCTGTACAGTATTGTGGTGGTTGCTTCTGTCTGCCTAGCAATGTAAAAAGCAATTAACTGCTGTACATTGGAAGGGTGTGAGTGTGAGGTTTCATCTTTGTGTATTGGCCATATACAGATACTCTGATGTTCCCAAGCTTTTGGTAAGCAAGTAGATGTTGGATTATTCATTGAACTTTGTGAAGAAAATGTCACTAAATAAAAGCAAATAACCCCATAAAAATATATAAATAATTAACATGTTGTAAAAGGGTTTGTATGGTTTGTAAGAGTGAGGCTGAGATCCTCCTAAATGAAACCATTTCAAACTTTTTGCAAAATGTCATTTTAAGCTAGTAAGGAATTCATTTTTTAGCATTACAGGAAATTAGGATAAAAATATAATTTGATTGCTCCTAAGGTTTTATGTGTAGCTGTGCTTATGAAGTTTGCGGTGTTGGTAGTAAAGGATTTCATCCATCAAACAGCAGCAACAGAAGCAGAGACGGTGAGCAGCAGGCACGTCTGGGGGAGCGGGAGTGAGCAGGTCAGTTGTGGCTGAGCAGGGAGCTCCCTGTCCTGTGCCCAGATAACTCATGGCAATGGCCAAAGGGATCCCATTCTTCACGAGCAGCGTTTGGCTGAGTGCTGTATGGGCTGGAGGTGGCGGGCTTTGGTTGCGTGACAGCTGGGTAGGGAGAGAAGGGTTGATGCCCTTTATGCTGTACCTTGGAAACCCCAGGTGCAAGGGAGGCAGAAGGTGCTCCCATTGTTCTGCTGCAGTGTGGAAGCAGTTGCCAGTCTCTCCTGTCCCAAGCTGTCACTGATCTCACTGTAATCAGCAAACACCCTCAGGAATACACTTTATTAATTCTTGAAAGCAACTGTAGCCTATTGAGATAACCCTGGGGATAAAGCACAGTTGCAAGGGCTGCTTCACCATGGACTTTTCCTGGTTTTCTCCATTGTTTTCCCACCTATGTCAGTGGACAGAGGAGTCCCAGACACCTGAATTTCACAACTTTTCATGTTTATGTTCAGACAGTCTTCATCCTCTCATCCGGAGCAGCTTTCTGTGACAGAAGGATGGACAGATGGATGTCAGACCTTGGGATTCCAAAAGCTGTTATAAACTGTCAGGTTCACTGAGGTAATTGTATATTAGCCAGTGTAGGGTGATGCAATGTTTGCTCTGGATGGATGACCTGGGTTTTTTCTTTCTCTCTTTTTTTTTTTTTAATTTAGTTTTAATATCTGCGTAAACTCATCTTTTCCTGTTTTGTGACACCTCTGTGACAAGAGTGAGAACATCCATAAAATCATGGAGACTGCAAGATGCAACAGCTGTCTGAAATTGTTGGGTTTTTTAAGCTCAGAATTGAGTATTTATGATCTTGTTTTGTGCTAACAGTGTTTCATGCTCATTTATCATTGCTTAAGTGAGTGTGACCTGGAAGTTGCATAGGAGGTATTTGTCACTGATAACTCCATTACAGCAATACCATCAATTTCTGCTGAGCTGAGCTGTCAGCTGGGGTTTCATTGCGTGGTCCTGCTAAGTGGCACAGGGTCCACAGTTAAAGGAGGCACTGGTGTGTTCTGGGCCCTCGTGGTGACACTGTGCGACACTGTTGGGATGTGTGTGGGTGTGTGCACACTGTGCTGTGCATGCACACACATTGAGGCAGCTGTAAAGAAGCTGCCATGAACTACTGGAGTGGGGATTATTGATAATGTATCTTTTAGCTGTAAATCTGGGAAGCAGAGGACAGGAACCTAGAGAGAGATTGCACTGTCTTTAGGAGCTGGCCGTGCTTGCTGGCTCTCTGGTATCCACAGTTCACACACCTCAGCCTTTTGCAGTCAGCTGTCCTCTCAGATGGATTGCACTGAAAACTCTTGGCGTAACTGATGTGCCTAAAAACAACAAGACAGGTTTTTGTGCTGGTTTTTTTTTCTGAGGTTTTTCTTCATTAATTAACGGTAAATTGAACAGGTGATATTAAAGGTACGAGGTTTTTTGCCCTTTTTTATACTGTTGAGTAGCTAACAGGATCACTTTGATGTTCAAATTTTTAAAGAAATGGAATACAATGAAGGAATTTATTCATTGAGTGTGAAACAGTAACAGTATGCCTGGTTGGGTAAAGGTTACTGAAAAGCCTCATCTCCTTCTGCCCAAGTGATAAACATTGTTTTGTGTAAATCTCCTCTTGGAAAATTCATGCAACATGCAGATAAGAACCTACTTTCTCTCTGTGGAACTTTCCACAAAGGCTTTGTCTATCCTGCTCTCAGTTGTTTTCATTTGGAAGGACAATTCAGTAACATCTTTTTTTATTTATTTTTTAGAGATGCCTTCTGCAAATGATTGGAATTTTTATACCTACTACAGCTGCTTCCTTTTGTAATTAGTATTATCAAGGTGAGATTCTGCGCAGGTAAAAGCTGCATTTGCTAAATAGGAAGGGAACAAAGGACCAGTGATGCAGGTTTGTTTTAAAAGTCCATGTTTAGAGTTAACAACAAACAAGAATGTAGTGCCACACATGATGTTACCAGTTTGGATCCAAGACATACATGTGTGTGTTAGCATCTAATCACTGTCCCTGTGCAAATCCTGAACTTTCATTATAAGGCTACTTTTGTAGGAAGGCAGTAATGACAAATTACAAACTGTTTCTTTTAATGTATCTGTATGTCCTCACCTTGTTAATATGTGTGACCTTAGCTAAATGTTACGGGCATTATGGGTGTTTTTGCCTGGAAGAACAATGTTTGCTAGCTTTTGTAAATGGTAATTTACACTCAGAACAGCATCAGGAGTGTGTGAGGAATTAAACCCCTGTAAATCCTCTATGGATGTGCTCCGTAATGGCTATTGAGCATCTGAAATTTTTTCAGGGTGGAGGAGTGTGCTCTGAGGCTACAGGGGAAAACTGCAATCTTCTTGCTCAAAGACAGTGCTTTCACCTTTCTTTTACACTCACTTGATGGAGATAGAAAATTATTTTGATTGTTGGGGAACTGTTACATTTATTCTCAGAAATTGCTAATAGCACCTGTTTAAAAAATAAACCAGGAAAGCAAAGTCACAATCAGGGGAAAACTTCAGTGTTTTCACATTCATTACAGTAATCTTTTCTAGTCATGCTCTCTAAATGTGATGCTTAGGTTCTCTCTGAAGTCATCATCAAGACCAGCTATAAGGGGGGCAGGAACGTATGTTCACAGTTAGCCTTTAGTTTCAAAGTTTGCAGGTCTTTGCAAAGAAGGCAGAAAACACTTTCAGGAGCCAGTTGATTTTTGTTTCTGTGTTCCCATTTGCTGGGTTGCCATCTCCCACGTATTGGTGTCCAAGCAGAAACACCTGTATGGGTTTCCTTTGGTGCCTGTGTGATTGATGTTTTTCATTTGTGAAAGACTGTCCTGACTGGATCCTGACAGTAATCTTGCTTTGCTTATCAGGGGAGAAAAAAAGAAAGGTGGTGTTTCTATGAAAACACCAATGTGAACTCTGACCACACATGTCCGAGTAAGTCATGTCTGGTTTGGAGCTATGTGGGGCAATGACAAAGTTAAGCGCTTTGCATGTCTAAAATCTTGCAATTTAGAATTAGGATTAAGAAAAATACGGAAAATTTTCTCCAGGATGCCTGGTTGGTTCAAGTTGTTTTGCTTTGTGTACCTGGAACACCAGAGAGTAGGTTTTCAGTGAACTATTTCCAAGGGTTTGTGTATCTTCATCAGTAACAATGTTCCCATGTTCATGGGGTCCACTTTTGTGGTGGTGAATAACTGGACCAGTGAGGAGCTGAACCCATGTGTAGAGAAGGCAGGGTGTCCCCTCTGGCACTCTTGGCCTTGCAGAACTGACCAGGGGGAAAAGCTTTATTATATGTATTATATGTAAAGATCTTTTCCCAGGAGTTTAACCCGCTGCACTCTTGTGGATTAATTTCTTGTGCTATTTCTACATCAGGTGTTACCTGTAAAGGGACGCTTAGGAAAGTTCATGATCCTGAACTGGGTGAATTATCCCTAAGCAGAGAGAAGTTTTGTTTACTTCCATTTGAAAGGGGAGGGAGCTAAATCAAATCAATTCATTAATTGTGTCCACTTAAGATTTAGACGTAGTTTATGACACCTGCTTTAGAGATGCTTCAGAGGAACCCTCTTCCATGGCCTTGCATCAGTGAGGACTTGGCTCCTCTGGACATGTACAACTGGCTTTCAGCTGGAAGTTGATGGGAAGTGCTGAATTTGCTTATTTTTTTTCATTCATCAAAGCATCTTGGCATACCAGATGCAATAAAGGCACTGTATAGATCAAAGTGTTTCATCATGGCACAAAGTTAATTTTGCTAAGATTTGAAGACTTACCTTTTCAAAATTAAAGGTTAAAAAAATTGCTGTGAATAGCTAAATCCTGTTATTGAATAATGACAGAATTTTCCTTAATGTACTAGGAATTGATTGTATCTTAAGCAAAATGTCATGAAAATAAATTAAGGTGATTGTTGGTGTTTCACAACCTTTTATATAAAGGATAAGGTCCTAAAAATTGTATTTTCAAATCCAGAGCTAACTCCATCTTCAAAATGCCTGCATTGTTAGGTAATTATCTTATTGCAGTTTTAAGTCATTATTTCGCCTGTTGCCTGAGGAATTTTACAGCAGAGCAGTATTAATAAGATGCCAGGAGAACAAATTTCATAACTTAATCACTGTCATAAATGGAACTCATATAAACAAAGTGGCATTTTCATTCATAATTAAATGACCTGCAGCAAATGTAGGTCAGGAGTGAAGGAATGTTTGATTTTACATTCTGTGGAAAATCAAAACTATTGCATTTTGAGGAGAAAGGTTAGAAAAAATACAATCAGTGCCTTCTGGATATGGATTGGACATACCACAACTTTGAGAGAAGGAGATTTCTAATTCATCCACATTGTAAATCTCAGCTAAGTGGCATTTAGACTTTACTGTTGGTGATGACAATTTCCTGAGCTTTCAGATGAAAAAAAAGACCTACTGATAGATTGAGTCCAGTCCTCCCTCATTCTGCCGATTCCACGTAGACAAAAACTAGCAGCCAAACCCAGCAGATTGAATTTAAAATGCAACAGATTTGAAGCTTTTTTTTTTCTTAGCTGAAATTGGACTACTTGATTGTGAGCAATCATGAGGATGAGATGTTTCTAATGACAACTAAGCACGTCCAAAGTCATATGACTTCAGCATCTGTGGCTCTAAATCTTTTGACTGAATTTTTTTGGGTTGATTTTGTTTTGAAGTTTTTGAAGTCTTAAAATTGTTTCCAGTCATTGGCATGAGAGCTGGAAACACTCAGATGAACCTGCACCTTTTACATGTCAGTTTTGGAAGGGGTTTGTTACCCTGACTTACATCAGGAACCTCCTTTGCCTGTTAGGACAGGCTTTGGCCCCAGTAGTTTGAAGGGTTTCAAGGCTAATCGAATTTCTGTTTGCTTTAGACAAGGATCCCCTTCTTTTTGCCTCAAATCTTGGTTACATGTGACCTTCAGAGAGCCTCAAAATGTCAATAAATTCCTCGGAGATTGGTTTTTGTTACAGTCCAATGTAAAATTGTACCCATGAGAAATGCTTAATCTATGACCAAAATAAGGCTCTTGTATATTGAAATGATCAGGGGAAGGCTTTTCTGTTCTGAAAATTCATATGGCAATGACGTGACTGAACTATGTCTTAAGGGAGTTAAATCCAACTTTGAATTCTGGTCTCCAGGTCAAATAACTCCAGGTATTCTCTGCTGCCTTAATATTTCCCCAGGGCTGGGACATTAACACAAGCAGCAACTAGTGGCCCAAGTATCACAATGTTGTATTTGGTAGTTTGTGCCATAAAGCCTTTCCAAACCCAGTACTGGTAATGCGCCCAGGTGGGGGGTATTCTCTGAAGTGGGCTGAAGGGAAGAATGAGCCAGGGGAGGGTGAGGGACCCCCGTGAGTGTCCCTTGTCCCTTGCTCAGCCAGTGCCCAGCAGACACAGGCAGCACGTTTTCCTTACGGAGGTCAAACACACCGCTATAAATCCAGTCCTGGTGGCTGAGACCCATGTGTGTTTTGTCCCACACCTGAGAAGATGTTCATTTCTTGCAGAAGCCTCTTTGTTTACTGAAGTGCTTGCTTTCTATCAGAGGTCTGGGCTGATGGCTCCTCAGCAGCGTCTGGCCGATGAGCTCAGCCTCGCCTGAAAGCTTCACCCTGTCTGCAGGAGGAGTCGTAATTCAGCCTCGGGGCACGCTCCCGCTAAGCCGCTGTCGCAGGCGGAGCGCCGGTGGGGACAGCGTGTGCCAGACATGCTTAGTGGCTTTAGAGTATTGACTGAACTGCCAGACCCAAACTCATTTACTTAAGGCTTGGGCTAATCACAGTCACCCAAGTGACAGGCAATCCTTGCTCTTTGTAGCTAGATCCTTCCCGTGCTACAAGCTCCGAGGTAGTGATGACCGAGGATCATGATTTGCTAGCAGGATTGAGTAAGAAATGACAGGTAGGATTTATTTCTCACTTGCCAGACACCTTTACAGACTTTTCAATATTTTTCTATAATTGGCTTCAGTGACAGCCTCCCACAGGCACTATGCACATCCTGGGAATGGGTCTATGCAGGAAAGGGATGTTTGTTAAGGCAACATCTGTAATTGCCTTAGGCTGCCACAGCAATAGCACTAAAACTCCAAACCTAGCATCGTTACAACCAAAAGTCATCTTGCCGTGGGTCCTGCCTTTCACTTAGTAATGTCGTCCTTCATGTAGTGTTCTGTGCATTGAAGGTGATACTATGATTCACCAGACTAGGATTTAATGCAGCTCAAAATGCCTTCAAGTGGAGCTGTAGAGATACTCTTTTCACGTAAGTGACACAAGCCCAGTTCCAGACATCCACTGGTAACTGGCCTGCAGAGACTGGAGAGCTGGACACTGCTATGGTGCTGTGTCCTGAGCTCCACAACTGCCTCATCTTAATAAGCATTAGAACAATTCAGTGAGCTCAGCATTGATGGGTGAGGACTTTGTAAAACAGGGGATCTCTGTAATGTGACAGCATGGACTGCACAGCAAACTATTCTGAAAGGAATTTAGAGCAGAGTTTGAACAATTTATTCCAAGTTGATAAACACAAAACTACACACCGGGGGCAAGTTTGGGGTGAGTTGTTGACATTTTTTCTATGGCACCAACATTAGTTTTCTGAAAACGTATTTGGTGATATGGCGGCTGCTAGTAGATCAAGAGTCCCCATGAAGCATGAACAGTAAGCTCACCTTGGTAACTGAGATGCTCATGTGTCTACTCAGTTCAGGTGTCTCCTCTCTACAGGAAAACATTTGCAGTTTGCTGGCAGCTAAACATAAAGGAAGCACAGAGCTGCTTCAGCTGTGAAGCTCTCTAATACTGTCCAGCTGAGTTCAGCACTGTGAATGCAATGTTTCCAAATGGCCACCATCAGGAAAATAAGAAATGACTGTGACTTTACATCTATCAGGTTTGATATTCCCAGCCCATCCCTGAGCCCTTGGGTATTTTACATTAATACTTTTGTAGATGGTCCCCTTTGGCTCTGGCACCAGAAGAGAAAGGGTTGGGAATGCTAGAGGAAAGTGTTAGAAAGAAATTATGACGTTTTAACTGTACAACAGGTTTGGAATGGAACTCCAAAGAATCCCATTGAAAAACAGATAAGTTTCTACTTCTGAAAAACAGAAGTAAACAGAAAAGCCTATTTAGTTATTGCAGAATAACTCAGTAGGGACAGTGCTTCTAAGGGAACTCTAGCTTTGAGGCACAACGTGGTGTTGATTAGTGCAAATAAAGCTCCTCAAGAGTCACCTTTCAGCAATTACAATCAGACACTGCCACTGTGGCTTCAAAAGCTTCATTAGCAAACCCTGCTCCTAGTGAGAGCTGTAAATCTCAGATACCCCAGAAGTTTTAGCTGATGGAGAACTGTCTTGCCTTATTTATTTTCTTTCAATTGAAAGAAGTGGAAAGATAATTACACATTCCTTCATCCAGATAAATAGCATTAAAAATCAAAATAGATCCTCCTGAAGAAAACACAGCCAGTGGTATAGTTCTAAAGAGATTATGATAATTTTCCAGCTGAATATGATGAAGTCAGGGCACCTTAATGTTTTATTGTCATCTAAAGCGACAGTCTAACAAAATGCAGTGTCTTTTAGATGTAGCCAAAAGAAGCATATCAAAAATAATTCATTTTTTCTATTTTTGTTAGGGTTCTCTAATGAAACCCCTGCAAATACTGAAAAGTATTTTCTAGCAGTTTTCTACTAATCCCCTGGTAGAATAGAAGAAAATGATATTTTCAATTCATTCTTGGTTAAGGAAAGGGCAGTTGGCAGTGGTTTGTTCATTGTCATCATGCCAAATGCTGGCAGGCTCTTTTGCAGTACCACCGGTGATCTGTTTCCACAGTTAGTGGGAAGACTTCTTGCTGTTTTGCCTGCCAATGTACTAATCTCCCATTAAAATAGTGGGACAAATTAACTTTAGTGCTCTTGCTAATTTCCACATGAATTCATTATTTGGCAGCTATAATAAATGTTGTATGCCAGAGTTCCTGCTTAACCTACGCATTTCACCGACTCACTCGCTGCTTTGTATATACTGTAGTTAATTGTTTACTCTAAGAACTTAATGAAAATACAGTGAGGTATCAAAGAAATAATTACAGGAACAGTTGCTTTTGTTCTTGTAGATGTAATGGAAAGACTTGTTTAGTTTATTAGGAAAGACTTGTGAAACCACCAAGTAGAAGTTGTGTTTTCCTGATTTTCAGTCAGCTCTATTGTCTAGCTTGTCTCTCTCTAACAGATCTGTGGCCAGACAAATGGGCTCCGGCAGTTTGATTCTATCCAGATCTATGTTTGAAGAATAAAATCACTTGAAAATAATCTGTTGGCCAAAATCAATCAACGAGCAGTCTTGGGTGTTATTGGTCTTCCAATAAAACACTCTGTACTTGTACCTGTTTTCTCCAGAGCATCACAGCCTGAAATTTTAGAACAGAGAATAATTAAGCCCCAGATAGCTGTTATCCATATAAAACTATCGATATGAGTTTGTCTGTTGACCAAATAATGATGGCATGCTTACCCTTAGGTTTGACATGACTTGGGTTGTGAAACTGGTACAAATCATTGGTGCTTCAGTCAGGTTTGAAGGAAGCTTGGAGGTCATCCAGGGCTCAAAGCAGGATCAACACTGGAGTCAGACCAGGCTGTCCAGGGCTTTGTTCAGCTGGGTCCAGATGCCTCCAAAGATGGAACCGTGTTTCTGGGTCCCTGTTGCGATGGTTTTTTATCCTCTGAGTGGAAAATGTTTTCCTCCTGTCTAGATTGAACCATTTCTATTTCACCATCTCATCCTCCTGCCATGCAGCACTGTGAAGAGCCTGGCTTTGCTGGCTCTGTCTTCCTGCTGAACTCCCTCCCCCCCCCACCCCAGGTTATCCCTGCATCTGAGGAAGGGGCAGTCATTGCTTCCCTCCAGCTCCTGGCTCTGCTTCAGTTGGCACAGCCCAGCATGCTGTTGGCTTTCCCTGCTGCCTCACATTTAACCTGCCCAAAGCAAGGAGCTATGTGAAACTGGGACTGACTTTTCTGTCCCTCAGACATCCAGCAGCACGTCTCCTTTACCATGGGAAGTTTATTCAGGGAAGTCAGGGATATTACTGAAGCTTATTACTGAGCCAAGGTTTCAGAAAGCAAAGGGAACAGAAATAACCCGTATGAAATTCTTCTTGTAAACTTTTCTGTAGGAGGTATCAAATGTAATTAAAATACTTCTCTTATGTAGGAGTGGGGAGGAAGAAAAGCTTGGTATATTATTTGTTGACAAAAAAAAAACCAACCCAGAATAAAAAAGGGTTTTAGCACTTACTTGAAATGTATACCCAGGAAACCCTCCCAAAGCCTCTCCTTTGAAAACTGACTGAATCATTTGTTGCAGCTGTTTGGTCTGGGGTGCTCTAGGGTTTTTAGGTCTTAGATTTAAATGTTACACAAACATAATGACCAGAGTCCTGTGTGACATCCATGGTGTTTATTGTTAGGCTCGAAGTGAAAGCAGGTCTTACAGTTTCCAAATTGCCTTGCTTTGAGAAGAGATGGTGCTTTAGATTTGAACCTCTGTTAGTTTGTAGCCTGTGTGTGTAATAAACACGTTAGGAAATAAAGGCAAATGGAGTTTCTGGCTTGGCTTAAAGAGAACTTCTGGTAAACATTGTCTCTAGTGGAATTACATTACCAACAACAATGAAGAGTTGCCAAAAATACATAAATGTATCTATCTCAGGGGGGGAAGCTATTAATGAGATTGTCCTTCTACGAGTAATCCTGTACCCAGGCCACCTCCTATGAGATTACCCTTTGAAAAAACAAGCCCACTGAGAAGTCACGCTGTGTTGGAGAGAGACTTGTGTGGAGCAATTAACCGCAGGAACTCACTGCTGATTGCAAGTGGCTGCTGATCCACCAGGTACCAAACCCAAGCGAAGACAGGAGCAAGGCGTTAGAGGGGTGTGCAGCACCATACCCTGGAGCAAGCACATTGTGCCCTCAGTGGGCAGCACAGTGAGTTTCCAAAGCCAGCTGGGTTATAGTTTTGTTAAAACATGCTTTGGGTTGTTTAAACAGGTTGGATCTAGTTTTGTTAACTCGTGCCTGAGTTAAGCCAGAAATGAGGCAGAAATAAGTCAGCAAACTTGTTAGATTCACACTGGTCTGCTACAAAAGGTAAGGATAAATATAAAAATAAATCATGGCGAGGCAGTGTGTCTTTCAGCACAGCAGGCAGTTTCACCTCTGACAGCACAGGGGTGCTGTTGTGACTATTCTGTGCTGTACATTTTATCCAGTACAAAACTTTTCTAACACATAGCACTTCCTCACTATGGAGCTGGCATGAGAACCATGTGAAGCAAGCTGGCACCCCTGACTGTGTGTGCTAGGAATTGCAATTTTTTTCAAAGCTTTCATTCTGCTGATGGAATATCCATTCCAGCCAATTTCAAAGTGTGATGGTTTAGGAGGAAGCAAAACCAGTGTATGGATCTCCCTTTGGCTGGCTGGAGGGAGAGGTAAGTATACAAGTGCTCACATAAATGGGCAGGTAAATGTGAATTGTAAATGGAAATTGTAAGAATTTAAACAGGAATCATGAGCAAATGGCTTGTTGTCCATCATGGGCTCACTGGGGAGCAAATGGATGAGTGGTAAGAAGGTGCTGCTCCGGGGTGCGGACTGGTGACAAAGTGACACCAGAAGCCAGCAGCAGTATGGCAATAGCTCAGCACACCAAAAGCTGCTGGGGCAGGCTGGTGGGACAACCCAGTCACAATAAATACTGGAGAATTTGGGAGCTGCTCCAAATCACAATAAACCAGAATCTTGCTGTTACAAGCACACAGATCCCATTGTGTGAAGAATTTAAGAAAAAAAAAAAAAAAAGGGAAAAGAAAAAAGCCAAACCCATAAATGTGAAACTGGGCAAAGGCTTCTGGGAACAACATAAGCGCTTGAAATGTACTGTAATATCTTTGTGTCTATCCAAGCATATTTAATTTACCCTGCAATGGTATTCACAGTCAGATTTGACATGTGGGTTTCTCTATAAAGTGGAGGGGAGGTCTGCTTGTCCTCACTATAATTTTTAATTGAATTTATGTTCAGTCAGCATAACGTGATTGCTCTAAAGATGGCTTCTGTCTGCTCATAATAAGGTTAAGACTCAATTAGTAGTTGCAGCATCTAACAATGTTTCACCACTTGCCAGAAGGCTCAAGTAGCATCTGTTCAGCTGCAGGTACCAGTTCAGCACCCATTTCCCTCTGCGGGGGTGCTGGGCCACCCTCCCTGGGAGCACTGAGTGAGGGATGGGCCATCCTGGGGGGTTCCCTGTGCCCCATCCCTGCTCCATCTGTTCCCTGCACTAAACACTGTATCACAAAAACATGAACACATCATTCACACCCTTGCTCTGCAGTATTTATCGGTCTCCTGAAGGTGCACAGCTGCTAGGAAAACTGCTGAGATGATAATAAGGTTTTTGATGTATTTATGTGAGGATTAAGGGTTTTTTCATCTTGAAGAAATTAATTTTACCCTAATCAACAATTGTATCAACCAGTAAGCCTCAAGAAAATCTGAGTGACCGTTAGGTAACAAAATGCTAGATGAAGCCTGTTGTGTTCCTTCCTATGGTTTTTACTTTCCATTTCTGCTCACCTGACCCTGATAAACTGATTTTTGCACTATATCCTTAGCACAAAACAAATTATAGCTTTGTCTTTTCCTTGCTTTGAAGGTGTGCCCAATTTTCCCATCAATCTTATTATTTACCCAGAAAGTTACCAAACATTGGAATGTGTGTGATGGTGTCAATAGTTGTCTGAAATACCAATTTTACCATATATATAGGCATTTGATCTTGGTTGTAACTTTATTAAATAGAGCAGGGAAATAAAAAATACGTCATTTCTGATTTATGAAAGAAAATGGACAGACATGTAATTTGAAGGCAACCAGGAGAAAAGAAAACTTGAAAGAGGTAAATAAGAATTCTACCAGCAAAGGAACACTTGAAATTCTATTGTCTTGCACTTAATATTTGGTCATATAAGTTGGGACAATAACTCACTCTGAAAAATTGCTCACATACACGTGCTATAATTTTGTCAAGGTCTACTACGCTCAGTCTACTTTCTATACAAATTTTGGAGAGCAAACGCATGTGTCCTTGGGACACTTTGTATGTCCCTTGTGAAACTGCCCGTCACTCCTGCACAGGAGCGGTGCGAGCAACTCATCCACGGGATGGGTTTCCTTAGGCGTTCCCTGTCACGGGTGCTCACCGGCGCGGTGCTCTCGCCCGTATTTACACGTTTGATGAGAGCTGTGGGCCGGGAGCACCGAAACGCGCTCACCGGACCCCCAATGGCTCCGGGGCCGCGGGCTCTGAGGAGCCGGGGGCGTGTCCGGCGTGTGGGCGCTTCCCGAGGGGCGTGGGCGTGTCCCGAGAGGTGTGTCCCTTGTCCCGAGGGGTGTGTCCCGAGGGGCGGGGCGTGTCCCGAGGAGTGTGTCCCTTGTCCCGAGGGGTGTGTCCCGTGCCCCGAGGGGCGGGGCGTGTCCCGAGGGGTGTGTCCCTTGTCCCGAGGGGTGTGTCCCTTGTGCCGAGGGGCGGGGGCGTGTCCCCGGGCGTGTCCTGTGTCTCGGGGCGGGGGCGCGTCCTCGGGCATGTCCCTTGTCTCGAGGGGCGGGGGCGTGTCTCCGGCCGTGTCTCGGGGCGGGGGCGGGTCCCGGGGTGTGTCTCTTGTCCCGAGGGGCGGGTCCCCGGGCGTGTCTCGGGGCGGGGGCGGGTCCCCGGGCGTGTCCCGAGGGGCGGGGGCGGGCCCCCGGGCGTGTCCCGTGTCTCGGGGCGGGGGCGGGCCCCCGGGCTGTCCCCGGGCGTGTCTCGGGGCGGGGGCGGGTCCCCGGGCGTGTCCCTTGTCTCGGGGCGGGGGCGGGCCCCCGGGCTGTCCCCGGGCGTGTCTCGGGGCGGGGGCGGGTCCCGGGCGTGCCCGGGGCGGTGGTGCCGGTGCAGCGCCCGCGGCTCCGCCCCGCCGTGACCTCAGCGCGCGCCTCACGTGATGCAGGTGCGGCCCCCGCCCCGCCGCTCCCGACGCTCCCGGCGCTCCTTCCCTTCCCTTCCCTCCCCTCCGCGCCCTCCCTGCCGCACTCCGCGGATGCGCCGGAGCTCCCGCGCCCCCGCAGGTCTGTCCGCGCCGGTGAGGGGCGGGGGGCGGCGGAGCTAGGCCGGGCCTGGCCGCGGTGCACGGCCCGTCCCCCGCGCAGGCCCCCGGCGCGGCGGGGCCTCTCGTCGTGCGGCTGAGGGGGGTCGTGCCGCAGGCCGGGCTGGGCCGGGCCCCGGAGCGTGGGGTGAGCGGGGACGGCCCCTCCTGGCCCGGGCTCCGGTGATGCCTCAGCCCTGTCGCAGCTGGGAGCGCCTTGACAGCCTGGCAGGCTCCGGCCCCCGGTGGCCAGGGTGACCAGGGCACCGCGTCCTGGCGCCACGGGGAGGGGCCGGAGAACAAACCCGACCTTCCCAGATCCTCCCCTCTGCTCTTTTACAACGCGTTGGTAGCCTGGAGTCTGTGGTGGTGGTATCCCTCTGGAACCCGCTGAAGGCGTTTCTTCGAGGGTAGGGTAATAAATCCGTTAAGTTTTATTGCACCGAGGTGCCTCCAGTGCCCAGGACTCGCGGTGTGCGCCTTGAGGCCAATGCGCCGCTCAAAAACCTCCTGCAGGCCAACTTTATGGGTGGAGAATTAGGATTCCCTATACAGCGTGTCACATCTGTGCTGGGGGAAAAGAAACATTTAGTGCATGGAGGTATCCCTGAAGTAGCCTTATTTAATAAGGATATTCCCTGCATCTCTAATTTAAATTATCTATGATAATCTTTTGGAGGAACTTTATCATCTTCATCCACTTCTTTTTTTCACTGTCAGCCTTGTTTTATTTGAATTATTCAGTCTGAAAAAGAACTTTAAGCTGTGTGGGGAGTATAGGAGAAAATGGCCATGATAGTGGATGAAGGACTATTTTTGTGAAATATGGGCCAGGCTTTTTAACGACCACTTCTGCAGAGCATGAAGAATATTTGTTAACATTGGCAGGGCTTCCCATGTGTTAAGAAACTCAGTAAGGATACTGACAATACCAGGAGGATATCGATTCATATGTGCAACGTATTTATAATAAAAGTGATTTTGAAAAAAGCTGGATAAAAACTTTGTTATTAGAAGTGTCTGCTGTCTTTTCCATATGCTTCTGTCACCCTCTAGAAACCTGGGTAGAATAAGTCCCAAGACTGTCCGTGACATTAGGGCACTTCTAGAGTTGGAAGGGCCAAGGTGAAAGCTAGGTTGTCGCTTGAGACAGAATAGCTGCAAAAATTTTCAGCTGCTTAGGCCTTTCATTTCCTTCCACCATTTGGAGGGTGCTGTGGTGCGTTAAATATCAGGTTATTCTTGTGGTTCACTGCTTCTTTCTTATTTTTGACCTCCGGTAGAGATTTAATTAATACTATCCTTAAGGTTGCTCTTAGCTCAGCTTGATGCCTTTCCAATCACTGTTTTCATTTCAGGGTTGGTTTAGGAAACATAGTGAAGTGGAACAGTTCTAACTCTTCCTGACTCCTGCCTGCTGTCCTGGGTGCTGATTTCTGACTGACAGTCTCAAGGCTGAGTGGGCTGGGATGGTCTATGATCACGCTGGTGGTCTCTGGTTTGTTTAGCTGCTGACAGCTGACATCTGTGCTGAAGAGCGATGTGTGCAGAAGGAAGAACTAGGAAGAAGTCAGTTTTTTTGAGTCATATTAATCTGTAACTGGAATCTGGCTGGAGTGACACAGCTCCTATATGCTTCTGTAGATTGCATATTCAGTAGTTACTACTTGGAGTATGGCTCTGACCCCATTTTGAAATTCAAATGGAGCTGGAGGGAAGTGACTGGTACCACTTACAAGCTCTCTCTTTCTGTTATATATTATGTCATTTGCATCCATTTTCCAATCTCCCTGACAAATTTTTGTTATTCTGTTATGTGTTCTTTACTAACTTGTAGAAGAAAGAACTACACATTCTTCAGGCAGACATATTATGAAGAAAAAATGTAAAATTACCTGTACTTAAGAAGCTTGCTACTGCAGTATGATAAACTAAGAAAAACATTCTTCTCATTCCCTTCTCTCCCAAGTCTTTACAAAGTACTTTAAGTGAGAGTAGGTAATCCCTTAGGAATGAGTGTATGTGTGCAAAGGTTTTGTGGCAGAGGGTGAGATTTTCATGCAGTAAGGTAGGTGGAATAATAATTTCTATCAGAATGGGCGCAGACATAAAGTTGTAAGTGCCATGGTGACCTCTCTGTTCTTACTGTTATAACATGTTGAAAACTCACCCAGTTTTGCAAAATAACATCGTGCATACTTGCTGTTAAATCTTACAGAGAATTATATATGCAGACAGTGTATGAGCTCTGTCAGTGCTCTTGCAGTCACTGAGCTCTTCCAGCACTTAATCTGCTTCTGAAATGGTGCTGATGGTGGTTGTGTTCCTCCAGTTGCCAGGGAGCCCTGGTCAGAGATGGGGTGTTGACACACATGTTCTAATAAGCTTTGTATCCGTGAAGTGGAAAATGACAAGGGAATATATGTAGGTAGGAAATAACACTGATGAATAAGGATTCAGCATACCAGTAGCCCAACTGTTTCCAATTTGCTGCAAATGCCAGGTGGAGAGAGTAGAGTGTGTGGTTTTGAGGAGTTCATAGGTTTAAATGAGGACTGTGTGCTAGTTTCAGTGATGCAGCCTTGGCAGAATACTCTCCATGTGTCCAGGCACATGGAGAATGTGGACAAGTGCTTGTTTAGAACATCCAGTAAGTGGATGAGAGCAGCTGCTCTTAGGAGCTTTGGGTTGGGTTTGCTGGATGAGAGTGAAAAGGATATAGAAGTCTTGAAAAAGGAGACAAGGGAATCTGGTATGATCAAGGAGAGTTCACTGCTGGGATGATACAGTTAAGGGTAGTGACTAAGAAACTGATCTAGTCATCAGCGTTTAAAATACATGTTGAGCTAAAAATGTGATGCCAGAGAAGAACAAGCAATAATACTGTTTTATTTAGTAGGAGCCCTTTTTCTTTTCTTTTTTTTTTTTTAATCAATATCAACTTTTAAATTGGATGATGAAAAACATAGCTATTCCTACCCCTCAGAATTAGGCATTTTATAACCACATGTTTTGTTTCTTGAAAGGAGGCTGTAAGAGGAAAAACAATGAGAAAGTAATGGGAATTATATACAGAAAATGTTCATGACATTTTTTATGGTATCTATTTTTGAATTAGAAATAAAGAAATCTTAACATGTAATAGGTAACATTAAAATTTGTTTTATGACTCAAAATGACAGTGTTGTTTTTAAAAACAATTAAAAGTTGATTTGGCAGCTCAGTACTTTTGTTTTTAGCAATTGTTCAGTCACACCAAGCAGCAAAAAACGTTGAGTTTTACCTTGGATCAAATAAATTATTTCTCTAGATGGACAGCTAAACAAAAGAGATACACCTGGGAGTTAAATCTGAATTTTACTTTTTCTAAATTAATACCTCATCCTTCATGTTATTGTAGCATTCTAAATACTTTTAAAGTGAAAATGAAACTAATAATTTCTTTTCACATTATTCCTCTTTCTTTGCGGTTTTAGCAACTTCAGCATTAAGATTATATTATTTCAGGACTAATTGTAAGGTGCATTTGTTCTTTTTTATTTTGAAGGTAAGCTCTGCTTTCTTTTGCTAGCACTGGAGCTGATGGTGTTCAGCATTCAGAAGATTCAACCCTTATTGTTCTTCCCATTGTGGGAAATTGAATTGGAAAATTGAATTTCTCAATTCAAAATTGCAGGGAATCTGCTGTCCTTGTTACAAAGCTCGTAAGAGATCATTGGAAGCACAAGATAAATGTTGCTAGTTAGGAAAACAAATTAGAGCAAGCCTTTTCCCTGTGTTTCACTGTTTGGTTGAAGGCTAATGTCAATATGAACACTTAACTAACACTTCTCATTGTTTAGTCAGCTCCATTACTCGTGGCAGAAATTGCAGGTAGCGGCTTTTTGTTATCCACAGCACCTGTGGCTGACACTGTTTGCTGACCCCGCCCCAGTCTGACTGGGTAAAAGGCCACAGCTTTCTAAACAGAGACAGCAGAGGGTTGCCAGGAGCTCCAGAGGGGTCAATGATTAGCAGACCCATTTGTTCCAGGGAGCTAGGCTTAGGAGCTGGCGGTACAAATCGTGATTGCTTCAGGGAGCAGGGTGGTGACAGCAGTTACAGAAGCTGTGAGAGGAGCTGACTGATGTGGGGAAGGCCATCAGCAGCTACTCCACTGCTGTGACTGTAACTCTGAAGGGAACTTCATGCCTAGGCCTGAGCTCTGTACTAGAGCACTGTAGCCAGAAACATCAGTTTTTCTGTGAGGCTGAAATGCATCTGCAATTCATTGGCTCTTTTTCTGATTAATTTTGGTTTTATTTTATTAATAGACTTGGATTGTCTGCCTAATAAACAAACATGAGTCATCTGAAGTTGTTTGCAGCTACGCTGAGGAGGCATGGCTTTAAACTTCTGGAAAAGCAGGATATAGCCAGAAGGGCATTTTTACATGGCCAACGGTATGTTTCATCAGGAACCTCAGAGCCATTCCTGAGTGGGAGTAATTCCAATTATGTGGAGGAAATGTACTATGCATGGCTTGAAAACCCTAAAAGTGTACATAAGGTAAGTCTAAAACTTGACTGTAATACTGGGTTAAGAGTGGAATAGGTTTCTTTTACTTTTTAACTTGCTTTTTTAATAAAAAGTTCAGGACAAGGTCTTGTGTGAAATGAAAAACATGAAATTAATTTCCCACCTATTGATTGCTGTAAGATGTGATACTGCAACTGTAAAAGTACAGAGGAGGCACAGACATGATGAGCAGAGCGGAAAGAATAAGTCCAGACCAGAAATAGAAAGCTGCTCTGGAACTTTATTCCTCCATGAACATGCTGGTCAAGCAGTCAGTTCAGTAATTAATTACATCCAGAAGAAGACCCAAGAATGAAATATATTTAATTTTTTGTTTTATAATAAAGCTGTATTGGAAAATATGTTATATTTAAATAATACGTGTTGATGTTGGTACTTCTAAACTGTCTGAAGAAGATGAATGTTCTTCCCTTTAGATTAAACTGTGGAATCTGTAACCTTAAAACTGAATCTGAAATTATCAGAAAATTCTTAAGTATCTTGAAAAGTATTTTGTTTTGTGTCTCTCCTTCTCTCTCCAGGCAATATACATGTGCTTGCTTTTCTAAAAACTCTATTACCGAAATCCTTTCTTGTGGACAAAATACATACGCTTATTTTTTAACAAGCTTTCTGCTGACAAGGAGGGCTCTGTTATGGTGATACATGTACAGTAACTTAAGAAGTTGTTGAGAAGTCTGATCAATTCTAAGACAGACAAATCATTTCCTAGGAAGTAATGTGAATTGTGCCCAAAATGTTTACCAGATTGGTCCTCTGTTTCCTTATTCTCGAAGCACGAATATCAAAATGTCACTTAGAAGTTGTTGTTCTAAGTCTCATAATCTGTCTAGAGTGTGAGGAAGTTGACTGTGTGCTGAGGGGGGAAACAAAAAAGGAAACCAAAAAGGGTGGTTTTGGTGGTTTTGTAGCTGGTTTTTTTTTTTTTTTTGGATGTTGTCTATGAACTTAGTCTTGTTGAAAGTTGACATATACAGTGACAGCTCTGAAGACTGACTGTTGTTCACATAGCAGATAGATCCTAGGTCTTTTATATTACACCTGAACTTGGGATGGAGAAACCTTCTCCAGCAGCGGCTCTCTCTCATCTGACTTTGAGCCCTTGTCCTGTAGCTGCCAGCTGAGCTCCACCGGGGTGGGGTGGGGTAGCACATTGTGAGGGTGCACTGAATTAATTTCTGCAAAGCCCTCATGATGTGTCAAGGCTGGAGATCGATATCAACGCTTTTATACTGGGGACACTGAAGGGATGAACTCATGCATAAGGAGTGTACGTAGTGACATCAAGGTGACATCTCCTATTGTATTTACATTACATTGGCTTCTGGCGAACTTCTTTCCTTTCAGATGAATGAAATTCCTGGTTCATCCCCTTTGCAGTGGAGTGCATTTTGCTGCTGGGAAGCCCTGCAAGCATGTCTGTGGGTGGGCAGTTCCCCTCGGTGCGGGCAGGGGAGCGCGGGGCCCGCCCCAGCCGGGAGCGGGGCGGCAGCGCTGCAGCGCGGGGCCCGCCGCCGCCCGGAGCTGGCCAGGGTGCTGAACCACGGCGGCTGGGAACTGCAGAGGCGGCTGCTGAGGATTGGTGCTCGGGGTAGGCGGAAGTGCTAAAAATCCTGCCGAAAGGCCATCCAATTCATCTGGGAGTGCAGGCGCAGTCTGATCCTGGATCCTGGTGGGGTGATGCAGCTTGTGGGTTGAACAGCAACCAATAAATCATCACAAGTGAGTTGACAGACGAATGTAGGGTGTGGCCTAGGGAGTGGATCCCAGGTGATTCAAGATGCATTTTTGTCGTGGTTTAACCTCATCTGGCAACCACGCAGCTGCATGTGCGCTCTCTCTCACACACACGCGTGAATGGTGAAAAGAATCAGAAGGGTAGAAGTGAGAAAACTTGTGGATGGAGATAAAGGTAGTTTAAAAGGGAAAGCAAAAGCTGCATGAAACAAGCAAAACCAAACAAGGAATTCATTCACCGATTCCCATGAGCAGGCAGGTGTTCAGCCATCCCCAGGACAGCAGGGCTCCATCACACGTAATGATGACTTGGGAAGACAAACTCCATCACTCTGAATGTCCCCCCCTTTCTTCTTCTTTCCCCATGCTGAGCATGATGTGGTCTGGAATATCCCTTTGGTCAGTTGGGATCAGCTGTCCTGCCTGTGTCCCTCCCAATTCCTTGTGCACCCCCAGCCTCCTCACTGGTTGGGTGAGGAGCAGAAAGGCCTTGACACTGTAAGCTCTGCTCAGCAATAACAAAAACGTCTCTATATTGCTAACCCCATTTCCGAATCCAAACCAGCTACTGTGCAATAAATTAACTACCCCAGCCAAAACCAGCACGATTATAAAATTGTGTGAATTCTTTTCTAGGTTAACTGTGTTTAATAAACTTGCAACAGTAACAAACTGAAGTAAATTCACTGTGTTCCTGATTTATGAGGCTTAAAAGAATATGATGGATAGAAAGAACGGATTACAGCTATTCTTGCCTAAATTACTAGGTTTTTCACAGCCTATGAAGAGAAGGCGGGGATGGGGGGGGACAGAAGAATGCCAATTAATTTTACTTTGTTTCATCAACAAAATTGATTTTTGGTTTCTTGAAAACCATCTCATTTCATTGGCTGAAAGCTACAAATACCTTCTCAAGATTTTTGTTGGCAGAAATTGTTCAATTTGAGCTTTCATGAAACAAGTTTAAAATGTTAAGTGTTGAAATCACCCTGTTTTCTTAAAAATACAGAAAAATTTATGCTGTGATTTTGACTGTGAAGTTGTGCACTTGTCATTTTGGTATGGAAAGGAGTGGAAGTGTTGGAAAAAAAGTCAAGAGACACCACGTGGTGTTGATTATGGTATTGTTAATAATTTGTTTCTTTGCAGGCCACTCATATTTCATTGTTTTATTCAGTATGTCCAGTATGGTTTAGAGAACCAGCTTGTGCTTTTTGACATATTGCATTCTCTTTCCTCATTTTCCTTTTTATATCCTATTTCTCCTCATGTTTCTTCTTCTTAGATAGTCCCTTTTCAGGGGGGTTGTGCCTCCTCATTGATTAGATGGAAAAGCTTGATTTTTCCTGGACTTTAAAATCCTATTCTATTCACTTGTACTTAGAAAATCCAATTAATCAGGGCTCCTGAACCGATTTCCCTCTCAGAAGATTTGACTGCACATCTTCCCACATATGCTTATTTACAACTATGAAATATGGCTGTCACATTGCAATGAGCATATTCAGTGTTTCTAAGAATTTCTCCTTTCTATGTATATCATGGTTGCATATCAAGGAATATGCATGTCTATATATATATATATATATAAAAGAGATTTTGTTCTTTGTACAAATCCATTTCTAATGATTTCCTGCTTTTCCTTGTCTTTTGAATTTCCTATTGTCAGAGTAGCCAAAACAACAATCAGAATAAAATGATGTGGTCTCTGAAAAAGGCGTCATTATTTCTCCTTGAAGCTTGGTGTCAGGGCCATAGATCATAAGAGAGAAGCTTGACAAGGCTCAGTTATTACTATCACAAGATTAATTACAAAACTGCATGGTTGGCTATGGAGTACATAATGCCTGCCATGTTATCCTGTATGCAGCCACTCTGCTGTGAGCATGTAATCACCTCCTTGGCTTATGGACTAGGGAAAAGTGGGGGGGTTTGTTTTTCTTTGACTTAATTTTATTCATTTTCTTTTTTAAATGATATAGTGGTGCTCAGTGTGTGTCTTCTAAGGCTTTACTGTCCTCAGTGCAGTTGATGAATATTGTGATGGCACTAAAAAAAACCCCTCAAACTATCAAGATAAAGCATATTTTAGTTGTTATTCTGTTTGCAACACTGTTTACTATATGGCAGTAAAATGTTGCCACTGAATCACTTGAATTGTGTTATATTACTTGAGAAAATAATGCTTAATTGCAATATAGAATTGCTGGCAGAAGGAATAAAAAATGTATCATCTATCACTGTAGTAATTTTTTTTGGTGAATGTATTTTTTTGTTTTATAAGTCTCCTCTACAATCTTCTTGAAGAACTTCACTAATTCAGTTGAGAAGCTTCAGGTTTGCTGTGAGACCAAGCTGGTCTTCTCTCTGTTCAGTCACATGGCAAATGCTGTTGCCAAAGACTGACATTGATACACAGAACTTGAAGACTATAATCTGGTATCAATCTTGAAAGACACTATAGAAATTTGTAAAGGCTTTGATGGATGTGTATCTAGTAAAAACTAATTTTCTGTAGCCAAATGATGTATTTTCCCTCCCCGCTGATTAAATGTCAAGCCTGTCCAACAAATCAATAAGTTCAAAAATGTGATAGGAAAAAATACTGTGGGTCCATTCTGTCTCAGCTGGCTGCATCTTCAGATGGAAACATTTTCTTTATATTTGTGAGTTTTCATGAAGAAAGAGCCGTATGCTGATTCTCCTTAAACAGATGACTTGTTGGGTGAGTCTGTTTGCATTTTGTTAACAACTCTGTCAACAGAGCACTTGTCTAAAAACACATTCAGTTGTTTGTGGGACTGTGCTGTGATAACTTTTACATTTAAATGACAAAATCTTACTCAACAAAGGGATAGTTATTATCATCATTGTTTGTGTATCATGACATTGGAAAAAGTAAGGAAGAAACCTTAAGCAAAGCAAATTCTTTATTAAAACTTCGAATGTGAGAGATGTCATGGATCCAAGTGTGTGTTTGGAGTTTCCTAATTTAATGTTTAAAGACAATTAATAACTGAGTATTGCCCAAATAATTTCTCCAGTCTAAGTAACTTTAGTAGTTAAAAAAGGGATTATGATTGTTTTTCACTGTCAGGGGTCTGCAGACACTCAGGCTGAGTGCTTTGTAGGCATGGAATAACAATACTGTTCTTAGCACAGAGCAAGAAAGGTGTATAGAGAGAATCCCAGCTGAAATACAGTCACACTAGTAGGCTCTTGTAGACCACTTAGAGGATGTAAGTTCAGGCTTCTAATCTGTGTGGCTGCCAAGATGTCAAGGTAAGAATAATATAGGAAATGGGCATGAATAAGAGAAGGGAGGAGGAATGAATTCTTCATAGTGGGTCTGGAACTGGTCACCACACATGATCTGTCTGCCTTAATTTGTCAGGGCATATAAAAGGCTATGTTTAGATAAGCTTGTGTAAGAGCAGGGTGATAAATTAAGTTTACTGTATTTGGTTCGATGCAGCTTTGTATGAATAAAGAAGTAAGAGGAGTGCATTAAAGCAATGTTTCTTGGCAATGTCCTCATGATAATGATGAGGTTCCCACCCACAGGTTCAGTGAATCCCCCCACTTCCACAACTTGAACTTGGAAGGTTGGGTGATGTTTAGCTCCTTTATGCTGCCCCTCTCATGGTGTTTCTGAACACTTTAAAGCTTTCAGAAATTTCAGTATGAAGACTTTTTTTTAATGAAAACAGGATTTTGTAAATATTTTTCTGTCATGCCATGTTTGTATTACATTATTTTGATTGTTTGGTGAGTTCTGTAATGCATATGTTAAGTAATCTTTTTAAAAGAGTTTCTTTGGACTACTTTTTCACTTTTCTGGCACTTGGTTCTTTGAAATGTAATTGAAATCTGCACTTGCAGCCTCACAGAAGTTTATCTCTTTCAGTTCTTCTATTCCAGTCAGAAAATTATGAAAGTTTTTAAATAGCTTACTTTTTGTTTTCTGAAAGTAGCCAACTGAGAGAAGTGTTTTACACAGATTTCTGTGTAAATCTACATTTCTTTATTGAGTCTAAGTGTCTCAGATATTTTATCCCATTCTGCTGCTCTCTGTTAGCATTCATATATCTAAAACCATTGTAACCTGGCACAGTGACCACCTCATCAGAATGGAAACAGTTCAGGAAAACAACATTTGGGCATTTGTGAGTGAAGTAGCTTGTGTAAAAGCACAGAAGGAAATAAAATAAACTTTTGTTTGTTGTGATTCAGTTTCTGAGATAAGTACTTTTATAAAATTATGACTTGCACTTGAAACCAGGCCCATCATTTCTTTCATAGTAAGGTAACCTAAGATGGTGAGGAAAGGATTTTAGAATCGAAGTCTCTCAAAAAAAACCCCTTTAATTGCTTTTAAAGTTTCTTCAAGAAAAGCTCTTAAGGACTGATTCTGATTTAGTGTAATCAGTGAATGTCTTGAAGTACCATAAATTCTATAAGTATCATTAAAGGAATGGATTCATTTAGTTTATTAAGGTTCTTTGTTTTATAGGCTTGGTAGCTCTTTACCAGCAAGATATTATCATAGCCATTGTTAGCTGCCTGAACAGCACAATTAAAAAGAGCTGTGTGAATGGATAATGTATGAAGATGCTTTACAGTCCTGTGTGCTGGAGAGTTTTCTGCTGAGCAAGCTCAGTGTAAGAAGTGAGAGGAAAAGTGTTCTGTGTAAATAAACACACAGTTGCTACATATCAGGACATATCAGTGCTCTTTTGTTTGCTGTCTATTAGTGGTGTTTTAAGGCACTGTAATCCAGTGAGGTTCTATTTGCAGCTTGAAAGAGCCGCTTTGGTTTAGACTTTCATTTGAGGTACTAAATTTTTCTCCTCTGTACACGTGTCCAGTCCTGGGATGTGTTTTTCCGAAGTGCTAACGCTGGCCAAACGCGTGATCCCCATCTACCAGCTCAGCTGGAAGGAAAGGCATCATTTCTGCAGAGCCACGGCCTGGCCCCGACACCGGGGAAAGCTGAAAAGGTTGTTGAGGACCACCTTGCTGTGCAGTCATTGATAAGAGCATACCAAGTAAGTGTACTCTGGGGTGGGTGTAAGAAGGCCTCTCCTTTGCAAACAACCTTCTTCCTTTTTATGTTCACATTTGGTTTCTTGTCTTAACCATTGTTTTGCTTCTAATCCAAAATGCCTTGAGCTAGACAGCTTTTCCTTTCCAGCACAGTGTCTAAACATGGAAGTGTTACATTCAGACTGGGGTGATCCCCTGGTTTAGCACACTCATAATTCACACTACCCACAGACCTGATGTTGGTCATCTGACTTAGCCTGGAAGGACTTTTGTGGAAATAGTGGTTTGTGAAAGTCTGCCTTCACTTCTGGGAATGTTTGTATTACAGTTTTAAATGTTACAGTCTTTCTTTAGGAAAGAACGAAATGTACTTGCCTTCTCATACATCTAAGGTGAATTTTGAGGTTCCTGATTTGAGCAGGATTATAGGGAAAAAAAAGAGAGAGGAGAAATGATGAATTAACCAGAAACTGAATTTTGGGAGGCTGACAGTACTGAGTTTGGGTTAGCTTTGATGGATTTCTTTTAGAGAGCTGTTCATCCAAATTGACTTTGTTTCACACTCTGATTTTTAACCCTTTTATTAAACTAAGAGATTAAGTCTTAATTTCATTATTTTTCCTCTAAAAGAAGAAGTAATTTGGAAATAGGACAGTGGGTTTTGTTAGATGTTTTCCAAATGAAAAACAAGTTGAAATATTTTTTTTAGACTTGTATCTAGTATCTTAATTTCAATTAAAAGCTTAAAAATTATGTAAAAAACCCCCCCAAAATAACCAACCCATAAAACTAGATCTGTATTTAACAAATATTCCACAAGTGTTTTTTAAATGAGTAACTTCCCAAGAAGTTTCCTACGGTTTGGTTTGAGCAGATCTGTTCCTCCTTGCCCTAAGTATTTTAAATTCTGTTTGGTGTCATGAGAGAAATAGAAGAGGAACTTCTTAAAAGACCTTTTTTTGTACACATCGCATTGTCACCATTGAGTTGGAGGGCTGTTGTAAAAGAGTGAAAATGTTTGTGAATATAAAGAATATGTGAAATTTGCTTAGAAATAGATATGTAGAAAAGAACCACTTTTGCAGTAAAAATTTGGTGACGTATTAGAGAAAATTGGAGAATGTTAGGCTGCTTTAAGACAATTTACTTGAAAATAGTTCAGGGGTTGCCATTTTGCTCTCTGTATTTGTCAAGTGATGGAACAGAAATGTCTGTATAAATGGCAGGCACCCATGTGTCTGCAACAAACAGTCGCAGAGGATTGCCTAAGGCAACTATCTGCTTTTTAAAAGGTATTTAGTACCCTCTAAATTCAGTGTTGAAGTGCTATGGTAATTTGTGACCTTCCTTTGCCTGATAATGAAATGAAATGGAGAAGGATACAGAATTTTCATTTCTCAAACCTGTCAGTGTTTTATGGTTTTTGTGGTAAACTGCTTTGTGGTCTGTTGAGCTGGTCTTCTGAGAAGGCAGTTAATCTATTGCTTGTTCTAACAGAGAGCCCTGGGCACACTGAAAGAAGGATTTTCAGTGAGTTCTGTGTGCTTAGCAAAAGTGAGGCCAGAGGAATCAAGGTCTAGTTTCTGGCAGTCTGTACTTGCATTTAATCAAAGTTATGGAAATTGATGAAAATTTTTTATGTATGTGTTTTCAAAAGGTTGATCTCTGACTTCTGCAGATGTTACTGTTTTCTGTATTCAGTGAAAGTAATAGAATTGATTGAAAAATAGCTTGATATTGAGGAAAATATGTCTTTTAGTTAAAGACTAAACTGCTCCTGGAATAATATGGCACAGCATTGACTGATCTGCCATTCTGGGTTTTGGCATTCTTGCTGATCTTCTTCCTCTTCCTGTTAATACTGAAGAGCAGATGTAACTTAGGGAGGTGAATTCTTTCCTGTTGATTATGTTTGAGACAGAATTGTTTGCTTTGTTCCAGTCAGATAAACTTAGTGCTGCTGTAAACAGTCAGATGGCACAGATGTTGCTGTGGGCATCATTTGGCCTGTCAGAGTTTCATTACTGATGATTCATGAGATGCAAAGAATCACAGAAATCAGGCTGAGTTTACAGGGCTGGTAGTTACAAAAAAGATGCTGTGTTTCTGGTTTCTTATGACTGGAAACCATTTTGTTATAAACTCTCCTGCAAATATACAATAATTGAACAGTGTTTTTACAGGTCCCTTCTTGATGAGCCACACTCTAATCATATTCTATTACTGTGTGATGCTGTTAATACTGCACTTTATAATTTCTAGGTTTTTTTCAGGGACAATTAAGATACTAGTAGTATGAATGAAATTCTACCCAAGGGGTGCAAATTTGTTATTAAAAAGAAAAATTACAAGGTGAAATCAGTAATATATTCATCTATACAAAGCTTTTAATGAGTTAATTTGCTATGTGAAAGTCACACATAAGAGGCATATTAAAATTGTTTTATATTTGTGGCTCTGTTGGATCAATTAGTTATTTCTTCTGTAGCAATGTTCTATGATAATGCACTAGTTTATAGCTGCTTGTGCCATGCATTAACACCAGTCACACTGATCACTGAAAGCTGGCTAAATTTCCCACTCAATTTGTGCTCTTCAGTGTCTTGAATATCAATTCTGTCATAGATCAAATTTCTGAAATTTCATGAGTGAAAGTAGATGCTGTCAGATGCTATCTGATGTGGAGCAGAGCTTAGGAAGAGTGATCCCTTCATTGCCAATATAAACTACTTCAGCACCAATCTTTTTTAAGTCAGCAATGCTGTATTTTAATGTACTTCAGGTGCAGAAGAGAGGATTCAGGCAAAAATATAAAATGACTGAATTGGCAGAGGGTAGGTTCTATAGGCTCATCATAATTTCTTAATTTTACCCAGAGACTGAAAATGTACTCTATAGTAACCTTCTTCACTTTAACTCCAGTGTAATCCCAGTTAAATTGTGTGTCAGACATAATGAAGATTATGTTGTAGTGTGTGAGGTATATATGGATTCAGTGATATAATGCTTGTTTTTTGTTCTTATGGGAATACTTGGGGAATATGTAGCCCTGTCATCACATTAATGGTGTTTACTTGTTCAACTTAATGGCTGATATATATCCTATGGAGAGATGTCACTGACTTTTTCCGTTTATCTGACTTTTGTTAGTGTGATTTCATTTTGCTCTTACTTTCCTCCTGTTTCAGATCCGTGGCCATCATGTGGCTCAGCTAGATCCCCTTGGAATTCTGGATGCAGATTTGGATTCGTTTATTCCATCTGACCTTATTACCACAATTGATAAACTTGGTGTGTAAGCTGTGTGCCTTCTTATTTGCAATGCTCATTTGTGTATCATTGGGCTGAGGTGATTTAATAGGACATTTCACAGATTCATGGAAAGTCTTGGGTTGGAAGAGACCTTAAAGATCACCTAGTTCCAACTCCCCTCTATAGGCAGGGTTGCCACATTTCAGGGAATTTTCTATCTTTTCTGCTTGCTGGTGTCATGATATAGTACTTTTGAGCATCTGTAAGGAGGCTAAAATTTCAGGACAATGGAATTTCTACTCTGAGATCACAGGTGAGGTTCCTTTGAATTCATCACCTGATCAATGATGATTATAAACACTCTATAAACCCCCTAAACGTTTTATTTTGGAACCAAAACAGAAATTAATACTAATCAATACATTGGGCCAAGATTCTGATAATCTAAATTACTCTTATAGCATTACAGTTCATACTTGTTTGAACTGGGGACATCTGAAGGCTAGTCAATAGAGAAGCCAAGCAATAAAGCAAGCACTGGACAGAGGAACTCAGGCAAATTTCATACCAAATTTGGATTCTAATGTCTGATACTTATTCCTTCTGCAATCTTGAAGAAGACTGTTTGAAGTTATCAGAAAAAAAATTAAAAGCGTAGAATTCTTTACCTGTGGATATAATCCAATGGTGATTATGTCTTCTATTATAAACTTCAGTTTACTGCTGTAAGAGTGTAGTGCACTAGGGTCTGCTTTTGCAAAGGTTGTTCTTATTGTTGGAAGGGCTCGTGTCTGAGAAATTGCACTGATCAATTTCTTTGCCTCTCTCTACTTGAATAAAAAAAACACCTGATTGATTTTTCTCTGCTCTTCAATCTACCTGGTTCGTTTAAAATATGGTTTTCTACTTGATGAAGACACTGAATCAATTTTTCTTTGATGTGTAGGGAAGCTTTTTCAATCAGACATAAAACATAGTGCAGGAAGTAAATAATACACATTCTGCTTAATTTTTCTGTAAGCATATCTATTGCCTCTGCTGCTCTGTTTTCTATTTCTGGTGTAGGGAAAGAAACAGTTCTGATCATATAAAGGAATTGGGTGCTTAAGACTAAATAAAGAGATGCTTACACAGATTGGGTCTTCTCTCTGAAGTTTGTCAGCTTTAATTAAGGAAAAACACCTACTAGAAAATACATGAGACATTTACTGAGCAAATATAATTAATTTGGAGCATGGGTGACTGCTAGCACATCAGTACATATTCCTTTAAACTCTACAGATAGTTTAATACAGGGTGTTGTGACTGGTCAGAAGGCAGCTACTGAAGCCCTCATGCCTATAGGAAAAATATGCCAGACATCTGAATGAGATGGGGGGATGTGTTTGAGAGTGTAACCCTGGAGATTTCAGTTCGTTAGGGAAAACAAAATTTATAACCCAGTCTTGGCACAGCAAAAATAGAGGAAGATCTCAAATGCCTATCCTTGAATGTTCCAGGCAGGAAACTTACGGAAGGTCTTTGGCAGGACAGAAAGTATTTTAATGTTTGATTTTTCTGTGCATTTCCTTTGTCCCATCTTCTGGTTTCTTTTTGAGAAATCTTGTGGTAGGAAATTTCTTCTGAGAGTTGCCTCTGTAAATGCAGTTAGTTAGAGATGCACCTACTGCCTGAGTCACACTGTAGAATTGCTTTTGGGATTTCAATAAGGTTGTATCCCTTTAAACACGAGGTGATGCTTCAGTAAATATGTGGTGCTGTGGCACAAAGCACAGATGTTCTGTGTGTGCCCGAATCGCTCCTGTACGTGTTCTGGTTTATGCATGAGAGGACATCAGGAGCCTTTGAAGTCTGAGGGAAAGTCAGCAAAAGCAAAGAAATAAATGCACTGCTTTGTTTCAAATGACACTAAGGCTCTGTCATCCCCTGTGTCACTCTCCCCTCCTGCTGGGAAAAAACAGGTTACAGTGCCAAAAAGGAGAAGTAGTGGTACCTATGCTTTTTTTTGGCCACTCCAGGTTTGAAATTTTAATACAGTATTATAATTTTTATTGAAACCAAAATTTACATTTTAAAATATATTATTTTTAAAACACAAAATGTGTTACTTACTGACAGTGCTGTATAGTAGAAGTGGTGGCAGTGCAGTCCCATGGCCTGACTTCAACTCTTAGGTGCTGTTATTATTTCATCTTTAAATTGCTGCTTTGCTTTTATCTTCAGAAAAATCACTTAACATTTAAGCACTTTATTGATTTAAGACTTATGTGCATGCTGTCATATCAGTATTAAAGTGGATGTCTGCAGCTTATCTGGAAACAAGATAAAGAGTTCAAAGTTAAAAATAGAGAAGCTATTTTTAATTTTTCAAATACTTTTACACGTGTAGGCACATATGTAGTTTTAATGTATATATAAGGTTCTATAATGACTGTGTGTAATGTGTACTATAAATGTTGTATATTTGCTTCTTCCAACTATAAGAAACTGTTTTTCCTTCCTTCATTTGACAGGTCTAGGTTAAACTTGTATTATACAAGGCCTTTAACTTGCATTGATACCAGTCTTTCAGTCTTGTCTGTTGTATATTTTGGCTTTTGAAACTGCATAATAGTTAGGTTAAATATTTTCTTAAATAATATTCTCAGCCAGAACAAGTTGAGGTATGTACAAATCAAGATGGGTCAATGTGGTTAAACAAGTTTTAGGTGATGGGGGTGTGGAAATCTATGTGTTTTATAAGGGGTCACTGCCTGGGAACTAGAGCTCTACAGGCTATTTCAAACAAATTTTCCTAAAAAGAGAGGGTGAATAGAAATGCCTTGAAAATTCTCCAGAGTGCTTGTACAGCATTTTATTGAACCCGTTGTGCATTTTCTCTATCTATTAATGTAATATGCTTCCAACCAACTGGTTCTGTCTGTGAGAAGGGATTCTTTTTGTGTTTGTTGCTCGTGATAGAATAGGTTGTTAAATAAAACAGTGAGCTGCAAGAAGTGTGGAAAATTGATGACATGTCTTAATATGCTAAAATATAAGAAAGGCTTGGATGATTCTAATTTCAATTGTTTCATCTGAGCATTTAAGAAAGAATCCAACAATGACTAATTAAAATATTCGCTTTAAAATCCAGATTAAAGTCAATTTTACTAATGGATACCTTCAAAATATTCACACTTTCAATTTTTAATCTGGTACCTTCTTTCTTAATATTGCTTTATTAAATATGATTGCCATGGTTTAAAAAACAATGCTGGTTTCCTTTTTGTCTTCTGTTCTACTTTGCAAATCAATAATGTACCTGTTGTAGGATTTTATGGTTTGCATGAATCAGATTTGGACAAAGTCTTTCAGCTGCCAACAACCACCTTCATAGGAGGAAACGAGAACAGTCTTTCTTTACGAGAGATCATCAAACGCCTGGAGGTCAGTGGGACATTTTTTCATTTGTGATTTTTTTCATTCAGACCAAAGTGAACTTTATCCAGGTGTCAGTCACAAAACCTTCTTATCATTTGCCAATTATTAATAGAGCATGTAAAGGATTCCAACAACATTAAAAATAACCTTTGTACTAATTCTAGAGGTAGCAGCACCATTGGTGCAATTAGCTGGATACTGGAAATGCCTAGATTAAGGATAACAGGTGAATGTGGTAGAATGCTAATGCCAGCCCTCATTCTGGAAAAAACTGATATTGTTTAAAAGGAGGAGAGCCTTTAGAAATTGTCTTCTAAGTGTTGTACCACAGATAAAACACCTGTGTACACTGTGCTCAGGATGTTCAGGGGTTGCTTTCAGATCCCCATCTCTAGTGAGACCTTTACTTGAGGAAAAATACGAAGGCTGGGTACCAAATTCAAGCCCAGCTGTAGCTTGTAGACAATGATGGTCTTTGTTTTCCAGTCTTTTTTCCAGAGTTTCATTATCTGACAGGTGACATGGTTGATGCCATAGGAAGTCATCAAAGCTAAAATAATTCAAAGGAAAACTAATTTGAAGGAATAAATATCATTAGAGGCGAGCTCCAAATAGCAAAGCAGCAAGTAGGAATGGTAATGAATTTATAGACTGCCGAGTGAGTCATTGCTGGATATTCCCAGTTGTTTGACTTTTATGTTGGCTTAGCTGAGGCATGGTAAATTGTTAAACCACATTATCTCTGCTGTGCATTTGCGCTCGATATATGATTGGTTTTTTTTTTTTTTTTGTTTTTGTACTTCTGGCTTATCTGTGTAGCAATTTTCAAGAGATAATCTTTAAAATTGTAATGTGCAAATAAAAGGACAAAATCAGTAACAAAATCTAAAAGCCTTGAGCAACTGATTTGTGTTAAGGAGAGAGAACCCTCTGCTTTCCTCTTCACTCTAGAGCTTTGGTTTTTATTTTTTTTAAATTGAGGTTAACATTCAATGCTTTCTTAAATGCAGTAGAGAGCACACACTATGCTGAGAGTAGTTTTGTCTCAAACTCACAGTAGGTCTTACTTCTGTTGACTTGTATTGTGGACGTATTTTTCCTAATGAAACGCTCTTTTTTAAGGTAAGAAATAGAAAATTAAAAAAATTAACAAGGAGATAAAATTTCTGTTGTGTCTCTGCATTTCTTCCTGTCCTTTCTCTGCTCTCAGCTGCTTGGATTCTTTTTCGCATTTCCAGGTTTCTGAAACTTGACAGTTATCAGATAATTTGCATTAGACTGTCTTTATTGCTTGATTTAAGGTGACATTTAAATAAGATGTGATAAAAGACACAAATTTTGATAAATCACTTGAAATCTTTGCTGGTGCATTTGAAGAAGAGTGTGCTATGCCTGTAAGAACAGCACTGAGTGAGGTGAAATGTGCCAGGCTGGTTTACTGGCCTACTTTGGGTGTACCACCAAATGAGAATCTTTCAGTTTTAAGATTTTGAAATGTTACTTTGTAGAGAAAGTTTTTTGGTACAAAACTAGATTCAGTAAAATAATTTATTCACTTATAGAATTACTTTGGGGAAGGTACTGTGGAAGAGGAAGACAAGGTAGCTTTCAGGAGAGTAACAGAATATAATTTTAAAAATATATTAGTTTCTTTGTGGCCCACTAGCTCCTAAAGCTTCTCTGTTGGTGTTTTCAATTGCTAGTATACCTACTGCCAACACATTGGCCTGGAGTATATGTTCATCAATGATGTGGAGCAGTGCCAGTGGATCCGTCAGAAGTTTGAGACACCGGGAGTTATGAAGTTCACAAACGAGGAAAAAAGGACTTTGCTGGCGAGGCTGGTGCGCTCCATGAGGTATGCTGGGCTGGGGCTGGGGCACTGCTCTGTGATCTGGAGCTGCTCACATGGGGGAGAACAGTCTCACTGAAATCTGGAGTCCAGGTGGGTGTAGTTAACCTGGCTGCCGCAGCAAAGGAAGGTGTGTGCTGTGAGGAGGCTGTCAGGGTCTGTGTTGCCACTTAGTATTCTGTTATCTTAAAAGGCCTTTAGTGGCATGCCTGGCAATGTTTTCATTGGCTTGAGGAGGTAAACTGGGAAAAAGTTGTTTCAACACACTAGTAATCTACATTTGTGTTAAAGATTCAGTAAATAAGTGTCAGAACAATGTTGGTGTCTGATTTCAAGTCCTGTTCTGGCCCTTTTCATTTTGAGATGTGCCAAGATGTGCTGTACTGTTGCATGACCTGGCAGCAGCAGTTTTAGCCTCTGCAATATATGACAGCACATTTGGAAACAGCTTATTGACTGCTCTCATTGTGGCTATCTGTGTGGAACTACTGTGATCCCAGACTGAATTATCCTCTTACCCCTGGAACAAGGCTTCTCAGACATGAGATTTATTTCAGTCCCTACAACCTGAAACAGTGTGTATGTCCTTTGTTAAATACAAGAGTCAGAGATTTATAAAGGCATGCTTTTTGGTTAAGAGTCTATTTTCAAAGACCTAAAAATGAAGTGCTCATTAGAGGTGACAAAAGATATTTTTGCCAGGTGTTTTGTTTGCCAGTGTTACAGTGTCTCATTAAAGTTTCGTTTAAACAGAAACAAAAATGTCACTTAATGGGCAAGTGAATATTACATTTGAGTAAGTTTGTTTAACAGGCCCTCAGTATGAACTGTGTTCATTTATCCTAAGACAAGAATTTGTGCTTTTATTCCTGCCTAAGCTGTGGAAAAATCTGGAGTTTCTTGTAGCATGTGGGAGCCTAATGTTCATCTTTTGCCAAATGAATTGTCTGCTGAAAAGGGAAGAAAAAAGTTTTACAAAAATTTCTATCCAGCTATTTTTAGAGTGCTTTTTGTTTTATTGTTTGAAAATGACCTAGGAAAGAAGTCTGGTTTTGTGGAAAACTGGTTGTCCTCGAGATTTGTGGCTTTGTAAAGCAGGTTTTCATTGTTTTGCTCAAGAACGCTATTTTCAAAAATGGTCATTCCAAGTACTACAGATTTCAGGTACTTGAAACTGAATTTTAAAGTTGGATTTCTCCTCCCTTGTGGTTTTCACTGAGAGGTTATTGAAGAAAGGGTAATTTTTAACTCCTCTTTATGTAAAATACTCATTGTGTATTTTTGAGCTACTTTGTAACACGTTAGTAAACATGTTAGACCCTGATGTGGAGCCTGATCTGGGCAGGATCAAGCATTTCCAGGTTATCCCTTCTGAGAGCAACCAGCTTTCATCAGATGTATTCCTCACTGGATACTGAATGCATGCAGTGACAGGGGCTGAGCCTTTGTGACTCACAGTGGCATGTGGGGGACTGGCAAGGTGTGACTGTGCAGTGCTGTAGCTCTGCACACATAGTGGCAGTTTGCCTCAAGGAATGAACTAGCTGCTTGTCCAGTACTGGCTTAACTTTCTGCTGCAAAGAGGAGGAAATTGGCACTGGTTTCATTCACCCTGTGGGACCTGCTGTTCACATGGGATGCCACTTTCCCTTTATATAAAAACTGGCATAGCCCCACAGACTCCCCTGGGGAATTCTGGCAGAATAGCTCAGCTGAGGGTCTGGCTTGTTGCTTAGATGGCTGGATTGTAAGGTATTGATGGGTGAGCTAGGAGAGACTTTTGGCAACAATTCATATCACTGCTTTTAGGACTTCAGTCTAAAGAGGTAAATGTCAGCGTTCTAAGTGAAGAATAAGCTGAGTATTAATGGATTATGGCAGTGTTATGAGTGGAGGCACTGCACAGATGATGTAACCAATACAGTTACTTTCATGAATCAGATGTATTTTCTTTGCCTTTTGTATCTCCAAGCTTTACAATGTATAATCCTTTCAGTGTTTGTTAAAAGGTACTTCTAACCACTCACATTGCCTCTGGCCCAAATGCATTAAAGAATAAAAGAGCTTAGAGCTGTCAGGGATTGACATCATTCTGCTGCTGAAGCTGAGGCAGGGATACCAGTGTCCTGGTTCTTGGCCCATTCCCAACTGTTACATCACACAGTCTGAGGAGCCTTGCTATTGAATGAGACCTATGGAATAGGTGTGCTTTCTACTCTGGGTTTTTTACAAGTATTAGAAAATACAGGTTCTGTGTTATATTCTTCAATTCATAGAACAGTCTTCTTTGCTGTGACTCTGCCTATCCAGTGGTCAGTGTCTGTGTACATGAGAACAGAGTTTAACTTAGGAAGTGAATTTTGTCTGAGGTGGGGACTCTTAATTGTTTCAAAGTCCCAGTAAATACTTTTCAGATGGGGCAGAAAGAAGACTGAATTCTCTCCTGTGTTTCCCTCCCCATGTGTGACTTAATTCCAGAAGCCTAAAAACTTGTATTCACAGATGTTTTAAAACAGTTTAATATAATTTTATTTGCTATAAGATGGTAGACAATAAGTATTTGCTACACTACCTTAGTACAAATAATTTCTCTTGGTTTTTTGTTTCTTTTTGGCAAAGATTTGAGGACTTCCTTGCTCGCAAGTGGTCTTCCGAAAAGAGATTTGGTTTGGAAGGATGTGAAGTAATGATTCCTGCACTTAAGACCATCATTGATAAATCCAGTGAAATGGGAATTGAATATGTTATAATGGGAATGCCTCATAGGTAATGCCAATGGAAACACCCCAACAAATGGGCTTACTGCGTTAAGACAAGTTCTGTGTTCTAGAATTTTACTTACAAGGTTGATATTAGAGAAGCTGAGGTAGCAAGAGTCAATCATAGGAAGTAATGGGAACACAGAACTGTAACAATTGCCTGTGAGCAAGATGCTACAGGCTTCACAGGTAAATGGTAGAGAAAGTCTCCTCAGTGTACTTTGAAGCTGCAAGCAAATGTGGCAGCAGCCGTGGTATCTCTGCCATTGCATAGAGTCTAGAACTGGGAAAGGTGAGGTAGTTTTGAACTTACTTTTGCAGTCTGCCTTAATTAATTTTTAATGTGATTTTGTATAAAAATTGCTAGATAGCTACAAAATTTACTTGGATAACTAGGTGTTCTAAAATGTCTGAGGGAATGTGTTGGAGGAACTTTGTAATGGGAAAAAGGGTTGAATCAAGGGTTTCAGGCTCAAAAATTTGAAGAGAATATTTGCAAATTTCTGACAGGGTGGTTTGCAGATTTTGTAAGTTTTATACTGTTGACTCTGTTAGTACTATTTTTGAGACATAACCCTGTTTGGAATTTTCTTAGAGGTCGGCTGAATGTATTGGCTAATGTAATCCGAAAAGAGCTGGAGCAGATCTTCTGTCAGTTTGATCCCAAACTTGAAGCAGCTGATGAGGTAAGATGCTTTTTCAACAGATCTGCATAGAGAGGTCAACATTCAAGAGTTGCTTTGATCACAGTTACTATGAAAACAGCATTATCAGCTGCATTGACTTCTTTTCTAGTTTGAGGAACATGATTCGGTGAAATTTCTTAATAAATTCAAAAATTACGTTATACTTCTAACATGCAGAAGGTCTCTCAGGAGTGACTGTAGATAAATAAGTTCCATTTGACAGAGTTCCTAATCTCTAAGCATCTCTTTTTGTTTTGTGTAAATGAACACTATTTATATGCTGTAAGTATTTATCTAACATTTGATGACAACAGTAAGATAAGAGAATAAGAACAGCATCCCAGTTTGAAATTATGGTATCAAACCCATAGCGCTCACTGATGGTCAGGTAACCAGATGCATTTTTCAGGCCGAAGGATGAATTTTAGGCTTAGTGAATCAGATGGAGCAGGTCTGAATGACATTCCTGAATCATGATTACATCTTTCATATTAGGGATCCGGGGATGTGAAATATCATCTGGGAATGTACCATGAGAGGATCAACCGAGTAACAAACAAGAAAATCACTCTGTCCCTGATGGCTAACCCTTCTCACTTGGAAGCAGTTGATCCTGTTGTGCAAGGGAAAACAAAAGCTGAGCAGTTTTATCGAGGGGATACGGCAGGGAAAAAGGTAAAGATTGCTTAATATAGTAACTTTTAATGGTAGTTTTTCATGGTATTTCCAGTAAAAATAGTTTGCCAGTAGTTTCATATCTCAGAATCTTTCTCTTTTCCCCCTTCACAAAAGGGGTATATCACCTGTTGAACTAGGTAAGGTTTCTGACATGATACCTCAAAGGTAACTTCAGGAAGTAGGCTTAAAGCTTTATTTTATTTGCAAACTGAGCAAAGACAGCAGAATGCTGAGAAATTTATGGTTTATTAAAAAATTACTGTTTTATTTTATAAGCACTGCAGAAATATGGAGCCAAGAAATCCTGCTGAGAAGCTTAAATTGCAGTTTTCTTTTCTAATGTATGTGTGGATATGTGTGTATAATTCTCCCTCTTAGGTTATGTCCATATTATTACATGGGGATGCTGCCTTTGCAGGACAAGGAGTGGTTTATGAGACATTTCATCTTAGTGACCTCCCATCCTACACCACAAATGGCACTATTCATGTTGTGGTCAACAACCAGGTAACAAGTAGAGCCTTTTCCAATCCACTTCTCTGCTGAATATTTCCTCATCCATCTCTTTTTACTGTTGGTTATTAACTGGGTTACTTGTCTCCTCTGGTCATTAGAATGGTTGGGATGTTTCTGCAAGTGATCCTAGTATCTAACAACTCTTGAGTGGATAATATTTTATCACTTACATGTGTTCCTTTCAATTTGTAATACTTAATTGGATTAGGCTTGCTTTGGTTTTTAAGGAAGCAAAAAGAAGCTAGCTAGCCAAAATAAAAAGCTGATGCTGTTGCTGTGCGAATGGCTATTAAATGCAGACATTGTTCAAAACAGAGTAGAGGGAAGTGGTCCCCAAATTATTTTAATAGAAGTTTCTGGAATTTTTAGATTGGCTTCACCACAGACCCCCGTATGGCCCGTTCATCCCCATATCCCACTGATGTTGCTCGTGTGGTCAATGCTCCCATTTTCCATGTGAATGCTGATGACCCTGAAGCAGTGATGTACGTGTGTAGCGTAGCTGCGGAGTGGCGAAACACTTTCAATAAAGATGTGGTTGTTGACTTGGTAAGTCTTGGTTTTCTTAACTTTTCATTCTGTGCATTATGTACATCTCTTATTTTTTAGCAGCTTGGAAGGTCCTGTCAAGAAAATGTATTTGATTTTAAAGGCGTTTAGTTTCTTCATTTTAAAAAACCAAGCAACTAACAGACCCGCAAGAAACCATAAATGTTTTTTATGCAATAAACCACTTAAAATCTCTGTAAAATTTTGAAATGGAAATACTCCATTTTACATTTTTCCTTATCAACAACAGTAGTGTTTCCCTTTGTAGGTTTGTTACCGTAGGAGAGGGCACAATGAAATGGATGAGCCCATGTTCACCCAGCCTCTGATGTACAAGCAGATCCATAAGCAGGTGCCGGTGCTGAAGAAGTACGCTGACAAACTGATTGCAGATGGAACTGTGACACTGCAGGAGTTTGAGGTACATGCCAGCAGAGTTAAAGTAACCTAAGGAGTTGCAGGGAGAAAGATAGATAGATACAACTGTCACTGTATGTTGCCTGCTTGAAACTTCCTTACTGTGATAATTCTTCACCCTTTGACAATTTGTGTTTCAATTTGGCTTGGATTTTTATGTAAAATACTATTGTTGTAACAAAAGGACTGGAAGTGTTCTGAAGTAATTAATATGTATTGCACATAAAAAATTGCTTCAGTTCTGAGGGTAAAGGTGATTAAATGAGAGCACTGGAAAATAGAGGCATTTGTCAGCTGTTCTTCATCTCTAGAACCTTGATTCAGCAACAAGACCGTATTTGAACACTCCCATTGATAGCTTCATATTGCTAATGTTGGCAGGCTTGTGTCCAGCAGTGATGCAATAGAACCAATTTAACTTTCTTATTTTCTTGAAAGAATTCAAGAGTTCAGAGATCATTTGAAGTATTCCAGAAAGATGAGGTGTAGAGCCTGGTGTCTGTATTAAACTGGTTAGGTCTTCACTTTAGTTTTTTTGAGAATGGGTGTTTAGAGTGCACATGAAACAAAGGACCTTCTGAGAAGGTGTAGTGACATGATATTGCAGATCAATAAAAAAGCAGTTTGTGTAGGTGCATTCTGTTGTCTGTAAAAATGATCATACCTCATGCAGAAGTAGCTTTCCTGAATTATTTATTATAAGAGTGTGCCTGTAGAGGCACTAGATCTAGGATCCTGGATGGATATTTGGCTGTACAGACAGACTTCAACATTGCTGTTAATTCTTTTAAAGATTAGCTAGCTCAGTAATGTGAGTGTGTGGCTCTGCAATGAAACACAGGTGTTGCAGAGGCATTCTGCCTCTACAGAATATGGCAATCTATCTGTTGCCATTGATAGGTGTGGCCAGCAGATTCTTTGCGAGACTCTCTCAGACAGACTAATTTTTTTGAAATTTCTTTTCCAAACTTTAGTGGCTTTTGTAGCCAGGAGTATGAGAGCTGGATGGTTTTGATCATAGAAGTATGACTGTAAATCATATTTGGTATTTCACTTCTGTCTCATTCTAGAGCAATGCTTGCAGCTTCAGTTCTTGGTACACTCCTCTGTAACACCTCTCCAATGAACGAAATGATTTATGTAGAGTAATGTGTATAAGCATGTTTCTAAAAGGCAGTTTGATCCTAGATAAAATTAATTCTATTTATTTGAGTTATTGTGACTAAATTTTCTCAGGGAATTAAATATCCTGCTGAATGAGAGGTGTCATCTGTAAGATATAAGGGTGTTATGTTTATCCATTTTAAAAACCTCCTTGTTTTACAGGAAGAAATTGCAAAGTATGATAGAATATGTGAAGAAGCATATACTAGATCTAAGGATAATAAGATCCTTCACATCAAGCACTGGCTTGATTCACCTTGGCCTGGTAAGGAGTGTCCTTTCACTTACCCTAGTGTTATCCAAGTGTGCTTTTATTTTGAGTCCAAAATTTAGGATTTAAATAGATTTTATCAGACAGCGTTCCTTTAAAATGGAATATATGACCTATGATTTGCCCCTGTTAATAGTAAATATAGCATTCTGCCAGATCAACTTGATATAAGTGCTTGTATTAAAAAACATGCAGAGTAGGGTGTGACTTTGAAAAAGCAATTTTTCCAGTTTAGCAGAGAAGTGGTTTTCCTGTACTGTTAACTGTCTGTGCTGTCAGGAAGAAGGAGTATGTCTCATGTTATTTATTTTTTGAGGGATTGAGGTGCCATAGGCCTTTTATTGGCTGCTTCTGCCCACATAGTTGGACTTCACAGGGAGTGAAAGCAGAAACAAAATAGATTATTGCGTGCCTGTAAGATCAGCTTCTGTTGTCATGCAGACAATCAAAATTTTTGTTTCCCAGCAAAAGGGGAAGAACTAGGCTTAGTCTGCTGCTTAGAATGTCACTTGAGTTGTTAAATAAGTTGTAGATAATATACATATCTCCTAAACAGTCCTTTGAACATCTAATCAAATCTTTTCCTTCCAGGCTTCTTTAACATGGATGGAGAACCTAAGAGCATGTCTTGCCCTCCGACGGGCATTTCGGAGGAGCTGCTGACTCACATTGGCAACGTTGCTAGTTCAGTGCCAGTTGAAGACTTCAAAATACACTCAGGTCAGCTGAAGGCTTTGTGTCTCCTACTGGCTTTGTGTCTTGCTTCATTTCTGTATTTCTGCGCAGAAATTATTCTTGGGCCTTTTCTCAAAGAAGAAAATGCCTGTGACTTTTTTTACTTTTACTCTTCCACTCTGTGGGTGAGGAGAATGTGACATTTAAGTTCCTCTTACTTGTTCTCAGCATAATATTCTTTCAGTATCACATCACTTTTGTTCAATACCTAATTAAAATACATTTTTCTCTGAGGGAGGTAAAAGTCTCCTTGCAACCTTAAGAATGAAAGGAGTTATTACCTTCAAGTCCTTGCATTTTTTTTTCCAGAAAGTCTTGGCTTTTATTCTGAAAAGATTCAGTTCTCACTTTGGCATCTGTTACATTAAGTGCCTGTCTCACTGGGGAGCCCTAACACTGTGTCAGAGTTCTGATATAGTTTTACTTCCTGGTCAGGATGAAATCTAGCAACTGTTGGGAGCACTAACCTGCTCATTCTATGGGGAAATGTGGAGACCCTTTGTTGAGGGATCTTTTTTCTTTTGTTGACTTGTAGGGTACGTACTAAAGGAATAAAGAGCTTTGTTCTCTTTAAAATCTCTAGCTAATCCTCTGAGAGTCATCCATAAAGGAATAAAGTTTGTCTTCTGTAAATATTCTATGTGTTTGTGTTCCTTTGGGAAATGAAACACAAGTAATGATGGTAGGGCATTCCCAGTTCTCAATCGCAGGCTTGTTGAGCAGATACAATTAATGGATAAATTTAAAACTCTTCTACACATTTGTGCACTTTGTTGTGACACTGATAAATTAAGAATTATAGTCACCCAATAAAATTTAGTATTAGACATTCTAATTAAAAAGGTAAATTGGTCTCTCGTTAATAAGTTGATTAACCATTGACACTGGGGAACACTTGCCAGTATATAAGGTAGATTTATGGTTCAAAACAATTATGGTATGTTAGATTCTTTTATGCAGTTTAAAAGGCCATGAGAGAGAATTTGTGGAGAAATAGAAGGGGAGAGAAATAGAAATTTAAAGTACTTTGTCCTTTCACGAGAGTGAAACAGCTTAATATCATATAGTCTTGCAACAAACAATGGGAGGATTATTTTGTTTTATTAAAAGTTTAGTGCATTCTAAAGGGAAAATTTTTCAAGACTTTTTTCTTTACTTAAAATGTGGCAATTTCAATGAGAGTTTTATGTGGAAAGAAGGTGGCTGGTTTTCTGTAAAATTGTGGGAAGTAAGGAAAGAGAAATATGGGAAAATAACATATGGGACATCTTACCGAAATCATCAGTGCAGATGTGAAAATAAGATGGTGTCAAGTGACAGTGAATGCAGGAGACACCTGGCCTCAAAGCACCTGTGTGCAGCTGTGAAGTTTTGTTCCCTTTGAAAGTTACTGTGTTGTGATTTGTGTTTTGGCTCACAAGTTTATAAAATCTTCACTGAAAAAAATCAGCTTTTGGTTACCAACTGAAAACCATTGGCAGCTGCTACAGTTTTTCTATTTATATGATATTTGTAGTATTGATCAGTCCAGCCTGTTTCACTGTATAACATCTCCAGAAGTCCAATAAGACAAATGCCAAGAAAAAATGAGAAAAGGAAGGAAGAAAAAAAATCAGAAACCCATCTGCTGATATTTTCAGTCTCTTATAAAACAGTACTTGGTGTTGTAGATGTGAAAATAAATCTTGAGGAAGAAGAATTTCACCATGGGTCTTTTTAATTGTCCTCAGTAGTTTCTGACCCAGTAAACCTTACTTTCCTCTTCAAAAACAAGGTATGAACATTACACAACTGTTTGCTCAGGAAGCAAGTTGCTTTGTTTTACCAGCAGTTCAGTTCTAGAAAACAAAACAATTTGTAGACTGGATTTGGTATCTGTGCTTAGCTTAGCCCATGAGGAAGGAGAATGGTGAATGTAATGTGAACATAGAATTTCTCTGAAGTAGATCCATTTGTTTCTGATCTTTATGCCAATGTAGGACTCTCCCGGATTTTGAAAGCCCGCTCGGAAATGACCAAGAACAGGGTTGTTGACTGGGCCTTAGCAGAATACATGGCTTTTGGCTCTGTTCTCAAAGAAGGGATCCATGTCCGACTAAGTGGGCAGGATGTGGAGAGAGGTACTTTCAGGTGAGTACTGAGATAACTGTTAAATGCTGTTAAAAGTATTTAAGTCCCACACTTAAAGAAACAACTTTAAACAGTTTGTTAAAAAATATGGTCTTCTGCAGGGAGGGGGAAGTTGGGGCTGTTCAGCATTAATCTGAATGTTATAGGTTCTAGCAGTCAATAATAATTAAATTTCCTGTGTATCTGTAAGCAGCATTTTAAAGTATAATATTTAAGGCAGAACAAAGATTTTTAGACACTTTCCACCTTTGCTTGCTGAAAAGCAGAAATGGCATCTTTGCTCCTGCTTTCTAACAAAAAGTACAGTTGCATTCAATCTAATTGCTGAGAAGTAAGAGAGGGTACTTGCTGCAGCAGATCCTGAGTCTTTTAAATACCATTCCAGTGGTGGCTGCTTGGAACTTGTATACCCTGTGAACAAACAAGTTGCCAGTTGTCGAGGCTTTTTAAAGTGAAATAACATCCTTTGTACTGAGACTTTTAATGCCTATGGAGCAGGTATGAAAGCAGGATCTCATCACTTGGTAAAATATATACAGTTTGCTGCCTTACCTGATTCTCTGTGGAGTAAAATGTTAATGATGTATTTAATTGAAACCTTTGATGTGATGCCAGTTCCTGGGGTGAATGCTGCACTGTGCTTCATTGTGAATGCTTCCAGAAGAGAGAAATAAATCTTGGTGCCTGTCTTCTCTGGTATAGTATTGGCTAGAATTTGGGAAGAACTGTATATACTGTGTTGCCATAATAAAACAACATGATGGGGTGCTTTCACTATTTTGGGGCTTCTGAAGTGCTGTCTAGAAAATAGTTCTTTCTTTCAATATTCCACGTGATGGCTTGTTTTCTTCCTGTTTCAGTCCTCAACACTATCAATAGATAGATGCTAGACAAAGCTGCAGACAGAAGCACCAGACCCCTTCTCCTTTTGGAGACAAACTGTTGAGAGAATGGAGGGAAGGGGGGCAGACTTGATTCTGTACTGGTTTGATGTCAGTAAGTCTGACAATTGCACATGTGAAACTTCCATCTATGCTCATCTTAATCACCTTCTGCTACGGAAACACAAAACTTTTTTGCTCAAAAAGCTTAACATCTAGCTAAGCCTTCTGTCTTTGACTGAATGATAAAATCAAAATTACAGTGGCAAAAATGATTCCTGCCAAACAGCTGCCTGGTATGTGAATTTTCCCCTTTCTCTCTACTTTCCTCTCTGTGCTCCTCTTCAAAGGTTCTGTCTTTTTCTGGCTTTACATTGTTGAGTTCTAGATGAATTTCAGAGCCCTTTTGCTAGTGTTTATTATAGCAAAGGGAAGTGCAAAAAGATTCAGACTTCAGTGTTGGCAGCTCTACAACACACAGTATTGTTACCAGTACAATAGCTGTCCTTATGTTAGTAGTTGTAAAGTTGGACATATTGCTGTGATTCACTCAGTCTGCTCAGAGAGTTAATGGATTGCAGTAATTACTTCAGTCATCTCTGTTTTGGTAGTATTCCTTGGTGCCCTATTCTAATGCTGATTAATGGTGTTCTAGAGAACTGTAAATGGTGCATGTGAATGGAAATAGCAGGAAAGAGGATACAACTCCTTCAAGTTTCAGTGCTGAAATTAGATTAGATTAGATTACATTTTTTTCCATTAAAGACAAACAACAATTGTTTCAAGGAAAATATTAGAATTTGTGAGGAAGGCAGAACAAAATGTTTAAATTTAAATATTTAAAAATTTAATAACAATTTGTTCCTCTGAGTTTCTTTACTTTAGTAATTCTGTTTTATAGCAATGCCTTCCCCATCCTTTTCTCTTTCCCCCCAGTTCTACTAGTGATGAGGTATTTGTAGTTTATGTGAGTGCTTGAGAAGCCTGGATAGTCAGTGAAAGTTCTTACAATGCAGCAGTTACATTAGACATGTGATGGTATTTCCCATGGTTTCACCCAAACCAGGCTGTTGTGTGCAGCAAAGATAGCCATGGTGCTTGCTTGCTTTCCAGAACACAGCGTTGATGCTTTAGCTTTGGCAATAGCTCTGTTAAAGCCCAAAGTGATTCTTGGCTAATAAATCTGTTTTAACAACTCTTTGCAGCCATCGTCACCATGTGCTTCATGATCAAGAAGTTGACAAGAGAACTTGTGTTCCCATGAATCACCTCTGGGAGCAGCAGGCCCCCTATACCGTGTGCAACAGCTCCCTTTCCGAGTACGGGGTCTTGGGTACGTCTCGATCTGCCTGGGGTTTGGTAGGGCTGTTGTACAAGAAGCAGAGCTCAGGAAGGAAGAGAATGGGGGAAAAAAGAAAGCTGTAAAATGGTTATGTATGAAACAGGTACCAAAGCTCTTCCTCTCAGGTTCTGGCATCTCTTAAACAAGCATCCTCACATTTTACAATTCTGGGATTCAGTTAAAAGCATCCATCTGCTATTGTTGATCTTGGCAGTGCTGGAACATGCACCTGATGCTTTCTTAAAAGGGGAGGAAATGACAAGAAAACCAGGGACTGTTTGTCATAAAGATAAAAAAATCCACCCTGGTCTTATCTGAACTGCTATTCTGAATGTGCTATTTCAAGAAAACAAATTATTTTTAGGGATAGCATTAATCATAGTGAATTATTTTACCTTCAGCCCCAGAGAATGGATAACCTTACTCTGACATGATGAGGGTGGCAAGAGGAATGTGGAGCATGAAACAAATACATCTAATGATTTATCAAAAGCATTACTGATCCTATGGATAATAAAATATTGTGTGAAGGAAAAACTTGAAACATTGTCGTAGATAAAGGTGATAGTCAATAGCTGCTTTCTTCAAAATTCCAGAAATATTTGATTACTTAGTCATTTTTACAATGCTACATATTACCTATTGCTAATAATATTAAACTTAAAGTGGTATAAAATTGTACAGTTGGAGCATGGACTTGAAGACCAGATTTTTTAGATATTTTTGTTAGCTCTGTGGCAGAATTGGTGTGAACAGAATCACGGTTTTTGTATCACTAACATGTAAACTCTAAATAGGAGAGTGCAAGCAAGGATGTGTATGAACAAGAGGAAAAGAATTGGCATAAATAAAAATCAAGAATTTAATTTCAGAGAATGATTGTTTCCAATTTCCTATTGTTTCTCACAGTGTATTCTGGGGTTTCTTAATTTGAGCCTGTTTACAGTGTTGCTGCAAATCTTGTGGGTAAGTGGGTCATAGGTTTCTGGATTTGGTTTTTTTACATCCAAATGATGGTGACAAATGTCTGGATATGGTTGAAATCTGATTTTGTTCCAAAAATAACACCTCGGTAGGAAGCCTAGTGTTGTTATGGTGTGAAGGCAATTTACTGTCACAATTCCATTCTTTAAAAAACTAACAAGTGGGTTCTCTCTCTTTCTTGATCTCCTGCTCACTATTGCCCTTCCACCTTACCCAGCAAAAGATAGGTGGAAGTTGATTTAATAAAAGTCATTGAATACAAGGAATAGGGTAAAATAAGGGTTTGTTTGTATGCTGAAAACAAGAATACCATTTCTGTGCACTTCTGCTTCAGCAGATGGGATGACAGCTTCTTCAAAACTAATAATATTGATACTTTTAATTTTCAAGAACTTTAAATTCCTTATGTTTGAGATGTTTTCTGACAGTAAAGGAGATTAAATTGATAGAAACAGTTGATAATGTGGCTTTTTGTGTTTGTTGGGTTTTTTTGAACTAAAATGCCATGTTCTATGTTGAAGTGATTTTATAATGAAGTTTTCTCTCCCTTGCTGGCTTTTATATATTGACCTTTTCCAACGTTTTTACTCTTGTGTATTGTTTCCTTAGAGAGACAGTGTTGGGATAAGCAGCAGTGTGTAAACATGTCTCCTCTAGTTAAGGCTCTGAGTCAAAGAGGAGCTATTAGAATTGATATTTATTTGGCTGGCAACATCACTGGGTCTCCTTTTGAAGACATGGAAGGGTGCAGTTCATGGAGTTGATTCTTCAGGAGAACCAAAACCCCTGAACGCTTTATTTTCTCTAACTGCTGTTTCTACTATCTAATTCTGCTAAAAGAAGCAGTTTAGAATTAGTGCACTGAAGTGTTTGGTGGTGGTAGGGAGAGTTGTGAGATAATATAAAAGGGAAAAAAGGTGAAAAAGTGCTCGGAATTTATTTTATGACTGTGTTAACATGCAACACCTCAGAAGCATTTTGGGAATTCCCTTCATTTCTGTGAGGGAAACCTAAGTAAAAATGGATTAAACAGCCCAGCATGATATAACTACAGATTATTTCCTTGGCAGGTGCATAAGCCAAGAGCTGGTGTCCGTTCAGAGCTGTGAGCTTTGCACCAAGTTATAGTTGAGCTAGTTAGGAACACCTGGGGAGCCATTGCTTCATTAAAATGATACTCTGACAAGATTGATTTCACTTAGAAATAAAACAAAGGCAGTCTTGTTAAATTGTAGTTGAGACAACTGCTTATGTTTTGTCTACAGGAAGCTCTGGAGTATGTGTAACCTGGGCATTAAATCAGAGTACTTAACAATCTCTGATAATTTAGAGCATTTAATAACCTCTGAAAACTTTGATATCCTATGTCTACTATTTTTAGTTATATCCAGATTATTATAATTTAGTTGTGTATCCACTTGACTTCCTATAATTTTTCCCTTTTACTGAAACTGAGTATCTGGAAGTACAAGTGATGGCTGTGAGAAGTCATTTAAGCAAAAGAAGTTTGTCTGAATTTATTTGCTGATTAGGATAGAGGAGAAAAACAAAAGTAATTTACAGATGCTCCATTCTACCTCTTCAGCATTTTTTAAATACTTGAAAGGATTTCCTGTCTTTCTTTACAGCCCTCAGAATGGCTTGTGTAGTGTTGAGTTTCTATCCAGGAGGTGAAGTTCTTTGTCAGATTCTGTACTGCCTTTGAGAGGTCTTGGGCTGTGGCATCCCATACTGGGAGCTTCCAAGGAACATCAGGCAAGATAGACTTGAAACTAGTGTGTAGTTCAGGAAATTCCTCAACCATAGGACTGGAGTATAGCTTTTTCAAGGGAAAAAGTCGAGTTTAAAGCAAAAGATGAAAGGAAGAAGACAGGTGTTGATGTAAAATTATTTTTTTGTGATACACACCTTGGATGACGTATGTAGTATCACTGCTTATTCAGAACAATGTATTTTTAAGGTGGGGGGTAGCAAATACAATTACCTGTCAGAAATTGTGTTAGGAACTAGGACAGACTGTAGTAATCAATGGCATCTGCATGGAGTTCTGAGAAGGCATCAGTCTCCCTGTTTAATAGAGTCAGCCCCCAGATGGGTATTAACTTCACTTTGTCCTGAGCTATGTTTGGGTTTGTGAAAGGATGCGTATCCCTCTGTAGTCCCTGTGCTTAGAATTTCCGTTAAACATAGCAAAACTCTGTCTTTATAACTTTCCTCCTTCTGGCATAAAATCCTTGCACTGATAAGCCCTTTTAACCATTAGTTAACATTTGTGCCCTACGTCCTTCTAAATCATATTGAATTAAGTTATGGCTGTAGCCTTACATTAATTGAAAAACTGCAGTTCCTATGACAATCATGAAAATGCTGTGGGGGAAAGCACAGCACAGTATGCTGTGTAAGCTGCTACTTTGCTTGACAACACTTCATTCTGTGGCAGAGTGACGAAAGAACAGTGAGGGAGCACAGCAGGCACTGGACTAATAGAAACAAGCATTTCTGCTAGGCCTGTCATCTAGGGACCTTAATGAACTCCCGCAATTAAAACATTAGTTTTGCAGCCTTAATCAAGTGCTGTGTATTTTTCTTCCCATTGTCTCCTCAGTGTAGAAGTTTACCAAACTGCTGTGCTGGTTCCTGGTTCCCTGTGCCCTGGTGTGCACTGAGCCCTGAGCAGCTGCCTGCTATTTGGAGTTGGCTGGTTGCTCTCCAACACCCTCTGGGTGTGCAGATTCCTTACCTGACATTCTTTTAAAGTTGCTGCCTGGTTTTCTTGGATTTCCTCACAGCTTCAACCTGTTGTCTGTTTCTAGCTGTGTAAGAGTTAATCCTTTAAACCCGCAAAATTTGCACAGCATTCTAAAGAAATGATCAGTTCTTGTTTCTGCAGATGCAAACAATTAAGTTTGCAATTAATCTCTGCTGTATTTTTTCTTTGTTTTTTTTAAAAATTCTTTATTCTGGTCTGAGGTTGAGCCCTCATGAGGGACCTGTTTAGGAACCTGCTCCCCTGCAGTTCATGTCCTATCTCTAGAATGGTGGAGACTTTCTAGTTCATGTCACCTTCCCTGACCTTGACTTTGGTGCCCCAACAATTCCCTTTAAGGAGAGCCCCTCACCCTCTCCTGGGTTGTTTACCTTGCATCTGTCTAGATCTCTTTCCACGAGCATTTTTTTTTAACTTTACCAGTTCAGATCGTGTTCTTTAAGTGATTTTTCTCCCTGTGAAGGTAGTAGTAGTAATTCTTGACAGTCTACTTAGTCTGTCAAAACTATTCCACTGCTACAATAATGATTGGAATAGTTTTAATGTTAGCAACTCTCATTGCCGTTTCCCTCGTGGAAAATTGAGTTTTGGTATACCAAAGATGTGTATACCACAGACACATATGCCATGAAATAGTAGTCCTGGCAACATTAATCTCAAAATACTAATCAGAATGTATAGATTACATTTGGATATATTTTCCTAGATATTTTTATGGCTGTCAAAAAGCTTGCAAATGGTATCTGTGCTAAGATCACATTTTCTGATACAGCTTCACCTAGAACATTGTTACATTGTGGAGCTTAGCATAAAGTTGTCGACAAGATAGGAAATGAGAAATTATACTCTTCTTACCATGTGAGTTTTAGGGGTGATCTTTCATAGATGAAGTAGAATTATGTGGGCACTGTGACCAAATTTTAAGTATGCATTGAGCTCCATACTCCTGGAAAAGCGCTGTTTGATTATTGATAACTCTGAGTGGTCAAGACCTCAGCTTGTGCTTCTCTAAAATCTAGATTACCCCACCCTTACAGAGAGCAGCATATGCACAAATAAGTCTTGAACATATTGCATATTTTCTCAACCATGTCACCCAATCAGTAGAAATGGTCTCTTAATGCTTGTGTAAAATTAGAATGGGATTCAAGCCTATCTAGGGAAATCTATTTTTCAGATACCTTTGGGAATATGATTGGAGTTGTGTAATTTTTCCACTGTTTTCACTGTGTTAAGAACAACAGAACTACAGAAATGAGGAGGCCAGAGATGGAGGAAAGGCTGTTCAGACAGTCAGGCCAAAGGCAAGGCCAGCAAAAGTCATTCTCTTTGGTAAAGACCTGTCATGGGAACTCACAGGCAAAGGGCCATCTGTCTGACTTACCAGTCTTCTTTTGGCCTCTAATGTATCAGTTGCCTTTTGGTGGGACCATGAGCGTCTGCTGGAGTCATGGATGGACTGTTCAGAGATCAGCAGTCCAAAAGCCAAGTGACTCAAAGATTTATTGCCATGGGGATGGTAAGTGAAAAACTGGGTTGGAATTACCAAGGAGTAGACTATGAAGACCCAAAAGTTAGTGGATCTGCTGGGGTAAGTGTCACTGACAATATTCCTGTATTGAAGTTCTGTATTTGAAACCAGATCATTATATTCTGTGTAGAGCTTCAACATGAATTGTATCTATCAATTAAAAGTTTTATTCTCTGTGTATTGAATCAGTTTTGCCTCAGTGAGAACCTCTATGCCCAGAGCAGTGCTATATAGCTCTGCTTTTTCTGAGAGCTTTAACCTTTTTGGTTACAATCATTCCAAGCTATAGGTGGAGGATCTCAGTACAGGTATTCATTCGGCACTCCAGGCTCTGCTCTATCAAAGGGTCAAAGGAAAATATGAACAGACATCAAATACTTTGACACTGAAGCAGAAACCTAAAGGGTCCTTAACCCTGCCTAAGAAGGGATTGTTTATCCAAGTCCCAGATCTGTTTACCATGCAGCTATTATATTCAAGCTTTTTGGAAGATCTGAAGACTATTATCCTGTCTGTAGACTGAAAATTGATGTCACCAGTAATTTTCTTCAGCATCTGTGTATGAGAGGGGGGCAAAGAAAGACAATGTTGTGTAGGGCTGTGGAAGTATTAAAATTAATAAATAACTTTTAGGCTGTAAGTGGATGTTTACAGGAGAAGATAGGAATGAGCTCTTAGGGAAACATTACATTAAAGCTGGAGCTGAGGGAGGGGGGTCTGGTTTGTTTAAAAACTCCTATGATGTTGAAGTGCTTGAGGAAAAGTTTGAAGGATTGAAGTCAGGCTTGGAAATGGTACTATTGAAAACTGTGTGATTTATAACAGGGCTACAAAAATCCAGTTCATGCTCTAATTTTGGGTTTGTTTTATTTTCAATTTTTAACAAGGAATTAACAGGACTTTCAGGAAATCTGTTTATTTTCTAATTCTCCTACTTGTTTGCTTGTCAGGTTTTGAACTTGGCTTTGCTATGGCGAGTCCCAATGCCCTGGTGTGCTGGGAAGCCCAGTTTGGGGACTTTCACAACACGGCTCAGTGTATAATAGACCAGTTCATCAGCTCCGGCCAGGCCAAGTGGGTTCGGCACAACGGGATCGTCCTGCTCCTGCCACACGGGATGGAAGGAATGGTGAGGGCTACTGGCTGCCACTTGCAGGAGGGAAATGCTGACTGCAGTTCCTTCTCTGCAGCTGTAAAAGCCAAAGGTGTCTTGGGGATCCAGTGGTGATGGGAGCCCAGGGCAGGAAGGCACTGTTAAGCACGTGGGACTGCCTCAGTGTGACAGAGAAGAATGTAGATAGACTGACTGGTAAAAACCAAAAAACCCTGAGGAATATTTCTGAGCTCTTAACTTCTTGTCCTTCTTAGTGGCATGTACCACTTCTCCCCATTTTTTTCCCTTTTTTTCTCTCTCTTTTGTGGTGTCTTTCCTTAACACACTGCCATCTTTCCCTAGAAAGCTTCATTCTCAGTGTACAGTAAGAAAGAAATCATGTCTAGGAGTGCTTGCTTGGTTTTATTTTGCATAAAGTATGTCTGTGTAAAGTCTGCACTAAATTCTCTTGCCATGAAGTGATATAAGACAACTTTAAAACTTCTTCAAAAATACTGACCTTGGTTAATTTTGATATAATAAGAAATCTCCCTCTTTCTGGAAAGGAAAATGTTTCTACCAGCTGTTGACTGTCTTTTCTTTGGCAGCTAGTAGGAGGAACTAGACAACATCGTAGAGGGAAAGGGCGTGGGCACGCCCTATGCATAGAGTTATGTGAAGTTCATATCAGCAGTAGAATAGTTCTTCAAATATTTTAAATTATTTTTAAGATTACATGAACATCATGTCAGGCAAGGTTAATTTTCTCCTTTTCAATACATTAACCTTCATTAATTGTTGCATGCATGTTTCTAGTTTTCTATTAAAAAAGCATCGTATGTGCCACAGTGGCAATCTCCATCTGTATAAATGCTTTAGACCTTTTCACCACAAACTCTGTCATTTCTGTTCTCACAAACAATTTAGTTTATTACCATTCTATTATGATCCTGTCCTGATACACTGGGGTGCATTCATATCTTATGAATGGCTTTCCATTCCATTGTACTTAAAGAATAAAGGGTCTGATGTTGTTCATAAGGGTTTTGATAATTTTTTTTTTTAACTGAATCCTGAGGAGAGAGCCTGAATGAGCCCTCAGCAGGAGGTGTGGTCCTCTGCAGGGAAGCACTCAGCTTAAGGGGCTGGTTCTCTGCTACTTACAATACATTTAATCTTTCTTTTCCTGTAGCCACTTGGCAGCAAAGATTTGCACAGGTCTTCTGAAACATGCTTATTTTGCTACTAGTGTTAGCTGTTTTTGGAATATTTAAGAATCCCACCAGGCTGTCGAAATCTTTTATCTTCCCAGAGGACCTTTTCATTACAGGAGGGCTGGTCTTTCTATAACTACAGTGTTGGGGACAAGATGATTTGGGGAAGGATTTTTAATGGGATATGGATCCCTTCACCTCTAGGTCATGCATTCACAGGCAAGTTGGCTGTGATTGAAAGACTCTGCAGCCTAATGGCTCCTTGGGGACTCATCTGAAAGTAGCTAATGGATTCAGTGTAAGTCTCACTGGATAGGTGGTCACAGTAGAAATAAACCCTACCCCATCCCACGCAGCAGTTGCTGGCAGTCTGATTGGTGGTGTCAGCACAGAAGCCAAAGATGGATGTGAACATTGAGGCTCTGGACTGAGGTTGTTGCTGGGGCAGTGTGTGAGTGGTGGGGAAGCCTCACCTGTCTCTCCTGTAATTGTGTGCTGGTAACATCTCTGTTCCCAGTGTACTGACTGCAGTGTGCTTGTGAAGCACTGGGTTTGTGCTGTGTATGCCTTGCTTAGTGCAGGATTTGATTTACAAACATGTGAACTGCAGAGGTGCTACGATAAACTGGGCTGCTGCTGTGGTACACTAAACTGGGCTGTTACTGTGCACCATAGTTCTGTGCAGCTTTGCTCCTTGCTCTCAAGTCCTTAACTGTCTGTGACGAGATTACTTGGTACCTCCAAAGTGGAGGCAGACTTCAAAGGAACAGTGATACAAGGCACAGTTCTAGGCTGTTTGTGTTACACCTTTGTTCCCAACAGAATGTTTTTATCCTTTGAATTCCCTTAGTCCATGAAGTAGACTGAATCACAGAGTCTGATTCAGTCTACTTCACAGGTTTGGGTTGGAAAGGACTGTAAAGACCATCTAATTCAAACCCCCTCACCATGGCAGGGAACCTTTCACTAGACCAGGCTGCTCAAAGCCCCATCCAGCCTGGCCTTGCACACTTCCAGGGATGGGGTACCTACAACTGCTCTGAGCAACCTGTGCCAGTGCCTCACCACCCTCACAGCAAAGATTTTCTTCCTTGTATCAAACCTATACTTGCTCTCTTGCAGCCTAAAGCCCTTCCCTCTTGTCCTATCACTGCTTGCCCTTGTAAAAAGTTGCTCTCCAGCTTTCCTGTAGGTCCCCTTTAGGTACTGGAAGGTGCTGTAAAAGGTCTCCCTGGAACCATCTCTTCCCCAGGCTCTCTCAGCCTGGCATGATAGGAGAGGTGCTCCAGTCCTCTTATGATCTTTGTGTCCCTCCTATGGATCTGGAATCCTGCAGTTGAAATTAGGAAGGATGATGTGTTCAATAAGGTGGACTACTAGTTGTCAGAATAATGACTGATACTGGAGATCATATATTAAGATTTTGACAGAAGAAGTTATGATGAGAGGTGGCCAGCAAGAAAAGAAAAAAATCTCATTATGAACATTATTAGCTTAGGAGACATGGAGAGAGTTGAGAGGTGTAATAGTTTGTGTTTGGGTTAAAATATTTCACAGCTGTGTGCAAAATAAAAGTCCTTCCTAACGGCTACCTGTCACTTGAACAAGCCAAGGCTATCAGCATTAGCAATACATAAAAAAGCACACTGCATTCTCACACTCCTCACAGCTTTCTCTGATCCTTTATAAACAAGGAGATGAAAAGGAAAAATAATAGCTTCTGCTACATTCCTTATTCCAGATAATTTCTGTGGCCAGCATGCATGTTTTGCTAACGTAAAATGGAGCTAACAGTGTTTGTGCAATTCAAGAAATTGCCGTGGGTACTGCTAGTGAGACAGTGGATGGGAGTGTTCAGTAATGACAGAACATAAAATACCTCCTGAGGAGGCAGAAATTAATCATAGGTTAGTCTGGCAGATAATGTGCCTGTGTATTTTGATCCATTTTAGCTAAAGCATTCATCTAGGTATTTGGTCCTGTACCGAACAGTGAACAATGGTAGGAGAGATCCTGTGTCTGTTTTCGTTGCTAAGATAGCAAAAGTAGTCAGCAGTTAACTTTGTGTTTGCTCCTCTTCAGCATGCACGAAGTGTGAGTCACTGCAGTACTCTGAGGCACCCAGAGTTTCTCTTCCTGGCATTCCTCGTACTCCTGTTTGCTCTGCATTAGCAAGGTCATTCTTGTGCCCACATGGATCCACTGCCCTTCCACTGGTCTCCATTGCGCAGCTAGACTGAGGGTAGAAATCACTTGTAGCTGGTAGAAACATTGGAAATACATGTGAAACCTGATCTGCTGTGAAAACAGAAGACATGGAATTCCTGTCCTGTGGTGTGTGCGCTCTCTCGCTGGTGCTGTTGATGCCTTTGGCTGGGGGGCAGGTGTGCAGCTGGTGCAGAGCTGCCAGGGGGACAGGAGGTACTCATGCAGTGACTGATCTAGACTGATGTCTTACTGCTTATTTGGCCTTTCAACATTGCTTTATATGATACCTTTACCAGGGTCCAGAGCATTCATCAGCCAGGCCTGAGAGGTTCCTGCAGATGAGCAATGACGATTCTGATGCCTATCCAGTAAGTAGTTTTGTCCTTTTCTTGCTTTTCACATCTGAGATTTTTTGTTAGAAGCATCGTTTTAGCTAGGTATAGCAGGTTAGAATTTAGCTTCAAGTCTTGGTGTAACATTAACTTGATCCCAGGAAAAGTAATGGAAGCATGCAGCATTGCTGCTCATTGCAAAGCTGAGGTCATATACAATTAATCTCTGGCAGCATGATCTTTTTATGGCTGTTCCTCAGGGCCAGTGATCCTGCTTGTTTATGTTGCTGTGTGTACTGCAAATAGGTGTCTAGCCAATTTCTAAAGGAGGTCAAGTGAGACTACCCTGGCTCTTTGCAATGGAGCTAAATTGTATTGCTGGGAGCATGAAAATAAGCAACTTCTAATTTTGATTGGGCTAAGACTTTCATAGATTGGTCATTCATTTCTACAGATAAATTACATAGCTCTACAGGGTGCTGGACGTCCACTTCCCACTGCAGATTTCCTAAGAAACACTGCCATGCATTAATAGAAAAGTCCACCAATTAAGCAAAATAAAATGGATATTTCAGTTTTGTCCCTGGCTTTCCTATCCTTAGGGCAAGGATCGTCTCAAAGCCATGTTCCTCCTCATATAAAAGTGATTTTTTGTCACTGTACTGGCAGATTAGGGACCTGTTTGATTGACTATAGTTAAGCACTGCCACTGGCACATAATAAGGAAGTTATAACTTTCTTTGTAGAAGGTAGAAGTTCAAGGAGGTTGTGTTAAATGCTGTACCAATCTGTAATTAGATTATTATGCTATAATACAATTGTGCCTATACCTACGCTTACCTAATATATACATTTGTAGCTATGGATAAAAACTCCCTATGTTCATACGATATGTAAACAGAAAACATATTCAATTTATGTAATAAAATGGTATAAGAGAATGGAATACCTACCAAAAAAATGGGAGAGTGAAAACTAACTGTACACTCAAAAGTTGAATTATAGTTTAACATTCTTTCAAAGAGGTTCTATTTTGTGTCTTCCATCTGCTGATATCCTAGTCCTCCTCAATCTTCCTTCCTGGACTTCCCATCTTTTCTGAATTAATGGAAGCTTTTTGTGTTTATTTGCATGAATTTTTAGTAAGAAGTAGAAACAGAAGGGAATGATTTGTAGGGACTTCCCTAGCTAATAAAACAATCTCAGCTGAGAGCTGCTAAATAAATTTTTTGAGGAAGGGAGTTGCTGAGAATCAGAAATAGAAGGATGGCTTTCAAGCCTTTTTTCTGATCTTTTAGACATTTTTCTAATGCCTTTAATGTTTCTCTCAGGAGTTCAGTGAGCAGTTTGAAGTTTCCCAGCTGTATGAATGCAACTGGATTGTGGTGAATTGTTCAACTCCAGCCAATTACTTCCATGTCCTCCGAAGGCAGATCTTGCTGCCATTCAGAAAGCCGGTAAGGTTGCATTAATGGACTTGATTATTCCAGGTAAACTAGCCCTCCAACAAGGAGTGGTCTTTGCATAAGACACACTGCTGAAAAGAATAAGGATTGCTGGTGAAAAACCTTAACTGAACACAGGTTGAAGTTGCCAGTTTGATAGAAAGAAGCTCAGCTCTGACTTACTATGGCTCTAAAACTTGATTTTCAGCTTTGCTTCCATCTGGCTGTGCAGATCTTCAGATGAGCTTGTCAAGATATTAATGATGTAGCTAACAGGTTGCAGAGCCATTACCTGCATGTCTAACTGCTGGAACTTCAAAGACCCAAGATACAACTGTTGAATGTTTCACTGGTTCATAGCCTGTGATTTGCTTTTGTTGTCAAAAAGAAGCATAAGCAGTGAATTTTGAGAACCTGTAAAAGGAGTAGACCACCCAAATCTTCTGAATAATTTTGAAACTTTCATGGTTCTCAAAACAGGAAAAAAATTTGCTGTGTTTGCTATTCATATTAATTTATTCTATATCATACTCAGTTTGTGGGTTTTGTGTGCACAGTATTACAGATGTTGCATGTAATGATGTAGGTAAAGCAGCTCCTGAGTGTTGGAAAACTTTGTCTTACAGCTGATTGTTTTGACACCCAAGTCACTGCTGAGGCATCCAGAAGCTAAATCCAGTTTTGATGAAATGGTGTCTGGTAGGTCACCTCAAAGTATTGTGGAGAAATAATTAGCTATACCAAGTTACATGTCAGACTGTGAAGAACAGAATCTGCTCTGCAGAGTTTGTCTTTTCTTTCAGCATAATTTCAGCTGTCATAGTGAGATCTAGCAGGGACTTTTGCTGAAAAATTCGCTTTCACATATAGATTTTTAATTTTAACAGGCTTACCTTATAACCAGCCATTAATCTTAATGGAAAGTGAATTCCCGTCTCTGCAGGGATGTTCCCCTCAAGAGGCTGCTATGTTCCTCTGGTCTTTTTCTCTTCTTATAAAAATTTACTTGTTTTGTGTACTGCCCATGCCTCCTGACCAAGACTGAGGGATAGATTGTAATTACACTGGGACCATTTGGAAGAATAAGGTGCCCAGTTCTTGTTACAATGCTCGGTTTTGGGGCTGCTGTGTCACACCAGTGATCTAAAGTGAGATCAGTGAGTTCAGAGCTGTTGTTGGCGTGCCGTCAGCACCAAGAGATACACAGTTACTGCAGGGGGAACACCAAACACTGCAGTGGTTTTGTCCTGCCTTGCACTGGTTAGACTGTGTTGGAGTGGCATCAAGAAATGCAGTGACATGTAATGGGTGGGGAATTAGTGACTGTTCAGAGTGAGAATGTGGGCATAGATGTGCTGGGCTGTCTCCAGTTCTACTCAGTGTCTTGACTGGTGTCAGAAGAGAACAACTGCTCAGGTTTTTAAAAGCAACTTACACTGTATAAGTGTACTTAAATATTGCATTATGTTCTTTTTTTAAGTGTGTAAAATATGCTTCTCAAGCAAAGGCATTTGCTGTTTTTATTACTGTTTAAAAGCATTGTAGAATGGGTCAGATTAGAAATTCTGTAGGCTCTGTGATTTGTCACTTGGACTTGGGAGTCTCCTCTACTTCAGGCTAACCTCAATAGTGGCCAAACTCGTAATTAACATTGAATTCTGACATACTTTCATGTTTCTTCTGAAGAGGACAGCAGGTACTAAAGTGTTTCTGACTCTCAGCTAACCCTTTTTGCTCTGCTTTTAATAGAAAGCTGAGAGAGAGCAAGACTGACTCCAGCTGACCCAGTGAAGCACAGATTCAGTCTTTTTTAATGATGAATTTTGCTGTTCAGTGGGACAGGATAATTCTGACATAAATCAGTTCCTCTTTGATATGTTTGTGCTGTTGCTTTTTTCCCCGAGATAAATGGTTCAAACAAGAGCTTATTCTCCTGGTAAGTGGGTGTGCTGATTCAGAATAGGAGGTTGTGCAGCTGTCTGCTACTCTGCAGTCGTTTAATGTGGAAATAGTTCTACTCAATCATATATGAGAGCAAAGAAACCTTCAAGTCCCTCTTCCAGTTTCATGTATCCCAAGCAAATTGTATTCCTGGGAGGTGGTAGCAGTGAAGATATGCATCTGAAATTGTACTTACACATTATCACTTATACATATGGTTCAGCTCTGTGCTAATTCTTGCTTTGGCTCTCAAACAGAGGTTTAAATCAAATATACAGCAGTAATGTGTGTGCTTGGGAAAATATTTCTGCAGTTGCCAGATTTAGTTGCATTATGGATATGTTTTGTTTTTCTAGAAGAATATTCTGAAATTTTGTAAAGCTGTATTAATGTTACATGGTTGAGATCATCTTGGAAAGAAGAAACATTATTTCAGGTGATTCTCTGAAAAAAACCCCAAACTGGAAGCAAAGCTGAGCTGTCCAATCAATTTAAAAGATGTAATACACAACACAAAGCTAAAAACCTGTTAATGTGATTCTGTCTAGTGGTGAAAGACTGGATTGTTGACAGTCTTCTAACTTCTTGAAACTGAACTGCTGAAAGTCACTTTAGCCAAGTTACCAGTCTGGAAAGTAGGACCAGAGAGGCAGGAGAACCCTTTGATCACTGCAACCTCTTGCTTGCTCAGTAAAGGACTAAAAGACTGTTTCTTGGGCTGCTTTATTGAAATGTCAGGTCCCCTGAGAGCACTTTTTCTAATTTGGTAATCTAATCTAACCAGGTACCACTTTCCAACGTGTGATTCCTGAGAATGGGCTGGCAGCTCAGGCACCACATGAGGTCAAGCGAGTGATTTTCTGCACAGGAAAAGTGTACTATGACCTTGTGAAAGAGAGGAAGAACCAGGACCTGGAGAAACAAGTAGCTATAACCAGACTTGAACAGGTGAGCTCCCTGATCCTCAGAAGACAGGGTCAGTTGGGTTCCTGTGCTTTTAAATAGACACTCCTCCTAGAATCAATGGTGATAGCATTTTTCTAGCACTTGGCATCTTAGAAGACATATTCTAATCCATCATGGCCTTGTGGAGAAGGAACACATCAATAGCATACTGGACAATGAGACCCAGAAGGCACGACAACTTTTCCAGAACAACATAACAAAGTGAAGATTACAATATGGTAGTGCCTTAAATTTGTATATGCAGTCTGCTAGGTTAAAATGCTGGGAATAGTACACTTCGAAGCTATATTGTCATTCACTGATTAAGGACAGGCTACAGCTACTTCATTAAAAAAGCTGTAGGAGTGCAGGTGGTCTGGACTATGACCTACTTCTGTTCATACCAGTACAACTATAAAATACTTGTGTATTCATTTCTGAGCATTAAATCAATTAGAGAAACATGAGTCACTCCCCATGAAAAAGGAATGACTCACCATGGGCTAATATCACGTAAGAGAAAGCATTTCCAATTATTACCCTCTTTTTCCAGATCTCACCATTCCCCTTTGACTTGCTAAAAGAAGAACTTGATAAGTATCCAACTGCTGATCTAGTTTGGTGTCAGGAGGAGCACAAAAACAGTGGCTATTACGATTATGTCAAACCTCGTTTCCGCACTATTGTGAACCACACTCGACCTATCTGGTATGAGACTTTAACAATTGCTCTGTCTCCTGGGCTTATTTGTTTGCTTTTAAATTTCGTTGGGGTTGTTTTCAGGTATTCATGGGTTAGTCAGGTTCTTCACAAATCAAAACCCCTGAATCTGGGTTCTTGGGTGAGGGAGGGAAATGTCTAGACTACTATTTCTCAAATACAACATGCACATATTGCTCCTTCTTGTAGATCTAAAGGAAAATCAGTAGCAACTAGGTCTGTGTTTATTGCTACTTAGCACAGCACTTAGCTCTCTTTTGTCTAAGATGCTGTCTTTTTTAAGAATTTTATTCCAGATGTTAGGTTTCTGGAGGAAACAGGTGTTGTAAGAGCTCAGTCCAGGCACCTTTGCATTTATTTTAGATGATTGACTCAGATCTGCCTGTGCAGCTGTCAAAGGAATGAGAGTCTTCATTGCCAAAAGCAAATTATCTAATTATGAGATAGTGTACCTGGCTGTCCTGGGAGGGATGGGGGAGAAGACACAGCTTAACAATGATGGCAGGGGGGAAAGAGAGGGAAGCTGACCAGAAGGTATAACTTAGTACAACTTAGATTGATTTTTATTTAAGAAAGATTGATGACTAAATTTCCAAATCTGCCAAGCTGACTTGAATGCATTAAACAGCATGTTCTCATGCTTGTTATTGTCAAAATAGTCTCTCTTTTCACCTCATTTGTCTGCCCAATTCTTTTTGTCATGCAGGTATGTTGGCCGAGAGCCTGCTGCTGCAGCTGCCACAGGCAACAAGAACATGCATCTGGTGTCACTCCGAAGATTCTTGGATACAGCTTTCAACCTGGAGGCCTTTGAGGGAAAGACATTCTAACTGCAGGGTACTGACCTGTCTCTGACTGGTAGTCTCTTAAAACACTGCATCCAAAAGGAAAGTGGGGAGAATACTGGAAATTATGTATTTTTGCTTTGCCAAATAAAAGGATCCAGCAGCTGACTTCATTACTGTGTACCTTGCTCCCCAGTTTATAAGGAGAAAACAATTCCAACTTACCTTCTACCATTTTCTGTCACTTGTCTATTTAAATTGGGATGTCTTTGACACAAGAAGCTTATTCTATCCTAAGATGCAATGTCTGGCTTGGTGAGGCTCATATCTCAGTCTATGGGCACTGTCTAAGTACTGTAAGTAAGTAGAGCAGGCATGGACTGCACCATAGTTACGCACACAAGGAAAATAAATTACTTACTTCTGTCTATATATCAGAGAAGAGTGATGAAACTGAAAAGCAGAGTTGGTAGATGGTTTTGGTAGAGAAATGTGCCAGCAGTGTTTGTTGGAAAGAGATGGTGAGGTAACGTGGAGATGTGAGGAGGAGACTGGAAATAGGGAGTCACATTACAAAGTTGTTCAACTGGGGGATAACAGTAAGTAATGTGAACCACTTAGATATGAGATCAGGGAGGGCAGAAGTAAAAGGGGCCAGGAAAAGGTTGTTTGGGGATAGCTGAGAAGGGAAGAAGTGTACATGAGACCACAGCTGACAGAGCAGTGGGTGATCACCAGGAGAATTCAGCATCAAACGACTTCAAAAGTAAGGTGCTGGGCTGCCTGCTTTGATGCTGTGTGGTATTAGGGAATTGTGGGGTCCTGTAAACATCCTTGTTTTGGATGAACACTCTTTCCCTTACCATACCACTAAGATCTGCTGTTCTTTGACCATTACAAGATTTTGTTTGGATGAGAAATCTCTGTTTTTGCAACAAGCAGTGGGTTCTCAGCTTTCTCCAGTGCTATTCCCTACCTCACAGCTCCTTGCTGATAATAATTCAGCTCTGAAGTGGCTATTCCTGATTTACTCACCCTTTTTTAAAGGAAGGTGGGCAAGCAACAGCTGCTGATTTACCAAAAGCACATGCTGTGATTTTGCACAAGTAGTAATGGTTATTTTTGGTCCCTTATGTTTATTTGTCAATTTAGGGTATCAATTGCTGTGTACTTTCAGTTTGGACATAATAGTGAGCCACCTCAAGAGCTGCTCTGTGTCATGGGGCTGATGAACAGGAGATGCTGGAGGGGAGAGAGCAGCAGTGGCTGTTTCTCTTCCTGAGAGGTAATGCTTGGCTTCTGGGGAGGCACTGCATGGCAGGATGGTCTGAGAACCATTGCTTGTGCTTTCTCCACAGTGCTAGAAGGCAGGTGAGCCCAGCTTTCCTCTCCCCTCTTGATATAAGAAGTCCTGTTCCCTCTGCTCCAGGAGAACCTGGCTCTGAGTGGACCTTGTGACTGCAGGTTTCTGCAGTGCTAACCTATGTAGTGGCAGGAGACTTTTTGCCATCTTTGTGCTGGCTGGCAGAGGGAATGGTGAGGTGAGCAGTGTCAGTGGGGTACAGAGGAATGGCCACGCGTGTGCTGGAGCAGGGAGCTGTAAGCAGCTGCACAAAGCCCTGTGCCCCAGCAGTGCCCTGAGGGAGGGTCAGGCTGGATGTGCTGAGCAGCCACCTGGAGACAGCATAAGAAGTGACTGAAAAACAGAGAGATGAGACTTCACCCCATCTCCACTTGCCTGTCCTGAGCATGCTCCTTGGACATGCTTTTGCTCTGGGAGTACCTTTTGCCCTGCTGCTGCTGTATGGACTGTGACATAACAAAGCATGGCAGCTTATGTCTGATTCAAAGAGTCGGGTGATGCTGGAAAGCTTGTCTCATCAAAATAAAAAGTTGTAATTAAAAACTTTTAGCTATGATCAAGTACTACATACCCAGGCAGGTTTCCAAAAAGGCCTGTGTGCCTTATATTGTCGTTTTATTTGGCTCAGATACACCATGATGGTGAAGAAACAATCCTTCTGTCAGAGCGTAGAATTGATGTGGTAAGGTACTTACCATGGCATCCAGAACTGAACGTAGTCTAATGTTTGTGAAACTCTGTAGCATCCTTTTAAATCAGACTGGTTGCCCTGGGCTTTTTCTCTCACTTAAGCATTTAAGCTAATTCAGTCTTTGAAAACCTAATGAACTTGGAAAGTACTGCAGTTGACAGCCACAAATATTGTCTCCTATCCCTTTCTATAGCTCAAAACATTAAGCTGATAGAGAGTAACCATCCCCCGAAGTATTTTAATGCTTTTATGAATGCTTGTTTCTGTAGCAAGAATTGAGTGCAGCTAAAATATACTCTGTTTATTGTATCCACAGTTTGCATAAGGCAGTCAGTGCTGCATGAAATATGATAAATGCACTTATGCCACAGTATATGCAGAGGTAGAAAACAAAATTAACATAGAAATATAAATGGTAAATGACAGATTTCCACTCTCATTGTGTATCATAGATTGTGGCATAATAGTTGCATAAAAATTCTATCAAAGATGTAAAAAACCCCAATAAAATAAAAGTGCGTAAGAAGAAAATTCTCTGTTATGGCTTTTCTTTTTGACAATTTCTCCTTTGAGTGGGGACATTAACAACCCATTTGTAAGAGTGCTAGGACAGCTCATTTTTCTGTTTTCTGTTTGTTTCCTCAATGGTGGCTTATTTAAATATAGAAGTAGTGAGAGAGACAGCATATGAACTAGAAAAAGATAATTATTCAAAACCATTGAGTCAAAATTGACAATAACATTGAGGTTATATTAGAACACTTTGTTTATTATTTGCTAATTTTTTGAAATAACATGTGAATGCGTTTTTATTTCAAGGAGAGTTTTTAGAACACTGAAACTAGACTGGAATTAACATCTAATTTCTAAACATTCTAAGTCATTAATCTTTGTAGAATGTTTGAAAAGGACTGAAGTATTTCATAGACCTCTTCTGAAAAAAGTCGGCATTGAAATTCAAATGACAGCTTTGCAACTTGGAAGAAACAGCAAATGTGAGAGTGAACTGACTTCATCTACTTGGGGACACACCATACTGTGCATGCCCACAGCAGCAAGTCTTAGCTTCTGTCACTGTTCTTCATTCCTGATAAGCTGCACTGACAGCAGGAGTGTGCTTGGTGGAAACCTTTGCTCTGCCCATGGTACAGTTGGAGTCTGTGCTAGAGCAGAGGAGTAACCTGTTCTCCAGAAAAGAAACCATTCTGTTTGTTCCAGGAGGTAAAAATTAATGTGTGAGACTAGGCAAAAAACAGGAATGTGTGTGCATTGTTTGAACTGAGTAGATGAAAGTGTGTGCCTTGGGGGGTGTTTTCTGTTTCGTTTTGTTTTGGTTTAAGTATCCCTTGCTAGACTCTCTGGCTGCTGTTCCAAGAGCTCTGGGTAGCTCTTAGCTGGGTGTACAACCAGCAGATGTGGTGTCTCTGATACAGAGATGAGAATACCCACTGCTGCTAATAATAACAACAAAATGAAAGCTTGGGAACCTCTACTCTATGCTTTCACACATACATGTATCTATATATATATTTTATATATGTATGTATATGTGTATATCCTTTTAATTGCTGTTGGCATAGATGACATTGTTTAAAACATGAAATAGAGACACACTCAATAATCACATAAAGCCAGAACAGCCCAAAACGCAGACAGAATACATTTGTAAACTTAACAAGTCTGGTCAAAGATGGAAGAAAAAAGTCCAGTGTTGTCTTTTATATTGGTTCAGTGAGTTCAGAATGCTTTGATTTTATAGGCAGCTCCTCAGGTTGGTGCAGGGCTCTGGGATTCGATGAGGGGCATCAGGGCCCCTGCCAGGCTAACAAAGCAGCCCAGCAGGGGATAATTAATTATGGCTGATAGGACTGGCCTGTGAGCTGTGGGGGTTAAAGCCCAGGTTTTGGCCACAGCTGGCCCATCTCTCTCTAATTTGTTGTTGTCCCCGTAACACCTCAAGCACTTCACCTTCTTTTCCTAGAATGGAGGGCCGTGGCCGTGCCCTCTGTGGGCCCTGTGAGCATCACTGCCATTTCCACAGCAGGAGGGAGTTACAGAGTTAAGGTGCGGGGAACAAGGCCTTGGACGGCTGCTGGGAAAGGCTCAGGAGTGAAAGGAGGCCTCAGGCTCCCAGATACTTGGACTTTCTGCGGGTAGGTAAGAGACTGGGAACTGGGTAAGGATGTCTTGTCCTGCCCCTGGGGTGAAGGGAACACTGTTCTGTGAATTGTTGTCAGAGCTGCTGAGGACTGTAAGGCCTAGAGTAAAGAACTTGGCATGGCTGTGGATTTCTGAGGTGAGCCAGTGGTGAAAGCTGCTCGGGCTATAAAATACTGCCACTTGCATTGTGAGTGCAGTGAGGCTGGTTTGGAAAAAGTAGGGGGACCTTTGGGTGGTAAAGAAATACATTTTGTTCTGTTTGAAAAAACTCAATAAAGCAAACACTTAAGCTAATTATTCTTCCCTTGGGAGAGGTGTAGAATGACCCAGCTTTTTCCAGGCTGCAGCCATCATCTCCAGGTGAGACCTGCTGGGATGGACAGACACTGAACCTCTGCTTCTCCCTCTTTCCATGTCTTGTGGACAAGATTGCAGGTCTTGGAGCTTTGGTCAGCACCTGTCATACAACCTTCCTGTGCTGATGAAAATGCGCCATTTTAGACACCAAAAAAATCTTTGCAGCTGTGAGTAATTTTGCACATACCTTTCTGCCTTTGTTCTTGAGTAGTAAAGGTTACTGAGTAGAATAACTACAAAATGGCAGAAGGCATTCAAGATTCCTATTGGCACTGATAAGAAAGTTTTGTGGGGTTTTTTATTCTTTGTTGCTTTTGGCTTTTTAGTAGTTCTGCAAAGTCCAGTTGTGTAGCAACAGGAGTCTTGATTTCATGGACTCTACTGATTAAAAAGATAATTGAAAGTTTTTCTTCATTTTTATGCAGAACAAGGACAGAGATTAAGTGGGTACATTTTCTTAATCATTGGTGTAAGATATCAGGAAACAGCATGCAGTCTAAAATAGGGATTCAACATACTTGCTAGAAGGAAACAGGAATATTTTTTTCTTTTCTAATTCATGCTTTTTAACATTGAAACCACTTCTGGTTTTAGATACCTCTTAACTGTTATTTCAGGTTTTTTTAATGCCGTTATTTAAAATGTAGCCTATTATCCAAAAGGAATAAAAGAACAAAAGGAGTAATTATTCAGGAAAAATATTTTAGAGAATTATTAGCTTTGATTTAAAATGTTTCACGGATTTCCTCAAAGTTTTCAATTATTAATAAGCACGCCAGGCAGTTCCTTTGTGATACTTAAGTGATTCGGTCATTAATGGCAAATGGAAATCTAATTTGTTTAGAGAGGAAAACAGTTATAGTCATCACTAAAGATGCTGTGTGAAACCCTGAAATATAATTTCAGAAATCTTTACTTGCTGTTCAATAGCCCATAAATTCACTGCTACTCTTATAAACGAGCACATAGACACTTTCTGGCCATGTCATACACAGCCAATGTTAAATTCCCCTCCCCTTCAGGAGAGGAGCCTGCCACAAGAGGAGGAGGTCTGCATGAGTGCTTAGCTTGGGTCTCAGTTATTTTCCTTGGGTGGTTAGAGTATCCCTGTAATGGGTTTGTTTCAGTACTGGTTTGAGTGACTGCATTTCGCTTGGAATTCCACCTGCAGTGGAATAACAGCTGTCTGCACACAGACTTGGTTGAAGGGCAGTGATGTTTAGTGCTCCCACAGAATTCCCCATGCACCTGTGATGCTACCCAGGCTGAAGGAAAAAGTGCAGATCAGTGCTAGAAGCTGCCTGAAAACACACCACTTGCACCCTGTGTTCGGGGCTTGGCTGTGCTGTAGAGGAGACCTGGTTCTTCTCTCTGCTGTCCTTAAGTGACCTCGCCCAGGCTGTGAGGTTAACTCTGCAGTGGTGCCCTGGGTAGTCCTGCTGGGGTTCCCACTAAAGCTCCTCTATCTGGAGTGAGTCAGTTCCACAGGAAAGGCTGGGAAGTAAATATGAGCAGCCACTGTGTGCTGGCCAGGACTTCGCAAGGGCAAAGTTAATTAGTAAAAGGCAAAAGACATATGAAGGAAGAGTATGTTTCATACACATTAGAGGAACGATTATATTTCCCCAAATGAGCATATCCACTGCTGGGGGTAAAATAAAGAGGCTAAAATAAAATTGTCTAATATAGAACATGACAAAATGACTGTACATAATTTACCGTGACCAGAAATAAATGTTTAACAAACTGCTCCCAGTAGACTTGTTAAAGATGAAATATTTATTACTATATGTTAATTACAGAGTTTAAGCAGTACTTAAGTAATTTAAGGGGATTGGCTTCATCTTGCTTTCAATAATTTTATGTGATTAAATCCTCCTTCATCAGTTGCTCTTTGTGCTACAGCAGTTTGCCCAAACATATCCTTAGTTAGTCCGTGTTTGCAATGTTGGTTGAATTGTATAGGATGAATAGTGGACAGTTTTCTTTGTGAGTTTCACGGCCCAAGCAAAATCAAATTCCATCAACACTGATGTTTTTGCATGTGGACTGAAACACAATAACTTGTCAAGTCTAGAAAAATCCTATTATTATGGTAAAGTTGTATGTTACTCTCAGGATACTAGCTGCTGACATTACAAATCAGTTTTGAAGAAGTCGTTATATACTTTTTTTAGGCTGCAGTATGTGCAACAAATATATACTGAGCATTTAAGTTTTCCTCTTTCCCCTGAACAGCATAAGGTATCTGTAAATATTTTGCTCTTTTACATCTTAAAATACTGGTTTTTACCAACCCATTTTGCACAAAATTACATTGAGTAAAATTTTTGGCTTATCCTGACTTCAAACTGGTGTTGACAAAACTGTCATCTTGGAGTTGATGAAGAACTGAAGCTCTGCGTTGCTTAGGGACTCTTCCTTGCAACAACCTACTGCCTACTCAGAAGGAAAGATAAACAGAAATAAAGCAACTTAATCTCCAGTGATTCTAAACAGTTCCTAGTTACACTCTTAGATAATCAACTTCTCCTGTGATGTGCTCATTTAATAGATACCTGGTCATATGTGACCATGTTTATTTAATGTGGTCTGCAATATTTATATCACAATACACCCTTCTCATTATAAACCAGACAGTCTTTAATTTATTTACACACACATATTCTAAGGCTTTTGCTTGGACAAAACTCTACAGGCTTCAGGAAAATATATCTGAATGTTCATGTCAGTTTATGACTGCTCATAAATAGCTTCTGAAGAGACTGCCAGAAAAAAAAAATCTGGTATTTTTCCTTCTTTTCAGCATTACTGTTCTGATATTTATGTACATTAAAAAATAAGGGACATGCTATATGAAGTGTGATTATTTTTGTTACTTCCATTTTTATTTCATTAGGCCTTTATCACAATGCTGAGATCCCTCATTAGACTTATCAGTAAAATATTATTTTGTCATAGTGAGCACAATATTGCACAGCTCATAAGCTCAATATATTTAATTTATGTAGATTTCAACTTTGTGGTACCTGTCCCTGTAACAAAGCCCAAAGGGAAGGAGATCTCCATAGCCACATTCTGTTCTCCAGAATTAATTCCAAAGCCTACAATTAAGACCACTTGTTTGCAATGTTTCTGGCTATACTTCATATGACCTCAGTGGGTTGTTCCTGGGCACATTTGCATATACACCTATATGTGAGCAACTATTTATGTGCCTGAAAAGTGCCTGTGTGTTGGTGCAGGACAACTCTGTCTTTTCTTAAAACTGCCTTGCAAAACTGAAAGCTGTAGCAAGCAAACAGCTGCATTTCATATCAATTTAAAATTAATTTCAAATTAGTGATGCATCTTCTCTCTCACTTGAAGGAGCCTATACTGAGGATTACTGTTGTAATTTCCTTCCCATGCACCACTTCTGTCTCCACAGAAGAGCTCCCAGGCCTTTGTGGCCTTTTATTTTCCCCTTGATCAAGCTGGTAACCATGAAAGTACGTATGTCTTGCAGCAATAGCTGTGCCACTTTTGAATTAGGCTTCTGAAAATTACCTCCTTGGAAATTAAGTGTCTGCTGTCTTTAATATGATAATGTATGGTATAAACACCTGGAGGCTTCCCCTTGTAAGGGCAACTGTCCTGTTGCAGTGTACGGCTTGTGCAGCCACTGGGAGTGATGGCCAAAGTCCTCCTGTTTGCTGAGCATGAAGAGTGGTGACTTGGATAATGCCAATTTGCTCTTTTTTAAATGTGCTCCTTATATGAGGAAGAAGCCTCATCTTTCCTAATATTGTTTGAAACCAAACACCAATAAAGAGTACCAAGATTAGGAGCCCAGAGATGCTACAGGCTGTAGAGATCTGAACTGCTTTGTGGAGGTGCCTCTCTCCATCAGTTCCAGAGGTAGCCCAGGGCAAGCCAGCTCCTAACTAAGGTTCACTGAAGTGCCTGCAAATAACTGACAAACTCAGTCTTTGGAGGTGTGTTCTGCAAGGGGGGAGTGGACTGGGTGCCACACAACCATGCTGCTGTGCAGTCCATACTTGCTGCAGTTGTTTTAATATTTTTAAAAAAAATTTTTGAATGTTTTTAATTTGTTTCTTGATAGCTAATGTATTTTATGTATATTTTCCCTCTCCTTTTGAAGAAATTACTGGAAAAATTGTCAGATTTTTCTGAGCCATTTGCAAAACACGAGGAAACGCACATGATGGAGCTTAATCATGTTATAAGAGATTGTTACTGTGAAAGACATAACTATTTTAGTTATATTGGGTTATTGTGCCATTAGTACCGTTTGACTGCCAACTGTGCAGTGGCGGGGCTCCAATCAACAGGAGCCTGGGAGCCTTTTCCATTGCAAAGAGTGCCAAGGATAGGAGGGAGAGAGGCTCTTAGTGGTACAGTTTTTTCAGTGATTAATAATACTTGAGATCCATTTCAGTGATCAGAAATGTGCCTTAATGAGACAATTAGTCAAACCATAAAAGCTGCACAGCAATTTAGTTGGTGTTACTACTGGAATAATTTGCTGCGGCTGCTTGCTTCTTCCTGATTTGACTTTATCACAATGGTCTGTCTGAAAGTCGCTGTAGAGAAGACTTGGAGGCTAAATTCAGTTTTCAAATGGCCATGATTATCTACAGGGCAGATAATCCCCTTAAAAATGAGGAAGAATTTGAGGGGGGAAAAAAGTGGGTATTAATTATAAAAAATTTACATGCCTTTGTCCAAGTGGCTACTGTAGTGCCTATCCAGCTGCCTGCTAGTGGCTGTGGAACCTAACTGCAGGTAGTGTTTGGGGGACAGGTACCAGACTGGAAGGGCTACTACAAATCTATATTTATTTCTTCCTTATGTAACCAATACATAGTAATGGGAGTTGAGTTCTCTTTATGTGGAACTATGAGATCTCTTTTAGGTGCAGCTGACTTTTTGTCTCATGCTCACAATTTGGTCATAATATTACTCTAAAGCAAAGTCAGAGCAGTTGCCCTCAACTCACGCTTGTCTTGAAAGCTTGCTGTTTCAAATCTGAAGTTTTGTGTTCCTCAGAGCTTGTTTGTATTAACTCCAGCTAAACATGTTGATCTATTAAGGCTTAATATTTCCCTGCAAAACTGCTGTTATTTGAACTTGGAGGTATGTCAGATATGTTCTCAAAGTGTTGTTAAAGAGGGCACCAAATAGAGCAAAATTAATCCACTCAACAAAAAACCAAAATAAAACAAAAAAATCTACCCCAAGACTAGTCACACTAATGAGCTTATCTCCTTGCAGTGTTTCCAGTAATGTTCACAGCTTTCCATGCTCAGGAGATCTGGGGAGTTTAGTTTGCTATTTTTGGGAGTAAATCCTGCCCAGAACTAGCATTATTTAAACTAATTTAGTCTAATTAATTTGCATTTACCTAAGAGACCAATAAACAATTTACTGCCAGAGCAGGAAGCCATTTGTTGGTGTCCCAGTGACAAATGCAGCAGGTGGGTTTGAGGAAGCCCTGCCTGTGCTGGCAGCTGCACTGGAGCTGGGTTATGGGCAGGACAACCTGCTCAGTAGTGGCAGGGAGGGTCAGGGTGACAGCAAGGTGTCCACAAACTTCTGCTGTCCAGGGCAGGTGCTGAAACCCAGTTTACTGTCTGTGTGAATGCTTGCTGCAAAAAGTGCTCCTGGCCAGCTGTGCCAAACTTAATTGTATTGATCTTCTCAATCCAGCTCAGTCTGGATGCTCCCACTTTCTAATCTTGTTTTATCAGAGTTGTAGAATGCAGAAATGTTTCAGTCTTCTACAGGGACAGTAGAATTCCTACTTTGCTCAACTTTGACTATTGCTTTTCTTACTAAAGAATATTGGTTTAATGCCTTTGTCACCTCTAGGGAAGGGGACTGAATCTGGACATAGTGTTATTTTGACACGCTTTTGTGTTGGATCAGGGTTATTGTAAATGTGGTTTGCTGTCTCGCTGCAGATTTCAGCTGGTAGAAGATACTGAATGACAGGTTCTCTTTGGGTTTTGGTTTTATGCTGGGCAGCCTGCTCTCCTGCAGCCCTGCTGGAAACTGCAGCTTTGCTTCCTGGTGCTCCTGGGCCTCAGCAAATCCTTGTGTTTCTTGGCTCAAACCCCTCTGTTAGTATAGAAAGATTAACACTTCCTTCTTGCATAACTAATTATGGGCCAAACTGAATCTTTCTCAGGGTACCAGCATTCTGGCATATGATTATTTGCAAGCTGTTGAATTTGCCTAAGTGTAAATTGTTTTTAAAATTACATTGAAGTTGAGTGTATGTTGACAAATAAGGAGCATAAATGAAGCCTCTTAGTCTAATTATTTTTGGGGTACCTGGAATATCAGTTGTGATAACACCCAGTCAGTTTCAGTCCTGTCCTTATGGCTACGCCAACTTCTTTCTCTCTACTTTTGGATTCCCTAGGGATGTACAAACATACTCTGAGATGTTTGTCGCCAAGAGAAGAGCACAACTGGTATAACTATAAAAATAAGTATTATCAACTATGAATGACTTTGAAAGTATCTTTTACATAGGAAACTTTATAGAGTTGAAAGAATGAAAGATACCCAGGAGTTTTACTCTTCTTTTAACTAAATTCAAATTATTAAAACTATATACAAATCAGTTCTACACGTATTTGCGATATCCAGGGTAGTAACATCTGACTGGTTCTGGAAAAGGCGCTATATTCTTATTTGGTTGACATGGGGGTATAACAAGATTATCCCGTTCATTAAGAGACCTAGAAGTGTAAAGAACCAATTGGTAATATCTTTGTGATGCAAGTAAATTGCCTGACAGAAACTCAAGATTAAAGGGAAAGTGTCCTTGTGAATTGTTAAGCATTTAACACTGCTTTTCTGGCTTCTTCACAACGTGGATCTAACTTGCCATTACCTCCTAAGGGAGAAAACCACAACTTAGAAAATAAATGCGAGTAAATGTATTTACCTTTTACATTTCTACTTCTTACTCCAACACCTATAGTCCTTTGTGTTCTTCCTCACAGTGCTTGGACAGAGCTTGGCTCTGCTGTGGTTAACTCTGTAATCGGAGATGGATTCAGCCTTGATCTGGAGTTGAAACAGAGCAAGGCATGGATGCAGCAGTGCAGGCCATTCTGCAGGCAGCAGCAAGGCCTGACAGCCAGTACTTCACTGTCCAGCATAAGTCTAGGATTGGAACAAAAGGAATCAGTCTTTTGTTGCAAATTTCCAACTGGAACCTCCCAGTTTCTGATCTGTCTGCCTTGCTTTCAGGAAGATTCAAACCAGCTGGGCTGTGGTGCTGGAAAATCCATTGTCCTTGGTCAGTTTGCTGCTTTTTCTTAACAACTGTCTCCAGTCCTAGAGAGGCTGTTGAAAAGTGGGAAAGGGAGAAGCAGGGGCTTTCAGCCTTTTTCTGCAAGCCATTGGACAGGAGATGAAAAAACTTAAGCCCCAAACTCCTGGTCTCACCCGCAGCAAAGAAATGATGACAAAATTACTCTCTGCAAGGCAACTTTGAAATGGTATTACCTATGTCTTGCTGGAGAAGAGGAGGGGAAGACAAAAAAACCCCACACCAAAAAACAGCAAAGAAACTTAAGGCTCAAACAAAATAAAAATTTCTATTTTGAAAGCAGAGGGAAGCCCTAATACCTCTGTGGACCAAAACTTAGCAGGTTTTCTTGTTGTTGCATGCTGGTGCATGTGGGATGGCCTGGGACAGTGCTCTCCCAAGCATGGCCTTAACTCCCAAGCCATTCTGTGTTCCTGACTGTGCCTTTCCAACTGCCTTGACTATAAAGCAGTACAGAGCTTAAAAGTGTAAATGTTGATGGAACCTGGACTGTTTATGCCTCAGGAAGCACTCGTTTCAAAATGCAAGTCCTTTTGGAGACACTGCAATAAATAAAACTCAGGAGTTACCAAAATCCAGGTCATGGATGTTACAATGAAATACAATCTCCCTATCAACCACCAGGTCTACAGCATTCCAGTCTGTTACCACTTTCTGAATAACGTGATGTCCATCTGCCTTCAGGATAGCTGGAAAAGGGCAAAGAAGCAGTGGCCAGTACTGTAGTTGCTTGGTTTCCAGTGAATTTTGAGTGTATCTAAGTTTTAGCACTTTTGAGGAGGAGAAAAACCCAGTGTTAATGTAGTTAAGCGCCATACAAAACTCCCCACAAAGCCTATCAGCTTTAATCTCTGGCTTCATTATTATTACATTAATGGATCTCCTTTGAATGAAGCCTCCCCCCTCTGTCATTTCTAGGTCTAGGGGTAAAAGGCAAGAAATTAATTTTGTACTTGTATTTGCTATTAACTGGCAGAGCAGCTGTAAGAAACACAATGTATTTATTTGTAAGTACCATAGAATAAGATTAAATTCAAAAGAATTCTCCAATAAGCATTAAGATGGTGTTATAGAACAGCTGGAACATTAAGTGAACAACCTTGATAACCCAATTGTTCATTGACGCATAATTCATTTTTCTTCTACTGAAAGAGTAATTTCTCAGGACATTAAAGACTTGAGATTTTTGTGAAGGTGAGAATCAAACCAGAATGGACAAAATAATCTCTTGATCCACGTATTTTGTTAGATGAATTAGGTGCCTTTTAGGTTTATTATGGTACACTGTATAATGTTAAATTAATCAGAACTGGGGAAATAAGAAAACTGGCTGATAACACAGTTCCAGCAACACAGAAATGCCAAGTACTTGCCCTGGGCACCCCCTAGATTTAAATTTGTTTTAACTCATTGCTTTCTATCGAGCTGTTTTGCAAGGCAGAAGCCTGTACAATCATTCAGGGTCTCACTTTTCCAGGTTTCTATCAGCCGTGTTAAGGCTGTACTGACACCTCAGTTATTTTGGCAGGTGGAGGTACTTTCTCGATCCCAGTTCCACTGTAGCTGTATGATTTGCAATGGTCGGCGTTTCTCAAACATTTAACCTAACTGTGTCCACCTGTGAGAGCTGCTTGCAGTATTTTAATTCAGCTTCCTGAAGTAGGAAAAGTGGCTGAGGAAAGAGTCTGTTTCATAAAGCAGCAAGCCTTCAAGCTTCTGCTGCTGTTTTGCCATCCTCATCAGACAGCTCTCACTGCTTTCTAGGAAGCTTTGATGGCAATCTCAAACAATTAATTCACATTTATAAAATGGGTGAGAGAGATGACATCTTTATACTGTGGGCTCTAAATTAAAAAGTTCACCTGATCAGTTTGCCCAGGTTAGGGCCATGACAAGTACATTGCAATGATCTACCTGCCCCAGTGAAAGAATTAGAATGAGTTGCCAGTAGCCCACATATTGCATCCTATTTGTAAGTTTTCAGTGTCAAGCAAATAGGCATTTGTCTGAGTTTATTTTTTTTTTGAGTGCCTCTATGTTATCTAAAACCTTTAAATTCACAAAACTGTACTTATTTGAATACTTGAGATCATGCGCATGCAGTTTGATTTGTCTTGCAAACTTAGATTAATTCTGCTGGGCAGAAATATTTAGTATTACAGCTGGAGAACATTGGAGCAGAGGAAAAGTGTTGCTCATTCCCTCATAAACAGGAAATAGACTCCACCGGTTCTTAATGAAATGAATGAGAAAAAATTAGCTACAACCCTCCTCTGTGGGCAATACATCACTGCACCTTTAGGTATGGATAGTGAAGTTCTGCAGCACTTGCAAACTCTGTAAAGCCCCGAGGCACTGCTCTTCTGTCAGAGCTGCCGTGGAGCCATTTCAAACCCTGCAGCAGTGCCCCAAGCTGCACAGCTGCCTCGGTCCCTCACCTGAGGATGTGGGAGGTCGGAGCAGCTCTGCTCCAAAACGTGGCACAACTGCCCCGAGCCTGGGGGCACCTGCTGCCTACGTTCTGTTGGCTCCTGGAAATAATAGCTGAGCTGTAAGCAGCAAATGTAACTCTACTCCCAAATACTTCGCTTCACAACATTTGGGTTTTAAATGTTTTCATCTTTGGTTTATGTGTTTATTTCAGTCTGTGTTTTTAATGAGATTTGTGTAACTGGAAAATATATACACACTAATGCAAGCTTATTTTAGCAAACACAAAAGATGGAGGTGTTTGTGCTTTCTGAGGCGCGTTTGAGGAGCAGCCCTCTCCCTTGTCTCACACGTGGCACAGCTGCTGGAGCCCCCTTCGCAGCCTGCCAGCCTTGCAACACCGAGAGCCTTGGGCACAGGGAATCTGTGAGCAGCGACAGGAGCCGAGGGAACGGCCTGAAGCTGCGTCAGGGGAGGTTGAGGCTGGATATCAGGAAAAGGCTCTTCACCCAGAGGGTGGTCAGGCACTGGAACAGGCTCCCCAGCGCAGTGGTCACAGCAGCAGCCTGACAGAGCTCAAGAAGTGTTTGCACAACGCGCTCAGGCCCGTGCTGGGATGGTCGGGACTGTCCTGTGCAGGGCCAGGAGTTGGGACTCGATGACCCTTGTGGGTCCCTTCCAGCTCGTGATATTCCACGATTCTACGTCGGGGCCCCAGCGAGCCGAGTCCCGCCCGACCCCCCGCGCCTCCTCCCTCGGGCAGGGCGGGGTCGGTCCGCACGCCCGGCCGGGACGGGGCAGGGGAGCCGCGGGCGGGGCGGTCCCGGCCTCGGCTCCCTCCCCGCGGCGCCCGGGGGGCTCGAGGGGCCGGGGCTGCCCGGCACAAAGAGACGACACGGCCTTTCCTCTGGTGACTTTTATTTGCGGTGCGGAGCTGCGTCCGTGAAGGAGCTGAATGCGCGTTACCAGTGTACACTTCAGGGCGTATATATCGATATAGACAGATAAATGTATTTCAGTAGAGACAAAACAGAACAGGAACAACATGTGCTATAAATACACATTTACATTTGTCATAAATATATACTTTTTTATAAAAATAAAAGTATCACTAAAATATTTCTCTGTCTTCTGTAACTCACGCTGTGTTGTCACAGCCGTGTCCTGCCAAATTACCCGTGGCACAGGGGCTCTGGCAGCACTCCTGTCAAAAAAGCGAGGTCGGGTTCTTACACCCTTGAAACATCCCTGTTTTGAAGTCGAACGTCTTTTACTTTTGATCACTGTGAACATGGAATTTCATTAAATATTGGCTTTTTAATTTCTGCACCCCAGCACTGCATGTACGTTGGTGTACACCCACGCGGACAGTGAAGCAATTACCTTCTGGAAGTTCTCTTGCAAGGGGTTGTGTGCCCCGGGTCCCACCAAGAGGGCTCATTAAATCATAGCCACTTGTCACATTAATGTAATTACACTTAGTTGGTCAATCAAAATTTTCTCTCTTTTTATACTGAACAATTTATTCCACACTATTCTGATAAGAAACATTTTTAAAGTTTCATGTTTGGTTTCCATAAGTGCATAAAAGCATGTATTTTTAAACTTCATAAATGAACTTCGTTTGTATAATGCAGATAATTTTAAATAAGAACTTAAGAAAACCTATTTCTTGAAATCCTTAATAGATACAGCATGGAATCATACCACATAGGTGTAGGGAATTCTGTCCACTGAGAAGCAGTACAGTCCCTTGTGAAGCTCCTGCTGTCAGACGAGCTTGTAATGCTTGTGAATTTTTATCCATCTGTAATTTAACCAGAACCCTCCAATTTAAACAGACCTGAACTGATCCTGAAGGTTCTTGCACAAAGTCAGGTACCTTGCAGATAGTTCTTTCAGCACAGGTAATGGCAGAGGTAAAGCCTGTACGCAAAAGGCTTCCTCTGCAGGGACTGAGCTCGTCAAAGCTGCTCCTTTCAGAATTTCAGGCTGAACACTAAAACCAGATCAGTAAGGTACAAGTATGAAATGGTTAGCTAAATAAATAGGAAGTATGGGTGGTCACTGGTCCTCAAGTAAAATATAGTCAGTATTTCCACCACTAGTAGTTTCCAGAGCTGGAGAATGCAAAACACCTGTTACAGCAGCTGTAGACAACTAAGGGGCTCTTAATGATAAATTGGTAAAAAATATCAGGTGTGGGTGTAGATCCATCCTGAGTTCTCAGTGACTGTTGAGCACAGTGTCTGAGCTACTGTTAAGATTCCAGATGAAAAAGTAAAATGAGAAACAGGTAATATTTGCAGGTAACTATCAGTACTTAGGTAACTAGGAATACAAAATAAAATTATATATTTAATTAGAAGAATATCAATAAATTATTAAATAACTATTCACAGTATTTTTATATGCTTAAAATACAATTATAATTTTAAGCATATAATTCTACAAAAAATCTGCAGTGCTACATGTATTTTAGAAATGCAGAATGCTTTTGTAGTGAAATGAGGCAAAGCAAAATTATGGGAATGTTTCAAAGTAATTTTCATAATTATAGCACAGGAACAATTTAAAGTTTTATTTTGGGCAGTGTATTCTTTAAGCAAACTTTTGGTCTGGCTAAAAGTTTTCTTGATTTTTGTCTATGTGTTTTTACATGTTAAGTTTTAAATTAGATTAGATGTTAGGAAGAAGTTCTTTATTGTGAGGGCAGTGAGGCACTGGAACAGGTTGCCCAGAGAAGTTGTGGATGCTGCATCCCTGGATGTTTTCAAGGCCAGGTTGGATGGGGCTTGGAGCAACCTGGTCTAGTGGAAGGTGTCCCTGCCCATGGCAGGAAAGTGGGAGCAAGATGATCTTTATGATCCCTTCCAACCTAAATCATTCTATGATAACTTTGGGGCAGCTTTTATGCTATAATACTATTTATGTAATCTAAAACCAGATTTCATCTTTGATTTGAACCACAGCTCATGGAGTAATAAAACATACATATTTTTCAGTGAAATATACTAACTTTAAAAAAAATTAGCCCAGCTCTTAATGTCTGTAAATCATCATAATTTACTCCAACATAGCTGCTAATTGATTACCAGGCTCACTGTGCTTTCATATATGGGGTTGTGGATATTCTTTACCCAGCAGACTTCTTAATTGCATGTATGCAACTCTTAAGAGGCAGTAAAATAATCATGGATACACAGAATCTCCTGAATCTCTATCTAGAGTTCTTAAACAGAAATGTATCTGCATCTCTAGGTTATTGCACTAAATTTGTTCTGCTTTTAGGCTTCAGAGTGCTCAAGCATGTGATTGTTTGGTCTACAAAGGAAGAGAGAACACCTCCAACTCTCCACAGGCAAGGAAGCATTCCCTGGCGAGGCCTCAGAGTGTGCTCTAGCTTGTGCAGCATGGGATCTGCACTGGAGTTTGGAAATAAGTGTCTTCAGTCAGTGAGTAAGTTGTATTCTAACAATGATAACTGCACAGCTTTAAGTAAGGCAGCATATTTCACCTCATAAGAAAGTAACTGAAAATATCAGTCTTTGGAAGGGTTTGTAGGGAATGAAACAGATAATGAGAAAACACTCATATAATATGGGAATTACCAGCTACTATATTATTTTCCTGGTTGAATTTACTGTATATTGCAGAATATGATACCCTATATCTGCTATTAAAAAATATAAAATATAAATCCCTCCAAGTGGGATGATGCAAAGCTGATATGAGTACCAGTACTGGTATTTATAACTCCAGCTTGAAGACTTCCTTATATTGCAAATTTACCTCTTCATTCTAGTTATTGCTCTTTGATTTTGTATGGTTGCATTCACTCTCCTGCTAGTCACAGTGACTAAATGAATTCCAATGCAAACAGAAAAGGCCTTAAGTAGGACTGAATAGTACTTATGTTTTGTGCTTTGCCACTCTGTCAGGCTGGATTTTGCTCACTGATAGAAAGAAATAGTTAAGTCAATTCATTAGGGACAAAATTCTCCCTGTTCTCTGTGATGGATCATGTCTCCAATATGCTGCTTTCAGAACAGGACTGTGCTTGAGACCAGTGCAAACCAGAATAAAGGCTAAATTATTTCTGCAGCATTTTTGAATTGGGGGAAACATGCAAACGCTCGTGTTATCTTCCTAAACTCTGTGGAAATGCACAGGGGCCACTCTTTTAAAAATAATCAGTTTTTTCTTATATGGTAAATAGACTGGTGGTATTAAATCCTCTTCATGCAAATGTTTAAGATATAATGGTATCAGCCTATTATTTACAGTGTTACTCTCAAAATTCCCAATAGGGGAAATTTCTTCTTTTCTTTACATGCAAATCTTGTAGTAATAGATGTGAATATTTTAGAACTACTTGCAGGGGATATTAATTAATTGGTGTGCCTTCGTATTTAATTTATGTCATATATAAACTTACTCAATTTTTTAGGTGATAAAATGGCACAAGCTAATTATGGTTAGAAATAGTAGTACAACACATACTTGTATGACTTCCTCCTTCAATTCAGCCAGTGAGACCAAATCTTTTTTTCGCTGATTCTCAGGCAAGAAATGGTAGATTTAGTACACAGAGTTGTAAATGTTGGCAACAATGAGAAACAAATGACATTTTGGTTCTACACTATTATAATTACTAGTACTATCCTGCCTTTGAACAACTATGTCATATTTCTTCATAAGGTGGATTCAGGAGGATAATTCCCACAGCCTCTTAGCACTGGTGGTCACTCTACAGCTGTGTGGCTGCATCTTGTTTAGCAGGTGGCTTTGCTGTAGTAGAACTGCATTTGATGCACAGATCTCTCATTGCTAGGAGACTATCTTCCACAGCTTTTGCAAACATGTTTGAGGAGGTTTCCTTACATTCTTTAAAGCTTGAGATGCAGAATAATATATGCTCTGGCTGAGGGTTGTAACATGCCCCATATCCATTGGGCACCACAGGCCCATAGCAGCAGAACATTTCCATAGTAGTTGGAACCTGGTTGCAGGGAGAAGGGAAGGAGTGATCTCTGATTAATCAGGGCACCTGAAATCAGCTGCTTAGGAATTAGGAAAAAGAGAAAGAAATTCTACAAATGCTGGTAATGTGGTGAATCCAGCCTTGTGGAGTAGCACTACCTTCAGAAGTCCAGACCTGGAGATGATTTACCTTGGAAGGCAAAAGCTGATCTCAGTATAGAATTTGGTTGCTCTGCTTGTTCACTATGGTTTAAAAACTGGTATAGTTTGAGGTGACCGTAATGCATTTGCTCAATTTGTATAGATATTTAAAAGCTATAAGATTTGTTGTTGATAGATAGGAATTTTATGTAATCCTTGTACATAAAATGGATACGTAAAGCTTCTCTAAGGTTTTTAATTTCTTAAGGTTATTTTAAACTTGTAATGTGAAGACTGCACTAAGTTAGAGAAATTAGCATTGCCCATTTCTAATAACAGTTTATAATTGTGACGCTGTATAAAAACACTTCAGTGCAACTAGGCATTCTATTAGACCCCAGTTTAATCATGGCATAATATGGCAGTGCAATACTTTCTCTTGCAGAAAATAAAAGATGTGTTAGAAATCTATAAGTTTCAGACTTTGTGTACATGGGCCTTCACAAATGACATTTGCCTTTTTAATGGTGTAGAACAGGCCATTAGTTCTGCTAATAGAGCCATAGAATTGTCAGATGAATTTGCTGTGCAACAGCCGAAGGCCATAAAGCTATTCAGAAGCACTCTTTGCTCATGGATAGTTTCTTGGAGAATTTATGTAGTAGTGTGTTGGTTATATTCACTCATGTCTGAAAGCCTACAAACATTATGACAAGATCAAATTACTTATTAAGGTTTTATGCTGTAGCATGATATTATAAGTCTCTTTTGTTGCATAGTCCCAATCTGTTGCAGCTGGGTTAGCATTTCAGTTAATGAATTCCTACATAGATTTCTTCTTTCATTAGGACTGCTACTACATGCAACAAAACATTTAATTTTTAAGCTGTATGCCATAAAGATGCTTCCTTATTCAGAACATTGAATGTAGGGAGTATTGACTCTTAGAGTATCTTTGTATGTGCAAATAACTGTAAATCTGTAAATGTCTGTACCTGTCTAAAATGTCTGTAAGTCTGTGTTGCATGCCTGCATGGGCTGTTGTCTTGCAGCAAATAACAGAAGGCTCTCAAAGATCTCAAACATAGCTACTTTTAACAGTAAAATTTCCTCATGGCTCTTGGCTTTTAGTTGCTCAGAGCAGCAGCCCTTCTGGCTTGTGGCTGTACTGTCACTGGAGTAAAGACTGCTCACTGGAGCTGTCATCTTATGGAAAGGAGGAAAAGAAGGGGACTGGGAACATATGTAGTTTGGAACTTGAGGAAACTGAGCCATCATGTGAATTTTACTGAGTGTGTTTGTGTGCATTTCCAGAATTTCTGCAAAGGACTTTGGAATGTTGCATATGAAGTGATAACTGTAGTCAGTATTTACTGTGCTGATGAACTGAAACAGGATTGAAAATGTGGAGCAATTTGCAGACTTCTTGATGATACTGCTTTTGTTTGCTTGCCTTTTTTACATTGCTCTCACTGTGAGCTACAAGGTCTGGCAGAACACAAATGAATTATCTTTTGCTTGTCAAGACCAGTGAACAGGAGAAACTCACCTGGCTAGTTGAGAGGATGAATCGATTGCTTGTCAGGTAAGTCTCATCTGTAAATATCTCTGGCAGTTCCTTGTAGTGTTCCCGTGCCACCTCTCTGAGCCCTAGCAGGTGATTGTCTATTGCCATTCCAGTAACAGCCTGTGTACAATGTGATAAGACAACAGCTTTTAACTGAGCTTGGAGGCATTTTGACTATTACTGCCTAGTGTTCTGGTCAGAGATGAAGAACTTGGTTTGAGTGAGGTAAAGCCTGTAATGGCCAGATATTACTCTGAGTATTTGCTGAAGATCAATAACTAGAAATTAATTTGGTGCTCTGAAGATGTAAAAATTAGGAAGGAGACAGTCTTGAGATGTACTATGTGCTGATGTTATCTGTGTGTTCGTGTCTCTCAGAGCTGAATATCATGGGCTGGGCTTCTAGAGATGCTGAGGGGAGCCTATGGGACAGCAGAAATTTCTAAGCATGTTTTGGAATTTTCTGTACATCATTTGGATTATGTTTCAAAGTGGAGGGCTCCAAAACACTTCCAAATTGGAGCAAATTAATCTTCCATTGCCTTGCTGCCTGCATCTCCCTCTGGCAGTTAAAGCATATGTCATTCCATCGAATTCAGAACCAAGGATCTGGTAGGTGTCTGCAACAGGCTTAACAGAATAACAGATTACTGGCAAATCTGTCACAGGTGTATGAGCAAACCCCACTGCTTGAGAAAACTGGGGTTAGGGACACAGAAGCAGCAGTGGCGGCTCACAGGAGCTGCTGCTGAGCCTGCAGCAAGTCCCTGCCATCAGCTGCCTATGCTCATGTCTCTGCTCTGTCCAGCTACATAATGCTCTAGACTTGAGGCATTTATTAGCTTTAAGAGCCTTGCCCTACTAGTAAATGTGATTGAAGATGGCTAAAGGGATCAAAAGTCAGCAGTGGGGGATTGGCAGACCAGGATAGTTAGAGTTTTGTTTCTTTAGGAAACCAAATGAAAATTTGTTCCAACCACACAGGAATTGCCTCAGAGAAGTAAGTGTGTTCAAAATCCTTCAGTCTAGGTTTGTTCTTGCAGGTAAAAGCACTGATTTTGTAGACTGACCTGTAGCTCTTCCCTGGTCCAGGCTGAAGTCATGTAGGAAGGAAATGCTGAACTAGAGACATTCTATTGCTCTGATAGCAGAGCTGATACCCCTGTGGCACAGGACCCTTGTAACAAGGGAAACGAACAGCCTGAGAGAAGGCAGGATTTAAAAAAGAGCACAAGCTTGGTTTTCCTCTTAAGGATTAAAAAAACGTAAAAGGAAAGCACAAGTTTACTTCTTCTCTTACGAGGAGAATAATTTTAACCACTGGTAAGTGCCTGAAGCAGGGGGTTGGGAGTGCATAGCCTGGTTTGGCTTATTAAGAACTAGGCACCCATTGGTTAAAGGGCTATTTGTTCATCAGCCCAGACAGAGCAAGGATGCTCACAAAAATGTAGCATACATCAGGGTTGTGTTTACGTTCTTTTTCCCATACAGGGAAACTGACTTGATAATCAAAGGAAATATTTTGCTATCACACAAGATTTATAAGGCTGTTAGCAATGACATTTTTGCAACATAGATCAATGTCATGTTTGAAGAGAGGCCGAGACGGGCTAACGAAATAAACTGTGAGTCAACACATAGGAAAAAACTGGGCTAAATTGAATTTCAGAGCTCCACATTTAAGATAGCAATGCTACTAGTAAGCCTTAACAAGGGGAAATAAAATCATTAAATTGCTTTTTGTTTTATGAAGTAGATTTTTTTTTGTTTTCCTTAGGAGCTATTACATTTCAGTCTGTTACACACAATTTAGTCAGACCATCTAAGTCTTATCCAGAGTTTAAAGCCACAATGATTACATTTTGCTATTCTGAGAAAGGAGGGGGAGCTTGGTGAGTAGAAGTACCTGGAGAGCTTTTTAAATTTAAATTATTTTTCCAACAGCAGTTTTAATATTTTCCCATGAGCTACACTGGAGGCTGAATTTTGTAACAGTTTCTGGATCTGAAATGACTTGGAGGGGAGAAGTAATGGACTTTTTTTCTCTCACTTTTTTTTTTTTTTTTTTTTTTTTGAGAGCTGTTGTACAGAAATTCCATTGGTTGTGACCTAGTAGGCCTGCAGTATGTTGTGTTCATTGTGAGGTTAGCCTGAGATGGTTCAGGTGAGGCAGTTGCCCTGAAGTAAGACTTGACTTCACTTTACAGAATACGTGAAGTCTCAGCTTCTACGATGTGGGTTCTCAGCACAAGGCTTGAAACACAGAATTGTTTTTCTTCCCTGCTTCTTCTGCTTCACAGTCCCGCCTGAAAGCAACACTTTGCCTCTCCAGTGCTCTGAATATACCTTTAAACCACCTCTGAAGGTGAATGATTTCTTGAATATTATGAATATCCAAAGAGTAATCAACAATATGGGTTTATTAGGCAATGGTCTGAGGCAAAACCATAGGTAGCAAATTCACTTATCGTAGCTGGTTATTAATATTTATTAATTTCATGAGTGGTATGACTAAGTTTATAAAACAAGTCTGTGCTTTGTCTTGGCACAGTGGGATGTAAAACATTACCCAGACTGAAGTGTCTCATTTTTAATCAACAGAAAATGAGTCATATTTGATATTAAACTGATTTCTTCACTGGAGGGCATCTCTTCCTTTTATTAGATGCTGCATTCAGGTCTTTAAAAGAAAACTTACTATAATAATTCCTTCATTGTTAATGATCTTTATTAGAAATGGCACTTTGGAATACCAGAATATATCTTCCAGAATACCAGTCCATCTGAGGATCAGGTTCCAGATAGGGACCTCTATCCTCTAGTGAAGAGAAATATAAGAAAATGCATAGATGGTTAGTTTTAGGGTTAGGTTTTTTTAGTTGAGGTTAGTTGAATATGGCTATTTGGGCCATTAGAAATGTTCGTAAGTGTGACTTACTTTCCTATTTAGAGATACCTACATTTTTCTAGTGCTTAAATAGCTAATGACTGTATCTTCATACTTTTCTTGAAAAAGCTGACTAGTTCTTACTCAGGCAGTGTTTTACTCACCAGAACAGAGTAATTAGTCTGAGCTGCAATTGCATCCTTAAATCTCTGCATCTTCTCAGAATCCTGTTGGGGTAATCAGAATATATGTATTATTGAATAAACTCTCAAAGAAATAGCATCTTCCATCAAAAAGCAAGGAGCTCAAATGTCCTTTGCTCTTGGCTCAGGTGTAAGCACTCTGATGAATGAACAGCCACACCAGTCAATGTCCTGATCAGCACAAGCACCTGGCTGTGCAAGGGTTGAACAGGATTATTGGTGGTGGTTTGTTTGAAGTCAAGAAAAAGCTTGCAGTTCCTTTTGTGGATTCCTTCCATGGATTTTGGGGGCGTAGATTATTACCAATAGAATCACTCTGTTTAGAGCAGGGAAAATAATTGCCTAGTGTAATTCAGTGTTTTCAAAACAGACAGGCAGTGTATCTTCTCCAGAATGGTTTATCTAGACAACGACAGTGACATTAATGAAAGCCATTACTGATGTTTTACTAGCCAGTCAAAAAATTACTCCTGTGTGTGAAAGGGCATCTACAATTTTCCAAGGCTGCTCTACCCTCCACAGATACCTCACATTTCAGATAACAAGCTAGTAAATTTTGACTCCTGTCAAATGGCAGCGTTTTATATTAAGGGAATGATCTTAAGAAATGCTGCACTGCTGTACATCAAGTCCAACACTGAAACTTTGGGAGACCCTGAAACAGCCAAAATGACTGGGTCTCCAGATAAACAGGGGACCTTCAGCTCCTATGGACGATGAATGATCTTTTGAACAAAGAATTCATTTCAGAAGCAAGTCAAGGTTACCATCAGGGACCTTCAAAATACAAAGTCTGATATTTTTTCACAAGGCTAGAGCTAGGCCTTAGTTCCCTTGTAGAGATTAAATTACCAAATGCAGTCTTTAAATCTGATTAATTTACAGCTATTCAAGCAATCTCTAGTGTCAGTAGCTGCTGCTTTTACAGCAAGTGTCGAATGCAATATTTCTCCTGCTGAAGAATCAATCTGACTCAATCAATCTTTGGTGACTCTTCAAGCTATCATTTGAGGATAATTTTTATTTGTATCAGAAGGAAAATGTTTTTTAATTGGATTTGAATTAATGGCTATTAACAAACAATATTTTGGGGAGTTCAAGGCTACTTAAACCAAGTGGTGCATCTCTTTGTCCAAAAAAAAAAAAATTAACCCTTTCACATTCAGAGCAATTCATAGGTCCGAGAAATCACCTTGGAATAGTATTGTATTAAATTAATTTTCTAATGTTTCTGTGATACTAATATATATATGTAGTTTTGAATGGAAGTATGAAACAAAGATTTATTAATGTCTGTTGGAAAGACCAATCACAGACCAGTATAAATGTCTTTTGTATCTCTCGGTGGAGAAGAGGCCAGGAAAACGATCAGTGGATTCGTTCACGCTATGATTACAGGTTTTCCAGGGGAAATGAAACCATTATTCCCCCTATTCTGTAGGACCAAGGCATGCAGTAGAAAGATATGGGGGCTGAGACTGAGCTGCATCTAGACACACGTGGCATTCTTCAGCTTGCTTGTGTGAAACAGTACACTTTAGGGTGCTGTGAAAGGGCAGCATGATCTCAGATTTGGGTGGGAAAAAGGTGAGAAATGCTGAAGCTTTGGGAGAGCTGCAGAAATCAGTAAGTGTTGGAGGAAGGAAGGAGGGAAGAGATAGTTGCAAGGAGCTAGAAGGATCTGTTGAAACAGCATTGTAGGAGCAGGCTGGCTCCTCCCAGGAGCACAGTCAGTGTGCCACAGCATGGGGTGGAACTATGCTGAGTGCCCAGGTGTGGAGAGGAAAGTGTGCACAGACAACAGGAACTTCTCATGAAATGTGATGAGAACTGTCTTCTCCGACAGGACATTAATAACAAATAACAACAGCCTCTTCTTGCCTGCTGTGTGGTAGTCACTATTATGTGCAATTGTAT